>NW_022196913.1:44449884-44541566 GCF_008632895.1 Mastomys coucha | reverse complement strand
TTTGGAGGGGAACCTGGGAAAGAAGATATTGTAAATAAAGAAAAAATCTAATTAAAAAAATAAAAAATAAAATAAACAGACCCAGTATATATACTAAAGACCTACAGCTCTTTTCCCCCTTGTAATGCCTCTAAACAACCCAGCATAGAAGCTATTTGCATAGAATTTGCATTATATTCAGTGTTGTAAGTCACGTAGAAATGACTTCACCTATAAGGGAGCCTGCGTGCATAAGCTCCATGCAGTATCCATTGTAGATAAGGTTTCAGCCTCTGGGAGGGGCTATGTCTTAGAACCTGCCACCCAGTGTATATGGACAATGGCTGTACCTCCATCAACATAAAGCTAATAATGCTTGATCAGAGCATGAGACAGGAATGATGATCTACTTTCAGTCTTGTCTTAGGGTCTTATTGCTGTGAAGAGAAACCCTAACCACAGCAACTCCTTTAAAGGAAACCATTTAATTGGGGCTGGCTTATAGTTTCAGAGGTTTAGTCCATGACTCGCCTGGTGGAAAGCAAGGCACAATGCAGACAGACATAGTACTGGCAGAGGAGCTAAGAGTTCTACATCTATATCCAGAGGCAGCAGGAAGAAGGGGAACCACTGGGCTGACTTGGGCTTCAGAAACCCTAAAGCCCACATTCAGTGACACATTTCCTCCAACAAGGTCATACCTCCCAATAGTATCACTTCCTATGAGTCTATGGGGGCCATTTTCAAGGCAGACAGGATCTCATGCCTGCTCTGGGCCTCTAACCTTGACCACAATTGCTTTACAGGAGCTCACGTCAACAATGTCTCTGGGTGCCTGCTCCCTCATACTCTTTTTAAAAAGAAATTTTGTTTAAAATTTAATTTGTTATTTTATTTATTTACATTCCAAATGTTCTTCCTCTTCCCGATCTCCCTTCTGCAAACCTCCAGCCCATCTCCCCTCCTATTTGCCTGTAAGAGGATGCTCCCACTCCTGCCTCACCTCTCTAGCATCCTCCTAAGCTAGGGCAGCAAGCCTCTACAGGATCCAGAGCCTCCCTTTCCACTGATGCCAGATAATACCATCCTCTGCTACATATATAGGTGGAGCCATGGATCCCTCCATGTGTACTCTTTGGTTGGTGAGAACTCTGTGGAGTCCTGTCAGTTGATATTGTTCTTCCTATGGGGTTGCAATCCCCTTCAACTCATCCAGTCCTTCCTCTAACTCTTCCATTGGGGTCCCCAGGCTCAGTCTGATGGTTGGCTGTGAGTATCTGCATCTGTCTTAGTCAGGCTCTGGCAGAGCCCCTCAGGGGACAGCCATACCAGGCTCCTGTCTGTAAGCACATCTTGGCATCAGCAATAGGGTTGGGGTTTGGTGCCTGCAGATGGGATAGATCCCGAGGTGGGTCAGTCTCTGGATGGTCTTTCCTTCAGTCTCTACTATGTTTTTTGTACCTGCATTTCTTTTTGACAGGAACAATTCTGTGTTAAAAATTTTGAGATGGGTGGGTGGCCTCTCACTTTTTTCCTCCTTCCTTTCTTCCTCCTTTCCTTCCTTCCTTCCTTCTTTCCTTCCTTCTTTCCTTCCTTCCTTCCTTTCTTTCTTCCTTTCTGATAATAGCAAATGCAACATCTTAGTATTCAGATTAAAATTTTAGGACATTTCTGAGCACCTTGTAATTTTTACCAAGGGAACAAAGAAAGAAACTGAGGGGAGCCATCTTACTGTGGTTAACATAAGATGTTTGATGTTTTCTAATGAAATCTGTTTACCTTCATAACTGTATAATAGAGCCATTAAAGACAATAGATACAGTAGTTTAAAAGTAATAAAATTTACAACAAAGTGTATTTAATTTGAAATTGAATCCCCAGCAAATGGGTGTCCTAATGAACCCCTGTGTCAATGCAGCTCCAACCACATTAAGGGAGATAATTTGTATCATAGAAACTGAATCAGCAGTGAGACCCCAAAAGGCTATTCCTCTGGTGGGGGTACAGTCATTGTCACAGATGGCCCGGCTGATGGAATTAAGCTTAAGTCAGGAGAAGTGGGAGCTACTATTCTTTGCAATTCAAATGCACTTGGGAAAGCAGACAGATGATATCACGGTTTGAGAAGCAAACAAACAAAAAAGTCAACAATGAAGAAGAGTCTTGAATAAAGGGAGTACATAATTAATAAGAGGACAAGAGCCTGGGAAGTATTTTAAGGAGAGAAACACATCTTGATCTCTGGCTTTTGCATTAAGGACAGAATATGTTTATGTTATTTCAGCTAAGCACCTATTTTAAAGAAATGCTTTTTCTCAAGGTTTCATGACCAACTTGTAGGATCAAAGAACGGATAGAAAAAATAAAATGACACGAAATCTTATCAAATACAGATGACCCTCTATATCTGTGGCCTCTGCATCTATGTATTCAACCACTAATGGATGGAAAATGTAGTTAGATCTGTGATGGCTTTAGCCATACTGAGCATGTTTGCTCTGTTGATATGTTAAAGAATCAATGTGGCATAGCAACTGTTTATATAATTTTTACATTCATTAAGCATACTAATAGGCCAGCTACAGCAGTGGTTCTCAAACTGTGGGTCTCCACCATGTTGGGGATCAAATGACCTTTCCATAGGGGTTGCCTAAGAGAATCAGATGTTTACATCATGATTCATCACCATAGCAAAATTGCAGTTACAAAATGACAAAAAAAAAATAATTTTATGTTGGGGGGAGGTCAACACAACGTGAGAACTGCATGAAAGCTGCACAGCATTAGGAAGATGCTCTAGAGATTATTTAAAGTACATGACAAGAAGTGGGCCTGGAAAGATGACTCGGGTTTAGAAGGCTCCCAGGTCTTGTAGATGACCAGAGTTTGCCTCCCAGCATCCATGTGGGATGACTCACAGTTACCTGGAACTCTGGCTCTGGGCATCTGATGATCTCTCTGACCTCCAAGAGAATCTGTAGTCACAGGCCTGTATTTGCATGTGTATTTATGTGAACACACAAAATTAAAATAAAATATTGAAAAAAAAATAGTACATGTGCATAAAATGTATGTATATACCACGATGTGCTGTAGAAGAATAGGAGCCTCTGTGGATTCTGGTATTCATGACGAGTGCCCGAGCCCATTCCTTTCAGATGAAGGAAGACAACTGTATTTGATTTCCTGGCTATTTCTGAAACAATTTATATTTTAATTGTTGGGAGCTCAGTACCATGTATAGCATGCCATATATTTTATGGGGCTGTACTTCAAAAACCATGCTTTAATCGAGTGCAGCACTTGCAGTATGCTCTTTATTTAATTCCTAGTTAATTCAAAGGGTGAAAAAAACATCAGACTGTATTGTAGATCTGAAAGCAAGACTTTTCTTCATGCTCTCTTTTCAATATCTTTTCTTTCTTTCTTTTTTTTTACTTTCATTTCATACCTGCTGCAGAGCTCTGAGACAGCAGTGCACTGCACACGAGAATCCTTATACAAAAGGTAATGACACGGAGCAGCGCTCATTTCCAGACGTGACTAAAGAATCCGGAAGAAGAGAAGGAACTTACTGGAAGGTGAGCCCTCTCGACTGGCTCTTCCTGTTGCAAAATGTCAGATGAAGACATCCATTGTATGGCTGCCCTTACCTTTTCTTGTCTACCTTAGGGCTTCTTGAGAGAAAGCAGGTCTTACTAAATGTTTTTGATGTTAATACCATACGCAGGCCAAACGCTGCCCATGGAACGGTCAGTGGCATTCCTCAGCACAGGGTGCCAGTTTGACCAGGCTCAGCCTCAGCCGTCCTTCAAGGTAGGCTTGCCAACATGCAAATAACGCAGGCGTGAGATTTGATGAATCTTCATTCCCTTTCTCCAGCTCTGCCTGGCGTGTGCTTGACAGAGGTTGTAAATGCAAGAGAGATTGTGGTATAATTCCTCAGACTGGCATGTCTGCCCCCTAGTCACCATTCGATTATCTTCCAAATTGCTGTGTTTCAGAGAGATAAAAATTCTTTATGGCTTGCTGACTTGAAACAACCACAAGAGCCAGCCCAGAGATGGCTAGGCGACCATGCATAGTAATTCTATTGGTAAATGACAAAATCTTTGTTTGTATGACATTTCCAAAAAAAAAATTACTACAGAAGATGAATCTAAAACACAAAATGTCACATTTGGCATGCAAAACCATCACAATATATTTCAGTATAAAATTCATAGAGGCGTTTAATTTAGAATGTGTTTAATAACTCCGTCTGCCTGCATCAGTAATCCCGCCTTGGGGTCTAAAAAGATTGTCTTATTTATTCAGATGGTGTTAATTTTCAAAAAAAATATTTTTGGAAACCAAAATATTAAGGTTAAATCTTTGTTGTTAATTAAGATTTTCTAATTAAACCAAAAAATAATTGTTATTCTGATTACTTTTTAGTATGACTTGAATAGGAAACAAAAGAAACTCAACAACTTTCTTTGTTTGCTTAATTCTAGAAGAATATTATCTGTACAGAAATATGCATTATCTCAATAAGTTCTTGGCAGGATTAAGAAGTCTCTCTCCTGTCAACTGAAGATTAACCTGGTGGTACCCCTACCCTGTGTGGAAGAGTAGCATGTCCTTAAAAATGGTATTATTTGTTATTGAAGCATAAGTACTTGAAGGTTGAATTACTCAGGAACTTGTAAGTCTAGAAATAAAACTTAATGGTATCAGAATTCTCAACAATCTTGTTTAAGTGTTTACTTAATCTGAAACATTAGTTCACTAAAATCATCAATCTGTGTAAACTTCTTGGCAGTTATGGAACACAGAAACGGCCTGCTCCAGTCAACTGTGAATGAGCAATGACATTTGAATGTTCCATAAAAATCTTCAGTCCTGTCTCAGTTATGTGCCATGCATGGAGTCTCAGACCTTGATATCTCCTTCTTTCTTGTTGTGGGACAGGCTCTTATTGGAAGCCTGTGGGGCAAGCTGACATGCTGAGAACATGGTGGATCAGATGAGGTGTTAAGTCTTACATGCTTTGCACGTCACTTATCAACGTGGCATTATTATCTGTGATTAGCATTGTTTGTGATCTCCGCCTTTCTCATGCCATGTGTGAGGCTTGATGCTGGGGTTTCACATTCCCCAATATCTTAGCAGGCCTGCTGTGTGGTTTCCAGACGTGTTGGATTCCAGCTAATTCCATCTTACTATAATAGATTAATGGTTTCTGATGGCATAGCTTATTAACATACCACGCTTAAACACTAGTTAAACTTTCCCTCCCATCACCAGGGAGTTTGCTTTTTGACCTCTTAATTATACATCGCAGGTCCTTGTCTGTTATCATTGCTAATACCTAACAATTATAGGTTGAGTAAAAATAATTGTCTCCCTTTTTTTACCTTCTGAAAAGCCCATTGTTGCTAATTGCTTGGTTTTACTCAGTTCCTGTGTAATTCAAGAACTCCTCCTTTTATGTAGGATGAGCAGCCTCAGTTGCCTAGTCTACAAATACAGATCAGATGTATCAGAGGCCTCAAGGACAAGGCTCCCCAAGGCTCCTACCTCCTCAGAGTGTCTCTACTCAATCATCTGGGGAGCTGTGCCTCACAGGGGTGTCAAACTGAGCAGCTGAAGACAAGAACATGCTCAGTTCTTCATGGTGGCAACTTTTATGATGTGGGGCTCTATTTCCACGAAAGCCTTTCTGTGGTAAGCTGACCTTCTGTGCACACATATTACTTTGCATTTAATTAGACTCTGCTGTCACTATCTGCTCACCATCCTTCTCTGTCCAGAATCAGCCTACTGTCCTCAACACAAAGGATCTTATTCATATAATCTTCTATGATCGCATTCAGTTACTCAATAAGTGTTCAGTAAACACCTACTATTGGTTTACCTGTCTCTCTCTGTCTTTGCGTCTCTCTCTTGCTTTCTTTCTCTATCAGCTACCTATCTATCTATCATCTATCTACCACCATTATCTATCTCTATCAATCTATCATCTAGCTCTTTTCTATTATATATCTATCCTCTATCTCTATCTCTATTATCTATCTATCTATCTATCTATCTATCTATCTATCTATCTATCTTTCTATCTATCTATTCCAACCTTATTGGTAGTAAAGAGATATTTAGTTCTGTGTTCTTTATTTGTTAAGAGTGTAGCATGGATTATTGATCTTTCCATTTTCAGGGGTTCTTAGCAAACAATGCTAACACATGTACTATACATGGCACATGTACATGTGTGTAGGCATTGCGGAGTTAGAGGAACTGTACATATAGTAAATAATAGGTCATACTGTCTATTCAAACACATTCTGGAGAGGAGGGTGCTGGGAGAAAACATGGTGGGCCGGGCCAGAAATGATCCTGGAGGGAAGGAGGATATCAGGTTCAGAGAGAAGCTGTACGGTAGGAGCAGTGAAGCCAGGTTCAACTTCTCCTGGAGCATCTGCAGATGGTGTCTTCCTGGGTAGGTAAAGTACACAGCGAGAAAGGAGAGTTGATTAGTCCTAGAAGCCCAGGTTGTGCTGCTGTACTGGGGGCATGGCATTGACTGTTCATAGCAGAACTACCTTTGGCCCCATTAATCTGAATTATTATAAAAATCATCAGAATTGACACTGGTTCTAAAGGATAAGGTTCAAGGAGAAAATATGTTTCCCTACCTGGAAACAGAGTTTCACATTGTGCTTTTCACTAGCAGATGCATAACCAACCCCTCCTTTTTCTTTGTAACTAAGAAACAACTCCATAGCAAATTGTGACCATGGAAACCCAATAGCATCGATCAAAAACCATTAGACAATATAATCACTCTGTCATTCAGCAGGAAATAGGTAGAGGTTAGAATGAAACCAAAGCCAAATACCAGCATGACACATCAATGGAAGATGAACACTTAATAATAGCAATACCTGTGTGCATGTATGACTAGCTTTAAACATGTTAGAGAACTCACTGACGTAAAAGCCATGACATCAAAACCTGCTTTGAAACAGGAATGTAAGAATTCACTGTAGGGAAATGTTCAGTGGAAAAGAGACTTGACTGACAAGATAAAATGGAAGGAACAGCCTATTATGGGCCTACTTGGAAGATGGTAGAGTGAGGTTGTCCTACCAGAGGTATGTGCAAGAAGATGCCTTGCCAATGCCTAGCAGGAATACAATAATCCCCCTTATTGTTGTTGTAATTATAAATATTATAAAATTATAAAAATTTACCCACTGGGCTTTTCTTTTAATTAATATGGTAAGTGCTTATAGTTCAGATAACTTTCAAATTAACCTTTGGTTAAAATAATGTAGGTTAATATACTTTTTATTTTTTTCTTCACTAAATGATCCCCATACTCCACAATTATACTCTTTTGGTCTATTTCAAACCTTCTTGTTTTTAAATGTTTTTCATTGAGGTGTGCTATAGTTTGTTTTTATTACCTGCTTTTGTTCAACTGTCCACGGGTAAAAATGTGAACTCTGGACACAAGAGCCTCATCTATTCTTGTTGGCTTTTCATATGAGCTGTTGATTCATTGTAATGTTTCCTGTGAGGAGCGGTGCCCTTTGGAGTTTGAAAGCCTTGATCCACAGAGTAGAACTATTAAGCCTTTGAGATGGTGGGCCCTTTAGAGGCAGAATACAGTGGGAGGCCCTTCATCCATTGAGGCTCCATCTTTGAAGAGGAACCCTATTCTCTTCCTCTATTTTTGCTTCCTGCTTCACAAGGTAAGTCATTCTAGCCATGCCCCACCCTGGCACTGTGATATGCTGCCTTGTCAGAGGCTGAAAGAAGTGGATAGCACTGAAGCTGGAGTAGAACTTCCCAATTATGAGCCAAAGGCAATATATAAACTAATTGCCTTGGGTATTTCTTTACAGTGCCGGTGTGCTGACTTGTACACAGGGTAGGCTCTAAGCAAAGGGCCAGGAGCAGGAGTTACACCATGCAGGTCTGGAAGGATGCTCACTACAAGTTAAATGAGTGCGATCGCAAGGGTGATTTACAGTGTCAAAGCTGCACTGAGTCTGTAGGGCAGGCTGCTGATTCCTGGGATGAGAAAAACATTTCCCACTCCTGCCAGTCAGAGAGGGAAGCATCTTGGAATGGTTAAAAGAACGGTCCTAAAAATTCTGCATGTGTCAGAAAAACAAATCAAAACAGATTTATCTCCTGCCATAGGCAGGAAAATTTACTCTTTAGCAGGATGACAAAATAACATAGAATTATGTCTGCCCTTTAATATTCGTGCTCAGCAGAATCTGGGAATCTCACACCCCAAACAAACAAACAAACAAACAAATAAAACCCCACAAGGCTGCTTCATATTCAGTATATACACAGGAGAAGCCCCTAAGACAACCATAATTCATCAGGAAAGAGGAGTCACAAAAGCCTTTCTGCTTCCAGAATGTGAAAGGATGCTGATCAAAGAAGTGGCATTTGCTCATCCAGAGTCACCCCAGTAACAAACATCAAGTTTTCTCATTAAGCCTACAACTCTGCCTGCTGGTCTCCCTGCTATCGTCTGTAGGAGGCTGACAGTTAAAACAGTGTTTTCAAGCGGCAAACTGTACTCTTATTTCATTTACTTACTTAAATATTTATTTATTTATTTATTTATTAAAACAGAGACTCATATGTCTCAAGCTAGTCTCAGCTCATTACATAGCAGAGGATGATAACTTTGAACTTCTGATCCTCCTGACTCCATCTCTGGAGGACTGAGATCACAGGCATGCTCCACACCCCTGGTCTATGGGAGTTCTAAGGTTTGAATGCAAAACTTCCTTTCCTCCACCCATTTACTCTATCAACTGAGCTATACCCTCAGCCATAGCATCATAGTTTCCTAATAGTAAAAATACACTCAGAAAAAAAAAACCATAAAACCATGCCTTGGTTTTGTAATGAATATTGAGACATTTGAGACATCTACTTCATTCCATTTAAGAAACAAGTCAGAGAGATCCATTTCTTTCCT
The DNA here is from genome assembly GCF_008632895.1 of Mastomys coucha. Taxonomy (NCBI): domain Eukaryota; kingdom Metazoa; phylum Chordata; class Mammalia; order Rodentia; family Muridae; genus Mastomys; species Mastomys coucha. The sequence goes on along the minus strand of NW_022196913.1, from coordinate 44,532,592 downwards.
TACTCCATGAATGGAAGCGACTATCTTCCCTAAGGCAGCTGGAGCGCACAAGGTGTCATACATGTGCTAACTAGAGAGGGAGATGACTATGTATCTGCGGAAAAATCAAAGAACAAAGAAGGCATTACCTAAATGAAAGAATGAGGTCTAATTACAGGAGACACACTGAGTTTGAGGACATACTTACGTCACATGTCTGTAAGGTTATCTTACTGATTGATCTTTAGCAAGGATCCAATGTTACAGCGTCACAGATGGTATACCTTTGGCATGAGGCTAAGCTAGGAGGCCAACACTTGAAGGTTAAGTGCAATAACAGCTACTATATAGGTGTTGGAGAGGGCTCCTAAGGGAGGCAACCGAGGTGCTGATGCTGACTGCTCCAGATTTCTTTAGTACCAATTCCGTATCTAGTATTTTGTTGTTGTTCTTGACCCAAATAACTCTGCATATTAACATGGTTCTTGCTATTTCATAAGGTAGAAGTGGTCAAATAAGATGAGTTAAGGGAAAAACATGAGTCCCAGGCCCTTCAGATCACATGAACACTACCACCCACTTTCCATCAGCATAGCAGGTCAAGATCATTTGTGGACTCCAAGTTCAGGCTTAAGATTCGAGTGCTTCCCTGAAGATTTTTTGAGTAAGTCCTTGATAGAAACATTGGGAACCTGCTTGTCTTCTGCTGACACTTGTCCTGAAAACACTTCAGATAAAGAGATTGCCATCTTTGTTCACAGTATCTATTAACAGCCTAGAGATTTAGATCTCTTGGGAAGCAATATGCTATATGACACACATGCCTTTTGACATCTAGTTCTGGCAAGATCAAGGAAGAATGCAAGAACAAGTGATATTTTCAGTCTTTTCTTAGAAATATGTTTGAAATGTTGTCCAACTTTCAAGAAGGAATGTTAGAGGATGTGCCTTAGCGGCTCGGCGGTGGCGCATGCCTTTAATCCCAGCACTTGGGAAGCAGAGGCAGGTGGATTTTTGAGTTCGAGGCCAACCTGGTCTACAGAGTGAATTCCAGGACAGCCAGGGCTACACAGAGAAACCTTGTCTCAAAAAACCACCAAAAAAATGAAGGTGTGCCTTTTCTATTAGAATTTAGTAAAATATTTGATGACTTGAAGTGTTTGAGTTGCAAAAGAAAAATAAAGGATTGCGTAATGTAAATAAGTATAGGATTATATTTTAATTAATTAACCAATAGAAATGTAAGGTGAAGGTTCCAGTGAGAACACCTGCATCTTTAAAGTTTCCCTAAGATAGACAGGACAGCCCAGGAGCCATTGCCTTGAGCCATTCATAAATGTACAAAAAAAGTACATCATGCTGCCATGCATGATCCAAAGTTACAGAAAAGATTAATGAGAGCACTGAGAAGATATAGGAAGAAAGACTGTAGCAAGCATTACAGAAAACATCAATTACACCAGGAAAATGTAGGAAGGCTATAGCAATGGTTACAGAAAGCATAGATGAGACCAAGAAGATGTAGGAAAACCATAGCGACCCTTCAGAAGTTTGCCGGCGGATGTCTTCAGTTGTTTCTCTGCTTGGTTTCTAAGACACGCATGTTGCTAAATAAATAGAGCATTTTTAGGGATTTATAGGAGATTCAAAGAGAAAGAGTATCAAAATTACTTTTAAGAACATAAAGTCAAATATAAATTAAGATTTTTGACCATTATTTTCTTGTCACATTAGCTTGCATGATAATTCTTGTAGGTGACATTTTAAAATATCATTATTGACCTTTGGCAATGGTAACTGAAGAAACTTCTGTTAATTATTAGCTGGAACTGTTATGCTTGCAATTCTTAGTATCGTTGGGTATGGGGATCAGCCAACTTATAAAAGAAAGGATACAAATAATAGGTTAAAGAAGCAAAAACAGCAAAACTCAGGCAAAGAACATTGATTAATGAATTTTTTAAAATTCTTAAAGGTCATGTGCTGAAGTTTGGCTGAGCCTCAGGCAGATCTAATGAACATGACCAAGCCCCTCTGTGTGCAGCAGGTAACCCGTGCTGACTCGGAATTTGCTGACATTACAGGGTTATTATTTCTGGAAGGATGCAGCATTCTGGAACAATTTCTCTAATGATTCCATTAAGACCATGGTTTCCTTCAATTTAGGGTAACATAGTCTATTTTTCGTGTTACCTCCAAACACAGAGAAGTGTGTCTAGGATGGAGGACTTGCTTCAGCCAAAGGAAAGAAGAAAAGAATGTCCCTTGATTTTGATGGTGCTTAATCTCATTTTGTATTTGATAAGCACATCTGTTTTGTGGACTACATGTCAGTGTGCAAGATTGTTTAAAGTAAAAAAAAAAATATTTTGGTTTAAAAATCATTAACTTATGGCAATCTTGAGGATCCCTTCAAGTAGAAATAGGTGGCTGCCATTGTGTAAGTGGTACTTTAATGCCCAGGCTAAGAAAAAAGTCTATAGGACCAAGGTCTCTGAGAACAGAATGGGGACAAAGGTTTACAGATAGATGAAGAGTCAGAGAGCAGGTATTTGGTGGTCATTTATCACAAGACTCTGCCTTTGGCTGTGACCAGGCAGGGCTCGCTGTAGAAATGCACTCTAGTTGCTAAATGCATCACTTGGAGATGCTCTCATAAGACATTTCTCAATTTATACTTAAAAGCAAAGAATAATTACAGGAGGTAAGGCTTGGAAGGGTGTGCTAGGATGTGTGCTCTAAGGCCCACATTCTGGCTCCAGACTTCCTCAGTGATAGGACTCGCCACAGTTGTCATCTCCCCTTGTTTCCGTGATCTCTACTGAGAGAGTCATCACCAGAAACCCAGTCTTCTTGAAGCTATGTGACTAACAGAGCAGTGATCTGGAGTCCATGCTACAGTGGAGCCGAAGAACACGTTTTTTTAAACAAGCCTCAGCTACAACAAGGAAGCTCAACCCTAGGATATACCTAAATTCTGAGTCTCTGCGGAGTTTATCTTCTTCCTTCCTGCATCCATGATTCTGTCATTTAAAAGAATATACGAGTGATTTTGAACACTTTTTATACTTGAATTTCTTAAATCTTTTGTGAGTTTCTAGACCACAGTGAAAAGTTTGTTACTTCTACTGATATCTGGGCACTTGCAGTTGAAGGAAATATTGGAGACCAGCATTAACATTTGCAGTTCACACGTGAGAATCTGAATTTGGGGGAAGTTCGTCAAGTTGCTCAATGTCACATGAATTCTTAGGGCAATGTTGGAAATGGAACTTTTACTCCATAATTATGGGCACTCAACTATGGTTCTCTAAATCCAGTAAGTTATTCTAATTATCTAACATGTAATTTCCAAATATCTTATTACTGAAGAACACCTAGAAACATCCTGAAGCAAAACAATATTTCCAAGACATCATCTCACATTTTGGTTAAAACCATTGGTTGACTTTTCATTTCTGTTAGGACAAGTCAGTCATACTGTGTGTTAATAGACCCCAGTCATATGGCTTCCTCCTCTCTTCTCTGGTATTTCTCCATATTAGACAGAGCCCCTCATCACCACATACTTAACTATGCTTAGCTATAACTGTATGCAGTTCAATATATTCTCCCAATATCCAGTTTCCCACCCTCAGATTCTAAACTCATTCATTTTGCCACTGTTTATATACATTAATTAGCCCCAATAAAACTCCAAGGGATTAAACACACACACACACACACACACACACACACACACACACGTACATATATGGCTTTGTACTTCAGGGTACAGACCCCCTTACAAGTAGCAGATAATTTAAAAAAAAACTGCTTCTAAAGTGAGAGAAAAACATAATGTGAAACTATTTTCAGAGACTAGACAAATTTACCGGAAATTTAGATTATCAAAAAAAATATGGATTGTTTCTTAAAAACAAAAAGCAAAGGAAATGTTATGATAATGTCAAAAGGCATTATTATGATATCAGTAATTTTTAAAATAGAATATAAGATATGGAGAAGAAACAAATCAATCCAGAGATGCTATTTTAGTATTTATAAAGTAGTAATACATAAGAAAATAATAGTACTACTTGGCTTTACTGCTTCAAAGTGACTTGGACATTTCTTTCCTTTTTAAGAAAGTAGTATTTTGAATAAGCAAAATGAGTCCACACACTCAGTTCTTTGAGGTATGAGCAAAATCAACACAGCTCATTCTCAAATGAAAAAGAAATTTGGGGTTCAAGCCTAAAGGCGTTGGCAACTTGTGTTTTCTGTTAGGTTGAAAAATCTTCCTCTTGCCTCTTCAAGTCATCTTGTAAAATATCAAGTCCACTGCCAGGGAGACATGTAAGTGAGGCTGCGCCTACAGGAGAAAGAATGTCCAAGTCTAAACTTTTAGTTTGTCCCTGACCAAGAGCAGGGTGTAGATTATCTGAGACACCCCTCCCAGCCCCATTTCAGCCCATCCGAGAGCCCAAAAGCAGCTGTAAAAGGTACAAGTCTCCCCGGTGTCACTTGGGAATTTTGAATATACATAGATATATTCAGGCTCTCCCTCACCCCCGTTATCTGCAATGGTGATGTTTATAAAAAGCAAACAGGACCTTCTCTGAATCATGTTTGCTATTTTAAGTGATGATCATTGGTGGGTTTTTTTTTCATGTTATGGGAAAGAAGTATAAATCTCATTGAGAAAATCAGTTAAATCATAAAAAGTAGTTGCCTTATAGCCTGCGTTCCTGCTCTGGCACTTTGCTAGCTGAGTACACACTGCCCTTCAGTTTCTTAGTCATGACCATTAAGCCTGGATAGAATAAATTATTCACTCACTGTGTGCCTTATTCAGTTCAGGATATTAGGATAAAATACCATACAATGAACGGCTTAAACAATAAACATGCATTGCCCTCAGTATAAGAGTCTAGAATGACAGAGATTAGCATCCTAGCAGATCTGTCTTTTTGGTGACCACCTTTCTTCTAGCCCAGATAGTCTTTCATTAGTGTCTGTCCTGGGCAAGAAAATATGGGAGCTGTTGACCTTCCTCTTATAAATCCACTAATTCTAGCCTGACACTCCCATTCCTTCATCTAAACCTGAGTACCTTAGACAGGGCCCAATTGTAAATTCCATTGTGTGTGGACTGAGGCTTAAACATATGGTTTATAAGTATTTTGGTTCACTCCTATGTGGACACAGGTAGTAAAGGTATTATGCAGATAAGCATCCTATGTTATAAAACAATGCATACAAAAGGAGCGTCAAAGAGATATGCAGGGGGTGGTGGAGAGATGGCTCAGTTGTTAACAGCATGTACATGACCTTCAGAGGACCAGCATTAAACCCCCAGCATCCATATCAGGTGGCTCACAACTGCATATAACTCTAGCTCCAGGCCAGAGCCTCTGTGGGCACCTGCATTCATGTGTGCACACACTTAGCCATAATTAAAAGTAATAAAAGATAGTTTAACAAAACAAAATGTGGAAACTTGGCAGCTAGCATTCTTAAATTATATGAGAGGGTTTTCTTTTGAATTATTGGAAATCTTTGATGTTTGACCCTAATTCAACTGGAAGGTTTTGAACAAGTCCAAGGTTATTATATTGTACACAGCCAAATAGATTAATTTTATTTGCATTACTTACTTTATTTTGTTTTTTATTCATTAATCTACTTACCAATAATTTATTGAGTTAGGTAAAGAAAATTATAAAATCTTTGCTATTTCCCCACTGAAGGACAAGGTCTGTATTTTCTCTCTTCAATCTAAGAAGACTCATTCACTAAAGGAATGTTATAGAAGTAATATTGTAGAGTTTTGGGCTCAATCTTATGTCTTTTTTTCTTCTTTTTTTAAAGTGAAAATTCTTTTATTAATTTTTTATTAGATGTTTTCTTTATAATATCTCCTTTCCCAGGTTCCCCTCCAAAAGAAAAAAGAAAAAGAAAATAAAATAAGAAAAAAGACCCCCAAAAACCAAGAACTAAAACAATTCCTGTTCCCTCCCCCCTCCCACTGCTCACCACCCCACCCTCTCCCACTTCCTGGCCCTGGAATTCCTCTACACTGGGGCATAGAACCTTCACAGGGCCAAGGTCCTCTCCTCCCATTGATGACCGACTTGGCCATCCTCTGCTATACACGTGCTGCTGGAGCCATGAGCCCCTCCCATGTGTACTCTTTGGTTGGAGTTTTAGTCCCTGGGAGCTCTGAGGTACTAGTTAGTTCATATTATTGTTTGTACTAAGGGGCTGCAAACCCTTCAGCTCCTTGGGTCCTTTCTCTAGATCTTCCATTAGGGACCCTATACTCAGTCCAATGGATGGCTGTGAGCCTCTACTTCTGTATTAGTCAGGTACTATCAGAGCCTCTCCAGAGACAGCTATATCAGGCTCCAGTCAGCCAGCACTGGCTGATATCTACAATAGTGTCTGGATTTGATGATTGAATATGGGAAGGATTCCCAGGAGGAGCAGTCTCTGGATTGTCCTTCCTTCAGTCTCCTCTCCAAAGTTTGTCTCTGAAAATCCTTCCATGTTATCCCCCTTTTAAGAAGGAATGAAGTATCCACACTTTGGTTTTCCTTCTTCTTGAGTTTCTTGTGGTTTGTGGATTGTACTTTGTGATTCCGATTTTCTAGGCTAATAACCACTTACCAGAGAATGTATACCACATGTGTTCTTTTGTGATTGGGTTACCTCACTCAGGATGATATTCTCCAGGTCCATCCATTTCCACAAGAATTTCATAAATTCATTGTTTTTAATAGCTGAGTAGTACTCCTACTTGGTAATGATGGATGATCATTTTGATGTGTCCTTGGATTTGGTTTGCAAGAATTTTATTGAGTATTTTTGCATCGATATTCATAAGGGAAATTGATCTGAAGTTTTCTTTCTTTGTTAAGTCTTTATGTGGTTTAGTTATAAGTGTAGTTGTGGCTTCATAGAACGAATTGGGTAGAGTACCCTCTGTTTCCATTTTGTGGAATAGTTTGAGGAGTATTGGTATTAGGTCTTCTTTGAAGGTTTTATGAAACTCTGCACTAAACCCATCTGGTCCTGGGATTTTTTTGGTTGGGAGACTATTAATGACTGTTTCTATTTCATTAGCAGATATGGGACTGTTTAGATTGTTGATCTGATCTTGATTTAACTTTGGTACCTGGTATCTGTCTAGAAAACTGTCCATTTCATCCAGGTTTTCCAGTTTTGTTGAGTATAGGCTTTTGTAGTAGGCTCTCATGATTTTTTTGGATTTCCTCAGTGTCTGTTTTTATATCTCCCTCTCCATTTCTGATCTTGTTAATTAGGATACTGTCTCTGTGCCCTCTAGTTAGTCTGGCTAAGGGTTTATCTGTTTTGTTGATTTTTCTCAAAGAACCAGCTCCTGGTTTGGTTAATTGTTTATATACTTCTTCTTGTTTCTATTTGGTTGATTTCAGCCCTGAGTTTGATTATTTCCTGCCTTCGACTCCTCTTGGGTGAATTTGCTTCTTTTTGTTCTAGAGCTTTCAGATGTGCTGTCAAATTGCTGGTATATGCTCTCTCCAGTTTCTTTTTGAAGGCACTTAAAGCTATGAATTTTCCTCTTAGGACTGCTTTAATTGTGTCCCATAAGTTTGGATATGTTGTGGCTTCATTCATTAAACCCTAGAAAGTCTTTAATTTCTTTATTTCTTCTTTGACCAAGTTATCATTGAGTAGAGTGTTGTTGAGCTTCCATATATGTGTGGGCATTCTATTGTTTATGCTGTTATTGATGAGCAGCCTTAGTCCATGGTGATCTGATAAGGTATAAGGAATTATTTCAATCTTCTTGTATCTGTTGAGACCTGATCTGTGACCAATTATATGGTCAATTTTGGAGAAGGTACCATAAGGAGCTGAGAAGAAGGTATATCCTTTTGTTTTAGGATAAAAAGTTCTATACATATCTATTAAATCCATCTGTTTCATAACTTCTGTTAGTCTCACTGTGTCTTTGTCTAGTTTCTGTTTCCATGATCTGTCCATTGCAGAGAGCGAGGTGTTGAAATCTCCCACTACTATTGTGTGTGGTGCAATGTGTGCTTTGAGCTTTAGTAATGTTTCTTGTGTGAATATAGATGCCCTTGCATTTGGAGCATAGAGGTTCAGAATTGAAAATTCCTCTTGGTAGATCATACCTTTGATGAATATGAAATGTCCCTCCTTATCTTTTTTGATCACTTTAGGTTGGAAGTCGATTTTATTCGATATTAGAATGGCTACTCCAGCTTTTTTCTTGGGACCATTGGCTTGGAGAACTGTTTTCCATCTTTTATTCTGAGGTAGTGTCTGTCTTTGTCACTCAGGTGGGTTTTCTGTATGCAACAAAGTGTTGGGTCCTGTTTACGTACCCAGTCTGATAGTCTGTCTTTTTATTGGGGGAATTGAGTGCATTGATATTAATGGATATTAAGGAAAGTTATTGTTGCTTCCTGTTATTTTTCTTGTTAGAGTTGGAAATCTGTTCATGTGGCTATCTTCTTTTAATTTTGTTGGAAAATTACTTTTTTTGCTTTTTCTAGGATGTAGTTTCCCTGCTTGTGTTGAAGTTTTCCATTTATTACCCTTTGAAGGGCTGGATTCGTGCAAATATATTTTGTATATTTGTTTTTGTCATGGAATACTTTGGTTTCTCCATCTATGGTAATTGAGAGTTTTGCTGAGTAGAGTAGCCTTGGCTGGCATTTGTGTTCTCTTAAGGTCTGTATGACATCAACCCATGATCTTCTGGCTTTCATAGTCTCTGTCGAGAAGTCTGGTGTAATTCTGATAGGCCTGCCTTTATATGTTACTTGACCTTTTTCCCTCACTGCTTTTAATATTCTTTCTTTGTTTTGTACATTTGGTGTTTTGAATTTCTTTTCTGGTCCAGTCTATTTGTAGTTCTATAGGCTTCTTGTATGTTCATGGGCATCTCTTTCTTTAGGCTAAGGAAGTTTTCTTCTATAATTTTGTTGAAGATATTTACTGGTCCTTTAAGTTGGATGTCTTCACCCTCTTCTATATCTATTATCCTTAGGTTTGGTCTTCTCATTGTGTCCTGGATTTCCTGGATGTTTTGGGTTAGGAGCTTTTTACATTTTCAGTTTTCTTTGACTGTTGTGTCAATGTTTTCTATGGTATCTTCTGCCCCTGAGATTCTCTCTTTGATCTCTTGTATTTTGTTGTTGATGCTTGCATCTATGTTTCTTGACTTCTTTCCTAGGATTTCTATCTCCAGAGTTGTCTCTCTTTGTGATTTCTTAACTGTTTCTACTTCCATTTTTAGGTCCTGGATGGTTTTGTTCCATTCCTTCACCTGTTTGGTTGTGGTTTCCGGTAATTCTTTAAGGGATTTTTGTGTTTCCTCTTTAAGAACTTCTACTTGTTTACTTGTGTTCTCTGTAATTCTTTAAGGGATTTTTGTGATTACTCTTTAAGGGCTTGAATCTGTTTACCTTTGTGTTTCTGTATTTCTTTAAGGGAGTTATTCATGCTCTTCTTAAATTCCTCTATCACCTACATGAGATATGATTTTAGATCCAAATCTTGTTTTCTTTTGGTGTTTTGGGATATTCAGGACTTGCTGTGGTGGGAGTACTAAGTTCTGATGAAGCCAAGTAGTCTTGGTTTCTGTTGGTAAGATTCTTGCGTTTGCCTTTCTCCATCTGTTGATCTCTCTGGTGTTAGATGATCTTCTTCTTCTTCTTCTTCTTCTTCTTCTTCTTCTTCTTCTTCTTCTTCTTCTTCTTCTTCTTCTTCTCCTCCTCCTCCTCCTCCTCCTCCTCCTCCTCCTCCTTCTTCTTCTTCTTCTTCTTTTGGTTTTTCGAGACAGGATTTCTCTGTATAGCTCTGGCTGTCCTGGAACTCACTCTGTACACCATGCTAGCCTCGAACTCAGAAATCCGCCTGCCTCCACCTCCCAAGTGCTGGGATTAAAGGCACATGCCACCACTACCTGGTGTGTTAGATGTTCTTGCTGTCTCTGGCTGGAGCTTGTTCCTCCTGCAGGTCTGTAAGCCTGTGTCAGCACTCTGGGAGATCAGCTCTCCTCAGGTAAGACCTGTGTGTAGTGGGCTGTGGATCAGCTGTCCCTCCTGAGTCTTGGGGTTAGAACAAATCCTGGAGACAGGCTCTCTCCACTTGCAGAAAAGGGATAGAGAGGGCTGTGGATCTGCAGAACCTCCTCCTAGGTGAAGAAGGAGGTAGAGAGGATCCTGCACCGGCTGCCCTTCAGATTCTGAGGCCAGTGCCTCCTGGCTGGTCCTGCTTCCTCCTCAGCCCCAGCAGAGGAGGCTTTGTGCCCCAACCTCCTCCACAGAACATGCCTCAGTGTGCCAGGGCTGCCCAGCTGGCACTGACCCACCTCAATCTTATGTCTTAATGGACTGACAACTTCCTTTTCCTGTTGTGTTAGAAATTCCTCTTGCATCTTCACCTCATCTTATAAAAGTACCATGTTCATTGCTTGAGAGACGGAAAGTGAGGCTACACATACAGGAGAGGGAAGGTCTAAGTCTAAACCAAACTTCTTGTTGTCCTTGACCAGGAGCAGGATGTGGATTATCTTGGACCTTTCCATTTCAGACTAGCCATGAGCTTAAGAGCAGCTGAAAGTGGTCCAATTTATGCCGTGTAGAGTAGATAAGTCATTCCACTGAATTATACATGCTCGTAACAGGGAAATTAGCTATACTAACCAAATATATTCTTACACTACTATGATTTTAAAGTTTGTTATCAGCAAGAAAAGGAAGACTTACATAGTACCCTCTATACTGAGTGCTACATGTGTGTTAGAGAAATAGTCATGGTCTTTCCCTTAAAGTGGTCATGGCCCCAGTAGCTTCCATTGACATAACCTTGTATATGCTTTAACAGAAAATTTAAGGTGATCTTATTTCTCTATTTAATTTTAAATATTCCAAAAATGCATCTGCATCTCGAATGAAGTGGCTTAGCCTTCAGTGATACTATCTGCATGTAGAAAAATAAATGTGGGAGAACCAAGCACACAGGCCAGCAAGAGCCACAGCAGCATCAGGGACCTTCCCAGGTACATCAAATCTTCGGAAGGGCTGCATTTCTTCCACTGCTCAAATAGTAGGGCAGTGCATTGTGTGAGAACATGACCAAGTGCTACCATAGACAGGTATAGACTATGTGCAGTCTGCAGACAACTCAAACATTGAACAGCTAGTGGTGACATAGTCCATGTTGGGAACCGTGGGGGAGGAGGCTATCTAGCATGGGCTCATACTTCCAAGTTCTGTAAAGCCACATTCTGGGCCCTAGTTCCCAGAGTCTTATGAGTCTTCAGGAAAGCCGAAATCATGTGCTTAGCATGAGTGGCAATATCTGCAGAGGTGGACAGGCCAGAGGGAACATTTAGAGGCACCTATAAGGCTCATGGTATGCATGAATTAAGTGCAGGAGTGAAGCTTGATCTTTATCCCTCCTGTGTGTGGTAGATCTGGAAGAGTGGTCCAGCCAGGTCTTTTAATCCTGACACAAGCAAGACTCAGTGATGGGCAAGCTTTAAGATGAGCCAGACAGAAGCTGGAGAGAATGCACAGTGGTTATGAGTACAAGATGCTTCTCTAGAAGCTCCAAGTACCATTCCCAGCACAGTCATCTTTAAGTCTACGTCTAGGAGGTCCCACACCCTCATCCAGCCTCTGAGGGCTTTGTACATACATGGCGTACAAGCATACATGCAGACAAAACATCCATACACATAAAACAACAGAGTGAGGGCAGGAGCCTGAAGCCTGGTATGGTGGCATACATCTTCGATTCCAGTGCCTGGGAGATACAGGAAGGTGGGTAAATCTAAGTTTCAGGCCAGTCAGAGCTACACACAGTGAGAGACCAGTTAAACAAACAAACTGACAGCTTAGAGACTCTTGCTGGGCTTCTGATGGTGATGTTTTTGTATATATTCTCCTCCCATCTGAGTGTGATTAGATTGTGAGGTGTCTATACAAAGTGTCTATTTCGTAGGTAAAAATGATGGGATGTCATCTCTACATTTCCATCAGGGAAAGACTGACAAGCTTTGTCTCACTCTCTCCAATGAGACAGTCCCCAGGAAACTGAGGCCCTGAGGCCAGCAGTCTGCTTTAAGAACTAAAGCTGACCAGACCGCCTAAGTTGCCTTGGCCTCCTTGGTTTGCCTTGACTGCAAACCTACAAAGTCTTGAAATCAGGAATTCATAGCCACACCTGGATTCATGACCCAAAGAAATGGTAAGAAAAACATTTGTTGTTTGTAGGCCTAGATTTTTTACAACCTACTTTATAAGGGTTTTTAAACACTTCAACCTCCCTTGTAGCCTACCACCCACCAGAGGTAGTGGAAAAGAAATGTTAACAGGAAATGAGGGTTGTGGACCTGTTTAGAAATAGTTCTTTGGGGGCAATTCCAAAGTTCATTGTCAACAGTCCAGTCCTCTAGCAAACTACGAATCAGCAGCAGCAGTCCGATCCATTCCGCTATCACCACTTATAAATCTGCAATGGTAGTTTGATCAAAACATAACCACGAAGTGGTAAGAAGCCCCTGGAATGTCATGAGAAGTTCTTTGGTGAGTTTACAACAAGCAGAGATCAGCCACATGATGCAAGGCGAACCAATATAAAAGCACTGGCTGCGAAGACGATCACAGCAGAGCAAGGTGAACCAACGCCAGAGCCTCCTCTGTCTGCCTGTGGGGTCATATTTATATTCTTGCTAAGCATCACATGTCCCCTCATGAGTCTGCTTCAGGAAAACCTCCTCTCACCTGGATCTGCTTCAATATCCTTTCACATGTCGGCTGTGGCAAACCATCCTTTCACCTGTGTGCCCCAGCAACACATCATATGACCTTTCCAAATGACCCTAGCCCCTCATTTTCAATATGACATCATATGAGCTTTCAAAGGAACCAGAAATTTCCTCTTCAATTGTTAAAAGAAACAAACAAAACAAAACAGAAAACTAAAGACAATAAAATGTTTTTTTTTTTCTGGTGGGAAAAGAAGAAAAGACTACACAACAGTTACATGTATCTTTTATTATTAAAATAAGCTTATTTTGTGATAAGAGTATTCCTTTAGGGAGACCATCCTTTTGGCAGGAGGTTTTGTCCTATGGTAGGGTAAACACAGGAACTATAGGTGCTATAAAGAAAACTTTCTCTGAACTCACTGAGCAAGCAGACTACTTTGTATAGAATTTTAAAAATTGTATCAGTCAGTTAATATTTATTTATCACTGTGACAAAGCATCGTTTTTATAGTGGTAGATGGGCACCATTTTTGTTTCACTGGAGGGAAATCCAATCTGAATAAAACAGTAACTTTTCACATATGACTTCTAATCCATGCATGTAAATCAAATGGAGGATCTATTATTCATTATTAGAAGAATGGTGTATTTTTATTACATTGAAAATGAAACACAAATACTGTGAAAAATTTAGTGCCCTTTCTGGAAATTTTAAGACACTCATCATGTCACCATCTAGCTGGGGCATGCTCTCATTTTTAAAATATAGCCACAAAATTAATAAGTTTGAGGTTTTATGCTACAAAAAGAGGGATGCTCTATTTCAATGAAATAGGCAAATTTATTTCTTATTTAAAGCTTCCTAAATACTTAAGGTGGGAAAGTACCACAGTAGTGCTCAAATTTCAATATGTATATAAAGAATATAGTTCATATTCTTGTCACTATTCATCTTGGCCACAGTGTTCTTCCCTCAAGTGCTTTCTGAAAATGGCATATATATCAGAAACTGATTAAAATGACCCGAAGTATTAATTCGTAAAATATGATGAACCCAACACTTTGGAAGAGGTGATTTTCTGTGTGACATTTAATATGTAAGAGTTGAAATGATTTTAATAACTTACACGAAGGAGTGGTCCTAGGGAATTCAGACCCTGAGCATGATTTCATTTATTGATTATTAGTTGTTACCATTAATAGTCCAGAGCCCTCTCATATATTCTATTCTGTGACTTTCCCCTTATGTCTGTTGATGAAAGGCCCTTTTCTCAGCTCTGAAAAGGACCATGTTATCCTGTTGAGGGAACCCAGGAACTGTGGAAACTTTGGTGGCCACACCAATGAGCCCTAGGTGTCCAGTGTCATCAATGACTCTTCCTGACTTGCTCTCTAACTCACATCCTAGGGTGACTACATATAATTCTCTCCAATTAAATTAAGGGAATCTAGTTCTATGTTTACCCCAATCCCTGACTCCTATCCAAGTAGATTTTAGATACAAAGGATGCTTGTCATAAGTGCATCTCTGGGGTGAGACTTAATGGAGTACTAGCTTTGCTAGCATTCATTGTCATGACAATTATAAACTCCTTTGGCCCAGCCCTTGCTTTTAGGAAATGAGAATTGAACATGAGCCTCAAAACTAGTGTGGATTGTCCCATCAGGCTCTCAGCCTGCTCTGAAAGAAGGAGAATTGAAAAACTGTTTTTGTTTTCTTTTTCTTTCTTTCTTTTTTCTACATTGGAGAATCACTCTCCTGTTCCTATAATTTTTCTTTGAATTTTTTTTAGAGACTGGATTCTATTTCTTTTTTTCTTCTTTTTTTTTGATTTTTTTAAAGATTGACCTTAATGTTTTCTGACATTGTGTTTTTATTATTTACCTTCTCCTCTCTGAGTCCTCCCATATCCTACCTACCCTTCTACCCATCTGCCTTCATGCCTGCTCTCTGTCTCAAAAAGAGAGAGAGAAAAAAGAAAACACTAAAAGTAAAAATAGACAAACTAAAAATGATAAGAAAGTTAATAAGATAATGCTCTTCCTCATTTATTTTTGCATCTGAGAGGAGTTTGGGAGAGATATTCCATTTAGGGCTCACTCTCTGCACATTTTGTAGTTATGAATCTCTTTGTTTTGTTTTGTTTTGTTTTTCTTTTCTTTTTTTTTTCTGAGACATGATTTCTCTGTGTAGCCTTGGCTGTCCTGGAACTCACTCTGTAGACCAGGCTGGCCTCGAACTCAGAAATCTGCCTGCCTCTGCCTCTCAAGTGCTGGGATTAAAGGTGTGCGCCACCACCACCAGGCCTTGTTTTGTTTTTCAATGCCAAAGACAAAAAATTTATTCTAATCAAGGCACTTCTGATTGGATTCTATTTCTAAAATCAAATTTCTCTCTTTTCACCCTTTCCCTGTCTTCCTTGGGAGAGGCAAACTCTGTGTCATGTAGTAAAGCTGCTCTTTGAACAGGGCTGCTCTACTGTCCCATGCCAAAAAGTAGCTGCTTAACCTCAGGCATAAGCTTTCTGAAAGTGGAGACTTCACATTTTCGTGCAAGTTCTCTTGCAGAACAGAGCAAATAGAATGTAACTGGAACTATAAGAAGAGAGATTTATTTGATTGGTTCCTATGGTCAGGGAAAGGACAGTCTCATAATGGTCAAACACATTGCACATTCACCCATGACTTCTCCCTTCCTCTGCTTCCCACAGACCTACATGCCAGTCATCTCTAGAAGCACCCTCACAGACACACTCAAATATCTGTCAGCTTGACAAGCAAGAATTATCCTCATAGGCCCTCTTTGTTCCCTGATGTATTGCTGACATCTAGAAATGTAGCCGTCTCCGTGTGGATTTCCAAAGTTAGGCCACAGATTTGAGAATTTCAGAGCCCCATCAACACCTTCAAACAGACTGTTAAGCTCCTTTTCATTGATTTTTTTTTTTATGATACTAGAGATTGAACCCAAGAGCTTGAGACAGCTACACACCTGCCCCACCAATAGGCTACGGTTTCAGAACAACCTGAACTATCTTTTCTAAAAATGGTGTCTTATGTAAATGTGCACATTTAAGTTTACTGAGAATTCTGCATTTTTTATTTTTGTCCTCTGTGTCTGTTCAGGTGTACTGTATTCAGAGTTCAGAATGTCGTAGTTACAAAATAGCAATTCTTGTTCCCTTCCTGAGCAATTCAACAATCAAATCATTTTAAATTCTCTAAAGAGGAGGATCTTGCTTCTGTTTGAACTCACTCATATTCCCAGGGAATATGTTTCAATATTTCAACATCTATACAAACTGCTTTACAATTCCTTTTAAGGTTTTAATTTTCATATGAACACCATGTGAAGTCACAAAGGACGGAGTAGAGCAAAGAATTTCTCCAAGGTCACCCAGCCTGTTAATTGCAAAGGACTAGCTTGGCTATCTTTCCCCAGCCACATCTGATTCCCACATATACTAACTAGCAGCAAATGACTTTGAGTTGATGAAATTTCCAAAGCTTAGGGAGCAGGTAGGAACAGAATTCACATTCAAACCCCCCAAACATTACCAAACTCCAGGACCAATAAAGATCAATGAATAAAGCAAATCAAAACCTGTCACATCTGTGCTGTCTAGTTTTAAGTCAACTTGACAAAAGCTAAAGTCATCTGAGAGGAGGAAATCCCTATGAAGAAAATGCCTCCATAGAATTGGGTTGTAGGCAAGCCTGTGAGTGGTGATTGATGGAGGGCCCAGCCCATTGTGAGTGGTATCATCCCTGGGCTGGTGGTCCTGGATTCTGTGGGAGAGCAGGATGAAAGTCAAGTGGGAGAAAGTCAGTGGGCACCACACTCCACAGCCTTTGTATCAGCTGTGTCAGTTCTTGCCTTGTTTGAGTCCCTGTCCCGACTTTCTTCATTGGTGAACAGTGATCTGGAAGAATAAGCTGAATAACCCCTTTCTTCTCAAGTTGCTTTGGTCATCACAGCACTAGTAATCTTAACTACCTGTCTTAGGATCTTCATTAACTTAGAATAGATCCAGATCACTTACTTGAACCTACAGAATGTGTTTTGTCCTTTACTCCACTTTCTGATTTTATCCTGCATTGGTTCCCTGCTTCTATATTCATTCCTGTCTCCATTTTCTTTTTCTGAATATATCAAACGCCTCCTTCCCACACTCAGTGGTTCTCATTCAAACCCCCCAACCACTATCAAACTCAAGAACAAATTAAGATTAATGAATAAAGCGAAGCAAATCATGTCACATGTGGTAGGAAATTTTGTCAACTTGACACAAGACAAAGTCAAAGATACAAAGATACACAGAAGACTCTGCTTAATTAAGCATGTCTTCCTTAAACTCTGACATAGCAGTAGGTCTCAGTGCTGTTTCTGCCTTAAGCAAACGTTTCTGAACAAAATACACACCTGTCATTTTTTAGTGCCTGTTAGTTTATGATTTCAGTATCAATTGAGATAGAGCAAGCCTTTATTACTATTGATACAATCATATTAGTTGATTGTCTCTTGCCTTACCAACAGTTTACAGTGAATGGAAGTTTCTTATGCAAGTGTCAATGTTGGGCTTCAGTTACAATAATTGACATTTAATGAATGTAAATTAATAAATTATGCAAAAGAAACAAATACATCAGATACAATTGTTGATAAGAGTTAAATTAATAACTTAGTAGCTGAGGAAATCTTTTTTTTGTTGTTGTTGACCTGTGAAATGGGCAGATATAAAGTACATAGGAGGCTTGATGTACACCAAGTGCCACAGTATGTACAAGAGTTTTGTGAAATAAAGACTGCTGCACTGACACTGTCTTCGTCATTACATGTCTTTGGTGCAATGTGGGCTTCCCAAAGGGAAAATCTTGATTAGTAGTTATTGCCCAAAGTTTTCTACTTTCCAAATGATATATCTACTTGCTCCTTGCAAAGCCATTTGTGGCTAATTTGTTGGTCTTTGATCTAATCAGACTGCAGATGTTCAGAAACACCATCTTTTTGTGCACTGAGGCTCACTCACTGGGGTTTGTAAAAGTAATGGGCTGTGCCCAATTTTCCCTCAATGAGTTCATCTCTCAGGGACGATGAAGGGAAAGATCTGTCTTTTGTCTAACAAGGAGAAAAATGAAAAAAAAACCCACAACTTTTTATTTCTCAATTAAAAAAAGAAAACTAATAAGAAAGGAAAAAGATGAGGAAACAGAGGAAAGACTGGTAATCCCAGAACTGAATTTTCCAAATTAAAATATTCAATTAAAATTCTTCCATTTCTATAACGTGAAATATTCTTAGTTGCCCATTTGAGTAGCATGCAAAGAGATGAGTTACAACAGGTTGAGGTTGAGCTCGGATAACAGCATTGCATATCATTGCATGATGAGATGATATTCCATGAATTTCCTCTTTATCTTGGTCAAGTTTCATGGAGCCTGGTGGGAAGGTCATATGGTAAAACCCACAATTATTCAAATAAGACTCAGTCTGATTTTCAATGGAAATAGCATTGTTTTAATTAATCAGGGAGATTGACGAGAGTTCTTCAAAGGTACTCCAATTGGCCGTGCTTGTCTTTGCATCTGCATGGGGTAGTGAGTCAAATGACAGCTGAAGGACCTAAGGATCAGTTGATTCATCATTTGAATTGTGGTCCACTGGTTCACTTCTACTTCTCATGCTACTTAAAATGTAAGAATGAATCAAATAGTAACCAGCATTTAAAATAAGCACCCTTGAGTAATTCTTATGCAAAACAAATATGGGGGGAACTATTGCTCTAAAGCCTCCAGACTTTAGAGTGTTAGAGACTTTTGACTGCTTAAATTAATTGTGGAGAAATTGCACAATTAGGTACAAGGTCTTTAGGTATGAGTTCACAAGACCATGCCCTTTATTTTGGGAAGATTTCTATTCAGAATGAGTAACTTATAAAGAAGAAGGTAAATTCAGTCTTTTGGAAAGTTTTATTACTGAAAGACACTCGATTTTATTGGAACAAAGATGTTTTTACTCAATACATTCTAGACACAATGTAGATGCCTGAACTCCAGTGAGCAACTTGAAGACAAGCATGTGGAAGGAGAGGTTATGATACTCGCTTTGTAAAAGTGATGAAGAGAAGCTTGTGGGACAGAGCAGAATGACCTTGAGGACTCTGGGCATGGACCCAAGGCTGACTTTTTGCATTGCTTCCTCTTGTTTTTGGGAAGTGTAGCTCAGATAGCTCTCTAAGACCTAAACTCAGATCCCAGCTCTACCTTACACCTTTTTTTTTTTTGTTATGTCAGTGAACCCAACTTCTCTACACCTAGTCCAGGAGTTTATAAAATTGGGTCTGTATTAGAATATACTTCCTTGGATTATTGTGACTATTAAGCTAATGACAGTGGAGTGCTTTTGAAAGAAATGCCTTGAGTTTAGCAAATTAGTTTTAGCTGTTGATATTATAACAACATTTGGGATTAAGGACTTGAAATAATATTCTAAAACATAGATCTTGAACACTTGTATTCAGGGGAGCAGGGAGTGAGGACCTCTTTTCTATTCAGAAGCTGTGTAGTTGTAATTCTATGGGCTTCTGTCCTTTTTACCTAGGTCAGAATAAATTTCCAAGAACAATGACTTTTTTTAGTCGTATAGCAGGCAGACAGGGGATTAGAGTTAATTCGTCTATATTTTAAATTCGTGACTGGGAAAACTGGAGGAAAGAGAGAGTAGCACTATAAAACTCTGTCTGATAATCTGGATGACCCTGGGCTCCATATCAATTCCCAAGCACCTTTCTGAGCTGTCTAACTCCAGAGGAACATTTTGTTAACCCTAATGCAAATTAAGCCCTGATTTACTTCCTTGCCTCCCTGTAGTATTCTCAGCAGAGTTTCGCTGGGGAAGACACCATCTAGTTTATTTCCATTCTGTTTATTTGTCACCATTGCTTCTTTCTTCACTCTTTATAGATAGTGACATCAAGATCTGAAAATGCCACGTAGGTTATTTATTCAGAGATAAGGTAGAATTTATTCTCATGTTTACCTCATGCCCATGCCCGTGCTTCCAACTGCTAGGGTACACAACACCTGCTTTAAATGAGAGGAATAATTAAACAGAGCAGGATGGACGATTTAGATTCAAGTATCCTATACAGTGTATTTAAAGTCTGCTGAAACATTTACGTTGCATTTGGAAGAATCAGAGTCATGGCAGATGTCCTATGAGTAACTCACAAACTTTTCAGTGTTCAGTCTACCAGCTGAAGTACAGATTACATGAATATGTACACGTTTATCTACTCTTAGCTTCATGTCAACCAAGAACCACTAGTTCCTCATATCAAGTGACTTATTGTCTTTTATCTTGGCACATTAGCAGAAAGTTGAAGATCAGAAAGCTAGGTATCCTAAGCTTTGTTATCCTTTGTTTTCATAGAAGCCAATATCTCATGTCTTAGAGCAAAAGCCTGCTTTTCATTCTTGTACCCCACTTCTCACACATGTAGTCTGGGACAGAAGGAGGTTTTCCTCACTGCTCTCATCCTAAGCCATAGAGAGCTTGAAGAAACATCTAGAATGTTCCCTGTTTCTTCCAGAGCAGAGAAATAATGACAACCCTGATGGATTTAGAGGCAACCGTGAATTCTCTGCTTGAAAGTGGTGGAAGTGACTTGATTCACCCAGAGATCCTTGTGTATAGCTAACCAGAGAGTGGCCATGAATGGGGTACAATCCTACCTCAGGCTTCGAATATGACGAAGCAGAACTAATTGCTAAGTAGAATTCATGACATGGTGGCTACTCAGTCAGCAGAGTCACTTCCCAACAACTGGAATTGTTTACACGTGAACTGCTTTACATTTTGCATTGTCCAGTCTTCTAACCAGGTTACAGGTGACAAATGAACAGCAATAATACATTATGGAAAAGTTTTCAAGGAACCAGAAACTGAATCTAAGTTTCTCAAATGCCAGAGACTGGATATAAGGTTCTCAAATTTGGGGTCATATATACCATTAGGATCTTGAGTAGCTAATTTCCAAAACATTTTTAAATGTCCCTTTTCAGATTGCATCAAGTGTATGCAATTTTGAAATTGTTGTTATTGAAAATGAACTTTAAGGACTTACATGAGTCCTAATTTATGTTCAGAGCCCACCAGTACCTGTACCAACACATCTGCTTGAAAAGCTGTGGGTATGAAATCTTTTCCTAACGGAGACAATGGCACAATGAAATACTAAACCTTGTCTCAGTGTGTGTGCATGTGCACAGCTATTTCAGAGAATAATTTCAATAACAATCATTTTGACCTAGCTTAGTGTGTGTTTGTATCTGGGATATCTAATCTTGGTTTTCAACTTGGCATGCATGGGAAGAGGAAATCCTAGTTGAGGAAATGCCTTGAGAAATTGTGTTTATCAGCTCGGCCTATGGGCACGTCCATGGGGCATTTTCTTCATTACTGATAAATGTAGGAGGACTCATGTCACTGTGGGTGGTACCATCTCTGGGTAGATGGGTCTGGACTGTGTACCAAAGGCAGCTGAGCAAGCCATGGCAAACAAGCCAGCAAGCAGTGTTTCTTCCTATTTTGAGTTCCTGCCTGGGCATCCCTTTATGGCAGTCAATAACCAATAAGGATAAACAAATTCTTCTCTTTTGGTCAATGTTATATCATAGCAACAGAGAAGCAAACTGAAAGAGTATTATATTCATTAATACGTATTTGATTTAATAGGACATGCAGCCAGAAAGTAATATTATATTATGTTTATATCTTAAACAAAGTGCGAAGGCATTCCAATGTATGTAGTAAACACTTTGTAGGCAAGAAATAGCCTACAAAGTGACTAAAGGCAGATTTAGAATAAGCCAGTGATTCTTTTAGTTCTGTACCCAGAATAATGTTACAAGACCAGAGTACAAATCAGAGGAGCAAGGAAATATAACTTAAAATTTCCTTGTGGTACATAATATTTTATGTTAAATTGAGATTCTGGGATTAGAAAATACAGATAATGACCAAGCATATATTACATTTTTTTCTCTGATTTTGATGCTGATTATAAGGTCTTTGTTATTTCCAGATTCTTGTCATATAGATTACACATCATTGTATTCATTGGCTAGTTTTCATTGGTCCACGCTTCACATCTTCTTCCTGATGCAGACATCTCATCGCTGCCTGCCATGTGGTAGACATTGTGTGTAAACAAACTGTAGAGAATGAAATAGAAAATATTGATTCCCTCATCAAGTTCTGACCTTTATGCTCACATCAGGAGTTGAGCTGAACTGGAGCTGAATTCTAACTTCAGCTAGTTGGAACACCCCACTGGGTTCCATAGTTTTAAGTTATAAAAAGCCCCAGCTTCCATTTGGGCTTGGTATTCAGTTGCCATTCAACTTTTTTGATTATGTTCTCTCTGGGACTGCCACAGGATTTCTAAAATACCAAGAATCTCTGCCTTCATACTTTGACCCAATTACCCACATGCTTCTGAGTGCCTTTGAAGGTTCTAGGGCTAAGAATTGGTCCATGGTAATGACTTGGTCCATGTCTAGGGTTTGTGTCTTAAATTACTCCTCTTCTCCTTTTTCCTGCAGTGCCTGGCATCCAGCAACAAGTCTGTCTGCATTTTCATCTGACCCAAGGATTTAGTTCACTTTAAATTTGTTTCTTCAGCTCCCATAAAGCTGTGCATTCATATAACTTTATAACTTGTGTCTTTTTCTTAATCCTGTTTTCTCTCTTCCTCCCCCATTGTTACTGGTAATGAAGCCAGACATAGAATATGCTAGGCCAGAGCTCTACTGAGCTCTATTCTCAGCCCTTTTCCTTATCATTATCATGGAAACTATCATCTGATGCTGGGGAGGTGACTCAGTGGGTAAAAGTGACAGCTGCTCTTCCTGAGGACTTGGATTCAGCACCTAACACCCACATGGTGGCTCAATGCAGCTCCAGTTCCAAGCAAACCAACACCCTCTACTTGCCTTTATGGCATTGATTGTGCATGTGGTACACAGAAGTATATGCAGGCAAAACACCCATAAACATAAAAAGTAATGTTAATACTAAAAAATAAACATAACCCAAACTGTCACATCTTTAAACATTTCAGAAAGTGCAAAAGCAGGAAGCATGCTACAGCTTTTCATCACTGTTCTGGTTTTCTTTCTTGTTGCTGTGATAAAACCATGATCAAAGCATCTTGAGGAAGAAAGGTGTGACTTCCTCCGGTTAACACATCCATCACTGAGGAAAATCAGGGCAAGGATTCAAACAGAAGCAGAGGCAGGATGCATGGGGAAAAGTCTCTTATTGGCTTGCTTTCTTTGGCTTGCTCAGCTACCTTTCTTATGCAATGAAGCACAACCTGCTTAGCGGTAGTGTAAGCCACAGTGGACTGGGCCTACATACATAAATTTTCAATTAAGAAATACCCACAGAGACATGGTCACAGAGCAACCTGTGGCCAATTCTTCAGTTGAGGTACCCTCTTCCTAGGTGACTTTAGGTTTGTGTCAAGTTGACATGTAAAGTTAACAATGGCGGGCATTTTGTAGCATCATTCCTTTCAGGCTAATTATTTCTATGTACCTGGTCTTCAATGGACATAACATTTCTCATTGCCATTCCTCCACTCAACATTTACCTCCAAACCCTCATTTGCTTCTTAAGTTTCCACATCCTTCCTTTCCTTCCATGTGTATCTTCTTTCTACGTGGAAGACCAAGGTAATCACAACTGCAATATGCAGTAAAGTTTGTCTCTGTAACGTCTCTTTCTTCAGTAGAATTATTCATGGTGGTCAGAAGATGAAGCTCCTCTCAGGACACCATGACCTCCAGCTATAAGCATTCTGAGGACAAGACGGTACTGGCATCGGAGAAAATGAGCACCTATTCATTTTCATGTAGATTTCTAAAATACAAAGGCAATGAAAGATGCTCAGAAAGGTATCAATTCAAAGGCCAGCTATGGAGGTAGTCAGGCTCCTGGAGAAGGTCCTCCAGAGGCAGAGGAACTAGAATATTTAGTAATCTTCTTGCCAAAGGATATGCAGCCAGTCTCAAGGCAAACATCCCAAGGTTGAAGAGCTCTTGAACAACAAGAAGTAATGAAACAAGCACTCAGAGCATACATTCTAAAAAGGAAACTGTTGTTGGGGGAGAATAGATTGCTTTCTTTAGTAATCTAGAACATCTTCAGGGCTGGAGAGATGACTCGGTGGCTAAGAGCACCGGCTACTCTTCCAGAGGATCTAGGTTCAATTTCTAGCACCCACATGGTGACTCACAACCATCTGTAACTCCAGCTCCAGGGAATCTGACATCTTTGGGCACTGGGCATATGTTTGGTATGCAAGCAAAACACTCATATACATTAAACACAAATTAATTAATTAGTTAATTAATTATTAAAAAACATGTAGCTCTCATCTTGTGTTTAATCCAGAATCAGTGGAAAGACTTTTTGCCCTGTTCCTCTACTTTTTATTTCAGGAGCTGTCAGGGCAGCTGCACATGACTGCTCTCTGTTATAGACTAGATTTACAGTAAATTTCCATGTGTACAGCAGCAGGTGATACAGTACTGCATGGTATTCACACGCCCTGCCTGGTAACGTCAATGGATAGGTCATTCAATAAAAGAATGCTAGTGTTTGGCATGGTTACTGACACAGTCTGATCTCACATATATTCCTTTTGTTACATGTCATCCAGGAAATCGTTGGGATAAGCCATAAAAACAAATGTAAGACTAATGCATAATTCATATGTTCCTGAGCATCGTTAACTTGGTATAAATATGCCACCTCTAGGAAGAACAGGCATCATTGTGCTCTGGGGTTTTATTGTAATTTTAGATTTTTGATTGGTGCCACTTGAGGTTGGACCCAGGGCCCAGGTAAGTAGTGACCCAGTCACTTAGATACACACACAATCCTTTCCATGTGTTTCCAGAAAACTCAAATGCATACAAATTTATGTTTAAAAAGAGAAGTAACTTACATAAACTCACCACAAAAGTCATCAGGGGTATCACTCTTGTCATATTCTTATTACGAATACTTCAAATGCATTTTTGAAAAACACTGGTTAGTGTGAGGCAGGTCCTAGCTTTTGCTGCTAAATCCAATGATAGCATGAAAGCACTGTCTTCTGGCGTAGGTCCAGCTTTATGTTAAATCATGGGTCTAACCAGGGTTGGGACTCCATCTCTCCTCCTCCACTTAGCTCTTACTCTCTTGCTAGAATTGTTACTCATTGCTGGCTAGCCAAATGAAAAGTACAGCTTGATTAAGGATCTCTTCTGTCAGTAATTTGTGCCTAATGTCTTTAGCTTTCCCATGGGCTGTTGTAGAAAATGGTAAATCTGGTTTAAATGAAACCTGATCCTGTTAATGGCTTAATAGCAGCTGCCACAGGGTTATGGTGTTTTCAACAGATGTCTCTGTTACATTTTGTTCCTAAACTTAAGTCTTGAGCTATCCGTATGAATCATATAAATATCACTGTATGTTTGGATAGATGTTTTTGCAAGAGAGTCTATGACATGACGCTTCTGTCCACGTAAATTTATTCACATAGAATTTTGCAAAGAAAATTAGGTATATAATATTTTTAAATAAAAATGTATTTATTTCTTATAGCTTTCTAATTTTTTTCAGCTGAGAAATGGACTTCATCTCTACACCTAAGACCATTGCTTGGTCAATGTGACCAACTGATCCATCGTTGCCTACTGTTACTTATTTGTTTAGCTCTGATAGTGATGTGCATTGTAGTGTCACTTCAGATAAACAGTAGTCACAATACATGGTCTCTGTTTTTTCCTTTCTTATAATAACAATTGTAATTATCATCATGAATAGGGTTAGTTTTTTTCTGGAGTGTGATAATTTAATCAACTACTTTTATAGATGGTATTTCGTCTATGTAAAGTTTTTGAGCCAGGTATATAAATGATCCAGAAGATACAAACCAGGGATGTAAGATCATGATTGTAATGGCAGATAAAAATAGAAATGTAATTAGTCTGTTTCTGTGCTATGAATACTTTCTGACATGATAATTTAGTTTAGTGTGTTCACGGTTCTGTAGGCCTGGAAATTCTGTAGGCTAGTGACATCTGGCATGACTCCTTTTATTGTGTCACGTCATAATGGAGGGTTCTATAGAAAGGCCCAAGCAACTACTTTCAGTCTGAGATCCATTATTCTGTTCTTATAGAGCCACTAATGCCATTCTGAAGGCCCCAATCTCAGGACCTCATATATCCATATCTCCATAAAACTCTATCTCCAAACACCATCAACATATGAATTCATTGATGAGCTTTGCAGCACAGGAACTCTAATGGACACATTCAAACCACCACAATAGCAGACATACCAGTCCAAGCCAATAGGAACGAAAATACAGAGTAGCATGTTAATTGCAATGCAGCATACTTGATTCCTGAAGCTTATAAAGCATGGTGTCTCTGACAGAGTCACGTTTTCAGGGTTGTACGGTTGTTAAATTACCTGAAACTAGAAGGCTCATTTGTAAATTCATCCAAGAGTAAGTATTTGAAGGCAGTAGGAGGAATATAAAACACGTTTGTACTTACTTTTAAACTGTCTGTGGGTAACTCAGGGCAACAAATAGTGTCCTCCTGATGTTCTCTTATCTTAATATTTTTACCAGGTACTTCCTCAGAGGAAAGCTGTGAAGCCTGGCTTGTCATTCTTGTTTGAACTCTTCCTTCTCCATGGAACATATGCATACAATGACCTGATCATGGGCTGGGCAGTCTTTCCTGTATGTGACAACAACTTCCATATAGTAGAGGGAAAATTCAAGTGTCCCCTTCTCCGAGGACCTTATGACCAAAAATTGAATAGCTTCAGAAAAATAGAAAATTTGATTTGCCAAGACTTGGACCAGTGGTTGTGCAATCTATATTTTAAGGTTTGTAATATGATGGTTTTATTTATTAATTTCCTGAGAGTGGATGTGGCTCTATAGCCCAGGCTCTCCTCAAACTCTTGATCCTCATATGCCAGACTTTAGAATGCTATCTTACTAGGATTACAGGTTTAAAATGTGAGTTTGTAACTGGAAAATAATTTCAAGTATTTTACAAAGTGCCTTCTTTCTAGCTATTTGCTTTTTTCTTGCAATGTACTTTTAACTTTCTGTGTACTGCTGAACCCAGCCCCATAACAAACATGATAGTACATAAATTCATGGTCAGACGTCATTATCCAGAGAAGAAAATGATTGCATATGTTAAGAATAAAATGTCCCACCTGTTTGTAGTCCATTTTAATCTTTGTTTCTAAACATTTTTAATTATAGTATTTTCCCAGATTGACTATATCATAAAGTGCCATGAATTTCTATTGTTTGCCAACACATTTATCATCTATCTATCTATCTATCTATCTATCTATCTATCTATCTATCTATCTATCTATCTATCTATCTATGTATCTATATCTTCTATCATCTATCACCTATCCTACCCATCTATTTATTATTTACCTATCATCTATCTACCCACTTTCCCATCTACCTACCTAATTGATGGAACTGATAAAAATATTTCCAGGAAATGTTTAATTTTGGCCTTAAGTTTTAGAATTTCCTATCGGTGGTCTGGTAGGACTGTTTTCCTGATGCCTTTTTATTTGGGGTAAGATTGTCTGGTATTTTCTTTTTAGTGTTTCCCATTATAGCGTTATGCTGAAATACCTTGTTGGGGCTGTCTAGATAACCATTAAGGAAAAAGTTCTTACCTGGATCTGTGCCTTCCTAGTCATTGTGGAAACAGTGCTATCGTGAGATAACTCTCTTACTGTCCCTTAGACTAATGAAAAAAGGCATGCTCACAGGTGTTATTCATAGGCTCTGTGCTCTGAGAATTTGTACCAGTTATTTGTGGTGCTGCTTCAAGTATTAGAGTCACTTACGGCTCTTAAGAATCAAAAATGTTGAAATAATGAAACTTGAATGAAATAATGATACAGGAGAATAAATAACTCTAAAAGACTCATAACAAAAGTTTTAAAATTGTAGGCTTAAACGTTATTCTGTGAATCAAAATAAACTAAAAATTAAAATACAGTCACAAAAGGGAGTACATTATAGCTAATATGAGTGGAATCTGTAAGTGTGTGTGTATGTGTGTGTTTCTGTCTGTCTGTCTGTCTGTCTGTCAGTGTGTCTCTGTTTATATGCCCTAAGGCACATGCATGCCCATTTGAATTTAGGTATTTCCTATACTGCTCTCTTATTTGACATGGCATTTCAGTAAAATCCAGAGCTTGCTAGTTTTAGCTAGACTGGCTGGTCAGTGAGCCCTTGGGAGCCACCTGTTTCTGCCTCCTACTCCATATGGCTGACCCATTGCTATGATTATAGGCATGGGCTGCTCTGCTTGGTTTTCTGTGTGTGCTCTACAGATCTGAACATAGGTCCTAATGCACACACACAGCAAGCATGTCACTCACTGAGCCATCTCCTCACCCATGGCACCAGCAACTTTTAACTCCTTTTCCTTATATTTTCTTCTTCTTCGTTCTTTCTTTCACATCTCACTGTCCATGCTTGGGCTGGAACTCAAGGTCTCACAACTGCTAGCCCACCTGATTATGACTGAGCTGTGTCCCCAGCCTTTAATGCTCACACTAACTGGTACATATAGCTCAAGATTCTGTAAATGATGACTTAGAAAGTTGGTACTAAACTCCTAAAAGACAATTTAGGGAGTTCTGGTATTAATTATGAAGATTATATACATTGAGGTTAAATCAAGACAAAAATACAAGATTAAAAAGTTGATTATTCAACAGTATTAAAGTAATTTGGCTGGATCATAATGTTCTTGGACTTAAAGACCAAATTTTTCTCCTTTTTTAATTAAGTAAAACATAATGGGAAAAAAGTAATGCTTTGATTTACCCATAGAGCATTTCTGGCCACTATGTATCACAGATAGATATAGTTAATCTCCAGTTCTGCTATTTATTAGACAATGTTAGGAACTACCGATGTCCACACTAATTGAGAGGAAAAATAAATGAGGACAAAGACACCTCTTCATAAAGATGAAAACAAAAAAATTCCTGTTTTTTTATGTAAATTTCTATAATACATGACTTTTTCCAGTCTGAGTTTTCTCAAAAGCAAAATGTTCTGATCAGGGTTAGGGAGACAGTTTGGGTGGTGGTTGCCCCATCAACATGAAGACCTGAGTTTGAATTCCGTGCGTAAAAGCAAACCATACCAATAAAAGAACTCCTTCTCCCACCCTCATCCCCAAATCACTGCGTAGGGCAGCATAAGTTTTTAACCCCAATACTGGGGGAGGTGGCTCAGAGACAGAGGATCCCTTCAGCCCCCTGGCCTGTGATCTCCAGGTTTAGTAGAGACCCTGCTTAAAAAACTTAAGTAGAGAGTAATTGAGGAAAACACACAAAGTCAACCTCTGGCTTCCATAGGCAGGAACACACACACACACACACACACACACACACACCAATCAAGCATATGGAAATTTCTGATCAAGCAGTTGATGTAAATACTAAATAAATAAATAAATAGATAAATAATAAAATATCAAGTGGCAGGAAAGGGTAAAACAGATGATGGTACTGAAAAAAAATGTTTTTGCGGTTTAAGTTCAGAGAAGATGAAAGAATCCAAGGGAGCCCTTCCTTCCTTTTCCTTGCAGGTCAGTGGTTGGGAGGGAAGAGTAGGAAGTAGACCAACAGGGCCAGTGCTCATGGTTTCCCACTGACCTCTGCTGTCCCATGCCATTAGGGGCAGTAACGAAGGA
The DNA here is from genome assembly GCF_008632895.1 of Mastomys coucha. NCBI lineage: Eukaryota > Metazoa > Chordata > Mammalia > Rodentia > Muridae > Mastomys > Mastomys coucha. The sequence goes on along the minus strand of NW_022196913.1, from coordinate 44,503,005 downwards.
GGAGGAGGTTGGAATGCAGCACTAATTCAGTCCCGGAGTGGGTGGGCAAGGAGGGAAGAGGGAAGACTCTGCAAGCAAGGAAGGCTGCCAGAACTTCCTGAGGAAGCTCTCCCTTCAGAGTCCATCTTTCTCTGTGTCTCACTGTTCCCCTCAAGCACTTGGCTACTTTAAATGTGGGAAACCGCGTGCAGTGAACAGCTACCTGTTCACTTACCACCGTGGTCTTTAATCGTGTCATTTACTTATTTGTGTTGGTTTCTTGGAGGAAAAAAAAACAAACCTGCAAATGAATATTTGCTAGTTTCATACAAGTATGAAGTTCAGTAATACAGTGTTTTCTTATGAGACATTAAAAATAATAAATCAAACATGTAAAGCACATGACAATATTTAAAGTGGTTATGGAGATCATTATAACTTAACCAGACAAAATCCTTCAGAGTTTGGAAATCTGAATTTTCCTTTCAGATATCTCAACCTGCTCCCCATGCCCCCACTGTTCTAGAGAAAATTTAACTACATAGGTAATATTTGCAACAGTTCCATTAACTGATTTGTCTCTTAATAGGTAATTAAAACTCCTTTGCATTTGGATGATCAAAAAAGCCATGAGAGTCATAGGCAGCTTTCTCCTGAACATCCCGTGTGCTTAATGGTGGAAGCAGAGAACACAGAATTTGATTTGGATAATACAGCTGGCCCTTCAAAGAAAGAACCACCAGAAAACATTCATGCTGTAATGGATGGTGCAAGTCACTCTTCTCAAGGTTGGTTGACCATCCACTCCTCTCAGGGCTGGTTGACAATCTACTCTGCTCAGGGTTTCTTTACCCATTTTCTTCGGCATTCCAATACAGTGTTGAGGACTATGTCATATCAAATGAAGCTAATTAAAAAGTACTTATTTTCTAAGCATGCATTTTTCCAAACTGCGGCATGGAGAGAGAATATAACTATTAACAAGAATATTAGTTTTCACATCACATTGTCTATCATGGAAATAAGTATAAAATTACTCCCTTGAAATGGATATTTTTCTCCATGACTGACCCTACTGTTTGTAGACTAATTTTTTCACTACTTTTGAGAGGTGTAGGGTTATTTGACCTCTTTTTGGGAGTATGCTGTTTAAATTTTCAATTTTCTCAAATGTTTTTGAGAGTAGTAGCCAAAAGTATGAGTATAAAAGATGAACTATTCTGAGAACAATGTTCTCAGGTGTAGAGTTTATGCTGTAGGGCTTTGTTTTTTGATAACCAGTTTTATCAAACACTAGGTAAATCAAGTTTTTCAAAAATCCAAATTTTCAGAAAAGCTACAATTGAAATTATCTTTGGCAGTAAAAGCTTATTACCTTTACCAAAAGTTTTAGTCATGGGTTTCTGAAAATCGATAGATACTCTAACAGTAAATATAATATTAGCCTGCCTAACAGGATGGGATGGATTTTCAGCTATTGCTTGACTAGTAGTCACAGTCTCATGGCAAGGAGTGGCATTTATACTAATTACCAATGGCAAACCCTGTAGTAAGCATTTTCTTTGAAATTACCAAACAATTAAATTATATAGTACCAATACTCTGTCGTCTACTTTGGCAATTCTATTTTACTATACTTCCTTTACATCATTTCTTTTTGTTTCACCCTCCTCTTCTTCTACCTCCTCCTTGTTCCTTTGTGTGTGTGTGTGTGTGTGTGTGTGTGTGTGTGTATGTGTGTGTGTGTGTGTGTATAAATGGGTATGTATGCAGGTTTATGGATACATGTACATGTACGGGGGTATGCATGTGTATGCCTACAGGTGCAAGGGAGGGCTATGCATGCATATTTGTGTATGCCATGAAGGCCAGAGATCAACATTGGGTAGCGTCACTGATGGCTCTCCACCTTATTTTCTGAGACATATTCTCTCCCTGATTCCACTAGACTGGCTGGTTATCAGTGAGCTCCAGAGATACTTCTCACTCATTCTGCCTCCTTCAGCACTGAGGTGATAGACACCTGCCACCATATCTAGCTTTATTTTCCATTGTGGATCCTGGGAAATCAAATGAAGATCCTCGTGATTCTAGGGCAAGAACTTTTCCATTGCAAAAGAAGATAGGAAATCCAGAAGAACGATAGGATATGGGAAGGAAAAACAGGTTCCAGATCAAACTACAAAGTGATCAGATTCAACTAAGGAGGGTGTGTAGAAACATAACAAAGCAGGCTGAGGGCCTAGCTCTGGAAAATATATGTGATTCTGGAACAGGATGCTGGCACTCCTCCATCAAGGTCAGATTGGCCACATGATTCTACTTTCTGGATCATCTCTGCCTTTTTGTTGTTGTTTTTTGGAGTTTTGTTTTGTTTTGTTTTTTCTTTCTATCCATTGATTAGATGACAACCACAAACTTCTGACTAAGCACTAAACACTTGTTAAATCATGTTTGGAACTTTTGAGTTCCTTCAGCGTGATACCATATTGGGCTGAGCAGAAGCCCAGTAGCTAGATTCAAATCATGAATGTTTGCTCTTCTAAAACATTGGTCTAGCATTAGTCTTGGGCTTTCTTATTCCTGCCTGACCTGTGTAAGTCAGTCACTTGTGACTCAGCCAAAGTCATCAGCTAAGGACTACTGAGGTACCACACTCTCTGGAATCATGTACAACTGAATATGTTAGGTTACAATTTTACACACAGGAACAGACATTGGGCGCAAGCTCTGCAGCCAGACCCACAACACAGAGAGGAAGCTCCACTTCCAGGGGCTCTGACACACTCAGGATCAGAGGTGATGAGGACACAACATCTGTCCCAACTCCAGGAGTAACTGGGACCAGTGGGACCAGACACACAGGAATTCCACCAGCAGAGTGGCTTGGGTTCCTTCCCGTCACTCTGGGCTGGGGTCCAGAGCAGACCTTGGGCACAAGCTCTGCAGCCAGTCCCAAAACACCCAGAGGAAGCTGCTGCACTCCCAGGTGCTCTAACAAGCCCAGAATCACAGGATCCCAGAATCACTGAATCCCAGAGACAGCTTGACTCTCAGGAGTTCTGACACAACCAGGATCACCGGAAGGACAGGCTCTAGTCGGATTTAGCAAGGCCAGGTAGCACTAGAGTTAACCAGATGCTATAAAGGGCTCCATACCAGAGGCCAGCAATGCAATATGTAACCACATTCCAAATGTCTTTGTGGAGATGCTTCCCTGAAGTGGTGCTGTAGTCTGTTCAGTTTTCTCATCAAGATAATTTCTTTTATATTGGGTCTTGGTTGCCTCTAACTGATTAGATTTCATCTTAAACGTCTGAGTTATCCCTGCTCTATGGGGAAAAATAGTAATGTTACCATTGCATATATGTGTAGCCTGGGTACTGCAGGTTTATTATATCCTTAAAGAGTCCATACTTTGCAAACTTGGTTCCCAAGAGAAGCAGCACTGAAACATGAGTTTTGTTTTGCCTTCTGTTTGTTTGATTATTTGCTTTGCTTTTAAAGGGGGTGATTGGATCTTGATGGGTCTGCCTTTAAGAATGCATCAATAGTTATGGGTTATTGAAAAGTACATGATGAAACAACTCTAATCTCCCACTGTTTAATCCTAAGACTGCTAGGGTCTTGTGGAGTCCCAGTCAACCTGAACATTCTCACTAGACATAGCCTTTTGAACCACCTACCCCCAGAGCTGAAAGAAACAAAGCCTTCCCTTCACAGATGGCCCAGCCCTGGCAATTCTAATGGAGCCACAGGAAATGCACTAAGACACTGGAAATCTGAGACATAGAAAAGACAGAGAGTGTCAAAGCCTCTTCTGATGGTCGAAGATCATCGTCCTAAGAAAAATAAAGTGAGAAGCAGAAAGGGAATAATTGTGACTTCATTTGAGGAAAAGAAGAGAAAGCATGCCATTGATTTTGCTTAAATATCAAGTTCAAAGGTCAACTCTGAAGTCATTGAACACTCTAAAATATGTGCCCTTGCAAAGTGTATTTCTTTAAAAAATGTTTTAGTATAACACAGTCTTATTTTAGAATTCTCAACTTTTAACAGGATGGGTTCTGACTTAACTAATGATATTTAATGAATGCCACTGATATTTTTATCTAGTTTTAGGATACTAAGTGGAAGATGAGAAGCAATTATTCTTGGACCACTTTTCACCATAACCTTTTTGCTTCTCAGCTTTCCTGTGACAATTTGGCTAGATGAATCACACCATGCTATGAACTTGGCTTTTAGAGTGATGTCATTGTCCCACGCTCTCCTCAAAGAGGACAGCTGGCAATCTGGAGAAGAGGAACACCATCACATTCAGTATGCACATACAGTATGCACCAACAGGGAGACTTTAACCTGATTATTATTTTGCTTTGCTATGAGCCTAGAGACTAATGTAAGCCTCACATTCGAAGACAACAGATGGACTATTTCCTCCTGTTGTGAACAGATCAATATGGAACCAGAACACAAAACTTTCTACCAGTACATGCCTTCTCTATTGCTTACTCTTATTTTTCTTGGAAGCTCCTAAGTTTATTATTAGTGGTTAATATCTCCCATGGGGCTCTTTTCTTATATATCAGGGCTGTGATACAGTTTCTGCCACTGAAGGGTTGCTAAGAAATTGAATAATGGGTAAACATACTCAACATGTAGTAATACATTTCAAATTAAAAGTTTATTAAACTCTGGCTTGATGACTTTCTAGCTATTTACATGTAAAAGAAGGAGATGTGAGAAGGCCAGGACCACATGGCATCTTCATGGTGGCAAAGTTTCTATCTGAAAACTGTGTTTATGATCGTCTACAAGCTGTTCTACATCAGTAGGCTCCATATGTTATCTGTCAAATTTACTATACTGTCCCCAAATCACAAAAATCCATTGTGAGAGTGCCTGTGTACACACTTTCTCCTAAGGGATCTTGGACTTAGTCCATGGTTAATGATGGTGATCAACATTGTTACTATGAACTATGCCTAGGAACAGAAAATATTTATAAAAGGCTGGAAGAAAATATCTATGGTATAACTTGTGATTGCCATCTTTCAAGTTGTTTTTTGTTGTTGTTTTGTTTTGTTTTTTAATTTTAGGCTAACCACTAGGGAAATGATGATTGCATTTGATAGTTTTGTTTTGTTTATGGATATCTTGCAAGAACAATGGTTCTTGGAAAAGTTTATGGATGCTTGGTTATACTGAATTCAAGAGAACTCTATTGTGCACTCACAGTGAACAACCACATGGCTAAATGCTGTGGGGTTTTAAGCCAAAAGTCCTTCCAGAGGTTGAGCCCTTCTGCTTCATTATGATGCAAACATATGCATACATGGCCACTAGGATGGGTGGGCTCTTTGAGCATCCTTTCCATCAAGATCAGAAAACCATTTGGGGGGGGGGCGGTAGAATCCAGACCTGAGAGGAATCAAGAGCAACAGACTAAATAGCTATTTAGTTGTAAGTTGAGGGAACAATTGTGAGAAATGTATGTTGTCAAGAAGTAATATTTAACCACCAGAGACTCACCAGACTTCCTGATGCTTTATAAATTCATCATTTGCTTTTTTATGATATTAAAATACAAAAAAAACTTAGAAACAACATTAGAAGCTGTGGTGGTTTGAATAGTTTTAGCCTCAATAGATTCATGTGTTTAAATGCTTGGTCATAAGGAGTGGCACTATTAGGAGGTGTGACCTTCTTGGAGGATGTGTGACGTTGTTGGAGGAAGCTCAGACTCTGCCCAGTGTGGAATCTAGTCTCTTTTTGCTGCCTGCAGCTCAAGATAGAGAACTCTCAGCTTTTTCATCACCAAGTCTGCCTGCACCCTTTCCATGCTTCCTCATGATGGCAATGGACTGAATCTCTGAAACTCTAAGTCGGACCTAATTAAATGTTTTCTTTTATAAGAGTTGCTTTGGTCATGGTGTCTCTTCACGGCAATAAAACCCTAAGAAGTTTAAAAAAAAGAAGTAATATTTGTGCTGTGTCTCAATCGGCTCCAGTCGTTGAGCATATTATGCAAGAAGACTTGTTTTAGAGGTATTGACATTAGATGAGGGAAATCTCTCTTCTCTCTCTCTCTCTCTCTCTCTCTCTCTCTCTCTCTTTCTCTCTCTCTCTCTCTCTCTCTCTCTGTCTCTGTCTCTGTCTCTGTCTTTATCTCCCTCTGGCTGGTTTTGTGTGTTAACACAAGCCAGAATCATCAGAAAGGAAAAAACTTTAGTTGAGGAAATGCCTCCATGACCACAGCTATAAAGCATTTTCTCTATTAGCAGTTAATGGGAGATGGCCTAGCCCATGCTAGGGGGTGCTATCTCTGGGCTTATGGTCCTATGTTTTTTAAGAAAGCAGGATGAGCAGGTCATGCAAAGGAAGATGGTAAGCAGTACCCTCTATGGCCTCTGCATCAGATCCTGCATCAGGTTCCTGTCTTGCTTGCTTGAGTCCCTGCCTCAACTTCCCTTGGTGATAAACAGCAATGTGGAAGTGTAAGCTGAATAAACCCTTTCCTCCACGACTTGCTTTTTGGTCATGGTGTTTCATCACAGCACTAGGAACCCTAAACAAACTAACTAGATGTCTGAAGTGACACTATTGGTAATTCTGAGTTTCTTTAGTTCCTTGAAACAGGTATGATAGTTCCTTTGACCTTTGGGTATTCTTTAATTTTATAGTGTCATGAAAAGTCTTCACCAACTAGCATAAAATTTCCTTCTTAAAGAACCCCTACTCAATGCTGACTTACCCGAGTGTTCGTTCTCTTCGTTGCAGATATGTGTTCATTTGCATGTCTGTATGACCAAACTTATGACCAATGATTATGTCTATGGAGTCTAATCTGTGCCTGGCACAAATTGTGCCTTTGCACAATTAAAGACCCGCTAAATGAATAAAAGATTTAATCCATGTGAAAGTACATAAGACTTACTTTCATTTAACAATTACACTATGATAGTAGCTAAAGCATATGGAGTCAGAATAAAAAATTTGGTTGAAAATCTCAGTTTGCTACTGATTACAGTAGAATAATTGTGAAATAGCAAGTCTATTTAACTCTGTAAGAAAACCCCTTTCTTCTAGAATGACTATCCTCTCTGTTCTGCATGTCTACAAGCTCTATGAGAGCACCAAGTTTTCATAAGTTTTCTAGAACTCATTCTAATTTGTTTCATATCATCTTGTAGTTTCTAATTCTTTTATTTCTTGAATGCTAACACCCTTAATCATCTCTCTGTGTACTTGTTCAGAGATACATCTTTCCAGTCTTTGTTTGTTTGTTTTGAAACAGAGTATTATAAAGCTGGCTAGGCTGATCTTGAACTCACTACGTAGTTGAAGGTGACCTCCAAGTTCTGATTCTCCTAGTTCACCTTCTGAGTACAAGGATTCTCAATCTGGTTCCCTGGATTGAATTTAAGGCTCTGTGTTTGCTAGGCAAAGACTCAACCAGTTGTGTTGCATACCATTTTCAAAGAATGAGCACTTCTGAAAGACTACTTATGAATCACCATTTGTTGAAACTCCGAAGCAAACGTTAGACTGTGATATTTGGTCTCTAAGATTTTTTATTATTATTATTATTGGATAGATCTGAATCCTTTATCTGAGCACAAAACTGAGCTGCAGGGAACCACAGAATGTTTCAAAGTGATTTATCTGCATAAAGAGCTAACTACCTGCATTTTAAATGCCTTTACTGAAGATATGGAAATGCATAAAATATTCTAAGTCACAGAAAAGCTTCAACATTATTTAATTGAGATCTTTGAAAAAAGCAGCAATTTGTAAATTCTTCCTCCTATCTTCCCTACATCCTCTAGCTTCCTGTTTCTTTCTCTTCATCTTGCTTTCCTTTAAGCCCTGGGGTTGTCAGCTTTTAGCTTTATGTACAAGCAGAATAAGCCTCCTGGTACCTGTAGCACTGAAATTCCTAAACAGGCTTAACTGAAAAAATTCTTCTCACTGTTAATGGAGGACAGTAACTCTTCAACTATTAGCAAATTTTGTCAGAAAGGAAAGCATCATAATTTATATTCGTCTTGGGCTTATTTTCTGGGGTGTCACACCATTCCTCAGAATCAATTACAACATTTCACTTTATTTGATCCACTTCTATCTCAAAGTCATGTCTGAAACCCGCTGGAACTGAGAAAGCTTTAAACAGCACACAGGTCTGTAGATTGGTTTTGACAGGACTGTGATGTGGAGTCCTGCCTGAGCCCACAGTGATGCTAGCTGACAGCCCCTCACTGCTCCCGGGAGGAGGGAACATGTGGAAGGAATTGCTCTTTTCCTTTTCACAGTTTGTCATTTCCTCTGCAGGGCAGCCTCTGACCTCTCCTGAGATCCTGACACCCATACAGGAAGTGTTCCCACTGATGTAAAGGAAGTGGAGAGGCAGTTAATGCCAAGGAAGGAGGGATGAGGCGTGTCAAAATCATGTGGGGGACAGAGAGATGGGCTTAAAATGTTTCCAGCAGGTTAGACTCTGCTGTATTCTTTCCTGTGGAGAGCAGTACCCACTGATTGGTTGCTGTTCAAGGAGTCAAAACATTGTAGGGAAGCTACCTTAGAAATTGCCCCCCCACACACACAAACATACATCATGTGCCCCCCTTCTCTTTCTCTCCTCTGCATGCATGTCAGTGATTTTAAAAATAGAGGTGACAATAAAAACAGATATATCACAAGAAAATTGTCAAAAATAAGGTTGAAGGAAATATGCAAGTTGATGTGCCAACCTGCTTCAGGACATGAGTGTGTGGTGTATGCTTGCAATTACAGTTTGTGGGTTAGAGTCATGGCACACCAGAGCTTACATTTCAGACCCATGCCTATGCTCAGTGTTTTGTGTGGCCTGATGAATCCTCCATGGTTATCAAACAGTCCAGTAAAGTAACACAAGGGCTGAGGGCTAGGTGGTCAGCCACCCTGCTTTGACATTCTTTTCTTGTGCATGGTTAGAGACCATTCCAAAACATATGAGGTTATCAGGATTTCAGGAGTGAGGAAGGGATACAGTTTTAAAAGCACAGCTGTGCATCATTTAACAACAGGGTTATGTTCTGTGAGATCGATTGTGAGGCAATTCTGTCCTTGTTCAAATGGCTGAGCATATTTGTGGGAGCCAAGGTGGTGGAGCGTCCATTGTACCCGTGTAGTGGGGGAGAGCTAGGATCACTTACTGTGCCTGCTGCCTACTGAAGGCTTCTTAGGTGGCACAGTTTTAAACATTTGGAAACATTTTTCAAGGATGTGTATATTTCTAAGTGCACTCTTTGAAGAAGGGACAATACTTGTACCTCTGCTCTCTGACTCTGTTTTATGGGTATGTGTGTAGTATATATATGATCCTTAATCTTTTCAGATGGACTGCTCACTGAGCAAGCATGGTATGCATGCATGCATGCATATATGTATGTATGTATGTATATATATATTACATATGTAAATATATACTCAAATAGTCACTCACAAATATATACTCTCCTGAAAATAGTATTGTTTATCTTTGGTCAGTTTTTCTCATTTAATCTGTACCTCAGAATTAGATGAATGTCTAAAATAGCAAACACACAAGTGGGTATTGACAAGGAATTATACAGCTGTGTTTCTTGGCCAAATATGAGCCAGCATGATTGACCTATCAGGGTAAGAAAATGAGAGCACTCTGAAATAGCCTTGGGAACCATGGTTTAGGCAGAGTTACTGTGACACTTTGATGGGACCCACTTATCTCTGTCCTCACTATTTAATCTGAGGCTCCCAGGAGTGCTGATAACTGAACACAGACAAAAGTTGAAAGACAGAACTCAAGGGATAAAATATACTTTCTGCCTACTTTTCCTAACATGTGAGTCATGATGAACGAAACCAGGTCTGGCTGAGGAGGATTTGCCATTGAGTCATGACAGAGTGGCTGCCAGTCTAATGTGAATCCCAGTTGCTACAGTTTTGGGTCACAGGCTTTTATTTCAGGCTCATGCCTGCAAGCCCCAGAAGGTGGCATCTCCTTTGGCCAGTCCCATTTTTCTGAAAAAGATAAATGAGACTTCATATGAGTAGGAGAATCATTATTTTTTTTATTTATTGACTTAAATCTGTCTTATGTCTCTGTGTATGAATGTTGGCTTATGAGGGCCAGAGAACAATCTCAGGTATTGTCCTTGCCTTCTGCCTTATTTCAGAGAGGGACTCTTGCTTGCTTCCTGCTGTGAATGAAAGGCTAGCTGGCCCCACCCTAGCTTCAGGTTATTCACCTATTGCCACTTCTCATTCATCATAGGATTTAAAAATTTCCAGTTTATCAGTTTCTCCCTTTATGGATCCTATTTTGAGTGTCAAATCAAATATGATTTGGTTAGCCCTGGACCTTGAGAACTTTCTATCTTTTAAGTGCAAGTATATTTTTAGGGTGTCATATATGTGGAGTGATGCTTAGCTCATTCCACGAAAACATCAGATTGTCCCGATGCTGTTAGTTCAAAATCTTCTTCCTCCCATCAAATTGGTTCTATACCTGTTTTAAGAATTAGCAGTCGAGAAAAGTTCTGCAGCCTTACTTCTTCCTTACCCACAGCCTTCATGACCCGCCTCTCACTCTGCTAACGCCTCAGTCTTGATTCCCACAGCTGAGTCATATAGCTGGATACCAGGGACAGTGATTTCTCTCATTTGTTTTTCTTTGTTGAGATGATGTCAACCATTGTTTTTTCTTTTACTTCAGTATGATGTGTTTAAATAAGTGATTTAACATTTTGTAATTTTGAATCCAAAAATTCTGTACATGTTTTGTGAAGTTCATACCTAAGTGCTTTATTTTCCATGTATAAATGTAAATGGTTCTTTGTTTTAATTTTGTTTTTAGCAAGTGCATGGCTAGCACACAGATATATGACTCTCTTTGTGTTATTTTTCCGTAAAATGTTATGGATATTCACTGAAAAACTTTTTTCCCATTATGCTTATAAGTAAATATCATTGTACATGAATGCAGGTCCCCTCAGGAATCGGTAAAAGGTATCTGGTCCTCTGAATCTAGAGTGAATCCAGGTGAACGGGTGGCTGGTTGTAAGTTGCATGGTATAGGTCCTGGGAATTATACTCAGGCTCTCTGCAAGAGAATCAGGATCCCTTACCTACTAAGACATCTCTCTAGCCCTATTACTTGAAATTTTATGTTCAGTATCATGCTTTCTTGTAATATAGTTTTCATTTTTTCCTAGTACAAAGTATATGCCTATATGTACATAGGCATATACCCTCATGTCACTGTAAAGTACTCATAACTGCCAGAACTCCCAACTCTTTGTTAACAGTAGCAGTGAGAAAATATGTCTTTGTGTATGTGTACCTATATGTGCATGCAATGCATGTGTGTGTGAGTATGCACACACATGTGTTTACCTGTGCATATTGCATAAGAAGGCCAGTGGTCAAAGCTGGGCATCTTCTTGCTCTCCACCTTGGATCTTCTGCTCCCCACCCTGTATTTTTTTTTTTTGAGACAGGATCTCTCATTGGAACGAGAACTTGCAGCTTCAGCTAGACTGGCTTGCTGGGATCCTTCCTCCTTCCCTTGTCTGTCTTCTTCAGGCCAGGAGTGACCAGCATATGACACCACACCTAGATTTTCACACAGGTCCTGGGGATGAATTGTTCTTAAGCTCTCAACTTTTCACAGCAAAAAGTTTACCCATAAGCCCTCCTCTCCAATCCTCTTTGCTGTTTTTTTCTTTCTTTCTTTTTTTAAACAAGGGAAGAATTTAATTTTTTTCCTGGTTTTTAATCAATTTTTTGGTCTGTTTTTAGTCAAAAGGAAGCATTTCCTGGTACCACAAATGGGTTTTGAATTCCATAGAATTTAGTATTGTTTAATAAATACAATAATATGATTTGTGTAAGTGAGACCACAAGGGTGAAGGATTTAAACAACTGAATGCACATTGCATACGTAAAATAAACTCCAGTTTCCTCGTTCATATTTTTTTTCACATGGTGTTGGTTTCAATTTTCCAGATTCAACCTGCAAAGGACTTCTTCCTGCTAGTCTTACTTAGAGATACTGATCCACTGTCTTTCATTATGTCTTTTCTTTGTCTGCTTTTGATGTTAAGGTTATGGTAGCTACCTAAAATGAGTGAGTAAATGTGTTTTCCTCAACTTTCCAAAAGAGATTGTGTAGTTTAAGTAGTAAGTGTCTCTCACTGGTTCATGTGTTGACTGTTTAGTCTTCAGTTGGTGACACCATGGGGAGGCAGTGGAAACTTAGGAGCTTGGCCATAGATGGGGGTGGCGCTTTGCAGTAGGCATGCCTTGTACCTTTGAAGGTGATTCCTGCTCTGGTTTTATCTCTGCTTCCAAGTGAGCAAGGAGGTGAAGATGCTCCTCTGCTACCCAATCTGTCTGCCATCATTCTTTCAGAGTGCGTGGTGCCAAATAACTAACCATCAAAACCTCGGAAATGATGAGCTAAGGTGAACCCTCTAAGTTGTTTAGGCCAGCTTTGTCACGGAGCCCCTAAAACTGACTGACTTTTGTGAGATTCGGGATATTTAGAATTCCAAGGGAATCAGATGAGCCTGAAGTTTTATATTACTAATTCGACTTTTTAAAATCATTACAGGACTGTTTCAAAATATCTTATTTTATGCCTGCTTAATCTACATAGCAAGTCCCAGGAGAGCTAAAACTACATAGAGATATGTAACCTCAAAAAACAAACAAACAAACAAAAAACCAAAAAACAAACAAACAAAAAAACCCAACCAAACAAATAGCTTTCATGACCAAATGCTGCCATATGTAACACAGGGGAACTGGTCTACTTTTCCTTAGTCATTGAAGGTATGGACAAGACACTGTAAGAGAGATCTCCTTAATTTCTTTTCAATGGCTTTCTCTCCTTCCTGGTATTGGGTACCTGTATCTTCTCTCATCTTCCTTGTTGGTCTTCCTGCTTTATCAACTTTATTGTTTTTAAAGAATCAGCTTTTGTTCTATTGTTTATGAATTTTCCTTGATTTCACATTCATTGATTTATACTCATATTACAATCATTTTCTTCCTTCTCCTTGCTTTGTATTTTTTGTTCCTTATCATCATGTGGGACATTTGGTGACTGATTTTTCTTCTTTTTCCAATATAAGTATTTAATGCTATAAAATTTCTTCTTAGCATAAGTTCATCCCATCACATTAGTATGAATTTTTTCTTGAATTTTCATTAAAACTTTCTCTTTAAACTAAAGGTTATTTAGGATTGGCTGTTTATCTGCTCACATTTTTTTCTTCTTACCTTTCTGTTTTTGATCACTAGTTCAGCTTCACTATAACCATGGAATATGTTCTCAATGATTTCAGTTCTTCTAAATGTGATGAGGCTTGCTTCATGGTCCAAGGTGTACTTGAGAATTATCCGTAGGCACTTGGTAGGGACTGATTTACATATGTGTCTATGTGCATAGATTTTGTTTATTGGCTGTGTTTGTTATATCAACTATATCTTTCTTGTAGTTTGATTATTCTGTAATTCTTTCATCTGGGGAAGGAAGTGGTAGATTCCTTAACTATAGTTGATAATTCTTTCTCTCTTCAGCCCAATTTTTGCATTGTGATTGTTGAAGGTCCACTATTTGTCCCCTAAATTCTTGAGACTGCAACATCTTATTGGTACACTGATAATTGGATTATTATATAATGTTCTTTCATGTAATGATTTTTTTTGCTATGAATTCCTTTTTTATCTTATACTAATATAGTCAATCCTGACTTTTTTAATATTAGTGATTAATGATTGAATTTTTCAATTTTTTACTTTCATTTATTCCATTGAATAATCCTTGTTATATAATAATAATAATTATTACACAACCAGGTCATTTTTCAAAAGCTTATTTTGCCAATATCTATCTTTTAATTGAAGTAGTCAGACCCTACATTTAAGATAATTATGAGTATGATAGAGAATAAGTCTGGCATTTTAAATTTTGGTTTCTTCTTGCTTCTTCTGATGTTGTTCTCTTCCACTGGCTTCTCTGTATGTAGACTATTGAACACTAACTAGGATTCCATCCTTGTTTGCATATGGTTTTGAGGTGTGTCTCTTTGTTTGGTCTTCCTGTTGAATTCACTCATGTGATGTGTAACAATACTTCTGTCAACAGTAGGCTGATTATTGGGCAGTGGTCCTATGAGATTGTATCCACTAAGATCTTCTACCTCAACTTAGTTCCTGCAACCATATTCCATGATGCTTGTATAATACTTGTACAAGCCACTTCCTGTCATCATTATCCACATGATAATGTGCACATGTGGTATCACTTTTACCTGTCTGTGTATTACCATTTTCAATCAGTTGTGTATGGCTTTCTTCCACTCCAGGTCTCGTACTCTTCCTCTTTTGAAAATATCATTTTCTTGAAAACACGTGAATTACAAATTTTGTTTTTCTCAATAAAAATGATTTCTGAAGCTCATAAAAGAAAGGCTAGTGCATTGTGCATATGTTAATACCTGAGTCCTTAGTCTTTTCTGTTTTCTTTATTCCCTTTCCATGTACCTCCTGATTTCATTACCTTGCTTTTCTTTGTTGTAATCATTCTCTGAAGGTAGATGTTCTAGAGACATTTGTCCTTCTGTTTTTCTTCATCTGAGCATGTATTTTCTCCTTCATTCTTTAACAATAATTATCATATAAGATTTATGACTGGCAACATGTTGTTAGAACTTGAATGGTACTGAATTATCTCAGTGTGAATGACTCAGTTTGCTTCTTGGCTTCCCACTGGGGAATTTCTGCAAATGCTTAGGAGGATGAAGAGCTTCTATAGATGAGCACCTACTGTATATGACTAGGGAGGTAGTCTCCAGACTCAGGTCAAGAGCTACTTACGCTAGGTACTTGTGGTAGGATCCTTTATCCTGGTGCCACTTGGAAATATGTGGTTGTTCTATGAGAGAAATGTCTCAAGTAGCAGGAAAGGAGAGCATCAGAGAGGATCCTGGGCCATCCTGCCAATGACTTAGTGCAACTTCTCTTGAATAAGAAAGTAGGCAAGTACTCTTGAAAACTTTCTCTTTGACTTACAGATTATCTCTAAGAGTGCTTAACTGATGATTGCCTAACAACGTTCCTTCTGTCTTTCCATTTTGATTGCTAATTCAAATTTGTTGTGTTCATACAAGCTCATCTGTTGACCACATGAGCTTGAGTGTTGGCAGGTGCTCATAAAGCCACGTCTGTTATTTAGCAGATTTCTGTAATACTCAATACATACTTCATTATATATAGACCTTGCTGAATTAGGGTATCAATCTAAGACATCATCTATTCCTCTCTCAGATTTTCTAGTATCAATGTAACTTAAGTAGGTAAAAAAAAAAATTGTTATTACAAATAGCTTTGGTTTCTCTGAGTTCCATGGAAGCGTTAATTGATGATAAACAGGAAAAGTGCATAAACAGCACATTGATATTTCTGTATTATTTCATTGTCTGTAAAATGGAGAGTTTAATATTTTTAAAACTGAGGAGAAAAATGAAACTGATTTTTGCAAAAGGGTAGAATCTTCTCATATATGACAGAATTGGGAAATGTTTAAAGGCTATTTTTAAGGAGAAAAGCAAAATATATCCATTTTTATATTATGGTAATATTTTACTAGACAAGGCATGCAAGCATAAATATTGTGTAGTCTTATGGATGAAAATGATTCAAATGTTAGTGACGTGTTTGTAGACATTCTCTGCTGGCCGTGAAGTTCATTAACAACTTGAATTAAGTAAATAACATGTGCAAATGTCTTCACAAATGGAAATCTATTGTGTCCACGAGTATCACTCAAGTATCCTTTGGTATGTCCATCCACATGAGAAAGATATGGGCTTGCTGGTCTAGACAGGTTGAAGTTAATGATGACTTCATCATATTCTTGCTTCCAGTTACATTACAATATCCTTAAATATTAAATTATTGAGCCTTTTCATACTTCTAGGAAAGCAATTAATAAAATATTAGATACAGTCTATCATTCACTAAACACTTTAGGTGTCAGGGAGAATGACATAGGTTAAACACTCAATACGTTTGTCAACTGAATATTTAAATTTAGTTATATTTTAAATAGTGTGTGTGTGTGTGTGTGTGTGTGTGCCTAAGTATGTGGATATCAGCAGAGGCCAGAAGAGGCCATTGGATCACCTGGAGCTCAAGTTATAATTAGTTGCCAGCCACCTGACATTGGGTGCTGGGAACTGAACCTGGGTTCTCTGGAAGAGCAGCAGTCTCTCTTAACTCCTGAATCACCTGTCTAGCTCCAACTGTTAATCCCATTTTCCTCCTGAAACAAATAAGAGAAGAAGCTTATTTGTCTGTCTGTCTGTTTGTTTCCTACCACCATGGCACATGCTGACATTCTGGTGATTGAAGCATCTTGGCAGGTCCCAATCTTATTGGATTGAATCGTGCTAATAGCTCAGAATGCTGTCAACTTTTGTGTTTATACCAATCCCAATTTGTTTACTGTGCAAAATTAGTTGTTTGACTATAGTTTTGAGTTGGGTTAAACGGTTTGTTGAGTTTTCCTTTCTTCCTTTCTTCCTTCCTTCCTTTTTGTTTTTTATTGGATATTTTCTTTATTTACATTTCAAATGCTATCCCCTTTCCCAGTTTCCCTCTCTCCCAGGAAACACCCTATCACATCCTCCCTCTTTGTGCTTCTATGAGGGTGTTCCTCCACCCACTCACCTACTCCCACCTCCCTGCCCTCGATTCCCCTACAGTGGGGCATCTATCAAGCCTTCATAGGACCAAGGACATCTCCTTCCATTGGTGCACAACAAGGTCATCCTCTGCTACATATGCAGCTGGAGTCATTTGAACTCCTTTGTTGATGGCTTAGTCCCTGGGAGTTCTGAGGGGGGTCTGGTTGGTTGATATTGTTGTTCTTCCTATGGGGTTTCAAACCCCTTCAACTTCTTCAGTCCCTTCTCTAACTTCCCTGTTAGAAACCCCATGCTCAGTGCCAGCACACATCCAGAATTTGGAGTCAGTACTTTTGAAGCCAATAAACACATTAGTACTAGGATTTGGACCTGTGGCTGCAGCCATAGTCATTGTTGCACTCTGCTAAGAATTTGCAGTTTGTTGCTTATTTTTTGGCCTTTAAACTGTTCATTTGTCCTGTGAACTAGATTATGTGCTTCTGACTGTCAGTTAGCTGAATGCATTTCAAGTCAATTTACTAAAATAGTCACTGTTAAGCGGTATATTTGGGCAGAGTTGACACCTTTGACATTTTCTAAAATGGCAAAAATGGCTGTATTTAAGGCTATGATTTATGAATGTTGTGTGCCTCCAGAACCTTCATCTCTTTCTGGACTTTAGCTTAGCTACTGTAACTCCTTCCACATGCTGCTGAACAGGCACTTAATTAGTGCTGTATAATCAGATAGCTCATGACACATGGGTAGACAGACATTCATACAAACACAAAACCACAGTATTGATTCAAAAACAATGACATTACTGCTCCTTACACCTGTCTTTTCTCACAAGAGTAACACGGAGAACACAGAGGAAGCAGAGAGAGTGAAGAAGAAGGTCAACGGGTTGGTATTGCCTCTATGAAGCATGCATATGAAGCATGCATCGCTTGGCATAAATAGGAGACTCAACTTGCTATGATTAAAAAAAAAAAGAGCAGATTGAACCTTCAGTTGTCTTCTAGATTGCTAGCCTCTATTAAAAACTTCTTAAAATAATAGATAGGTTTAATTCCTCAAGCAAAAGAAAAATTATGTCATCGTAAGAATTTTCCTTATTTATTACATAGATGAGGCTTGACTGTGGCCAGAAAAGGAGGCAGATCTCATGTATTGCAAGTTTTAAATGTACCCGGCTAAGGTTTACTTAATTGGAACCTCCAGGCAATAAAGGAGCCCTTTTTAAAATTCTGTGATTCTTAATATGCTAAATAATGCAAAGCTTCCCTCTTGAAGCATGGGACACACATCTGGCAGCTTAACATTTAAATTACAGGGGGAAAACCGCCTCACTTCAGCAGTAATTTTCTGTAAGAAAAGAATAGGAAATGGAATACAACTGAGTTTAATTTCTGCTTAGATTTCCATCTTGTCTAATCGCAGGCATTTTTTTTCTTGGTTCTTTGTATTTATATTTTTATACGCACTTTCTGTACGTTTTATTAATCTTTAATTCGAGATGCTTCTCAGCATCAGAGTGCTTGGGAAAACGTGGTGCGTTTTACTTAGTGAATTGTTTTTGAAAAATCTGTCGGATTTCAAGCAATAAAAACAATAGGGTAGAAAATAAAGGGGAAATGGAATTTCAGAGACCCATAAAAATGTTTCTGACAAGAAGCAAGTGTTTTTCAGTGGGCTTCCCTTTCAAGGTTTAATTTTTTTTCCTCCAATATTAATGTTTCCTCTGTTTTGTCATTCTCTGGCTGTTTTTCATGCAAAAAGTTATTATGAGAGGCATTCTTTCTTTGTATTTCTCCAAAGGACAGTGTCAGATCCTTGATTAATTTTGCAAAGGTCATTTGGAAAAACCATTAAAAAACATGCCAAGTAAAAAAGATTAGCATACAGGGGGAAAATACACTTTCATAAACATATGCATTTATATACAAAGAGAGTACTATAATATTATACAATTTTGACAAGTGTTTTCCTTGTGTTTCTCATGTATTATTAAAAATATGACTGTTCCATTTATTTTGTCTGGGTGATACCCGCTGACATACTCCAAAGGCATCTGCGGGTTAGTGTGACTTGTAAACATTTTATCTTTTTCTCAACATAAGAGGACATGATCATTAAATAGAATGGTTTTCCAAAAATTAAAGGGGACTTTCAAAATAATTAACCTACATTTGTATTATTAACACATAAACTGGACCATAGGTAGCCCAGACAAGGACATGTCTTCATTTCCATCTTTTAATTAAGGTATTAAACAATTTTTCCATTTCTGGTTTTAATTATCATAGGGTAAGCTGGTACTATACTGAATTCTCTAATATTATCCACCACCAACCTAGAGAGAAAAACTGATACCGTCTAGGGTTCTGGTATCGAGAAACACGATCATGACACTTGAGAGCAGAGATATTTGTGTATGAGTCCTCACAGGTGATCTGGGTCCCTCTACCCAGACACACATTCCTCCAGCTGTCAAACGACATGCCATCACAGCAGAGGCATTCTGCTGAGTTGAAGAGCCAGAGCTCATTTTTCAGAGCAGCTCACAAAACTGGAGCCTGCAGAGCAGAGCTGGCAGCAAGGGGGTGGCCATTATGGAGTCCTTTCTGGTCTGGGACTGAGAGGTGAACAGGACACAGTCAGACTTAGACTAATGTGGGCATTGCTGAGGTACTGCATCCTGTGGCTATTGTAGAACGGGAGTGGAACTGCAGCAATTCTAGAGTAGGAACAGGAGGAAGTCAAGCCCAATGGGAGAAGTTATGTTAATAACTCATTGTGAATTTGATAGCAATTTCAAGACAATGTACCCAAAGTCTTTATGTTTGACTAAAGGGCCACACCCTGGAGAACTTACTCCAAATCTCCCTAGACCACCTTTCCATTACCTAGACTGCCTGTGGGCCATTAGCAGACACAGGCATGTTACTCTTTGAGACAGGTTATAGCCAAGTTAGGCAGGACTGGGTAAGCTCATGAGTTTTTCACAGACCCTTATAATAAGATATAAATTGGAGACTAAAAGTTTAAACATAGAAGCAAGTAAATGAACTGCTTACTACAAAAAAAAAATAGTAAAACCTTTCAGGGAAAGATAACAGAACCCAGGCTCTTCTGCACTATCTATAACAGAAATTGTAGTTAACACACACGTAAAGAAATGTGGAAATATGAACTATACTTATAAGAAAGGGAACTGTGAATAAAGGTAACTCCAATATGGCTCTCTTATTAAATGTATTAGAGAACATTATTTAAGAAGATAATATAGACCTATTCACAAACTTAAAGAAAAAGCAAAAGGAAATTTGGGATATTTTTTCCATAGACAGGAACTCATCAAACAAAACAAAACTAAACAGAAGCCAAGCAACCAAACACAAAACTGAAATTCCAAGGCTACAATAATAAAGGAAGAAAAGAATAGTAAAAAAGGAAAAAATGCACTTCAAAGGGGCCTCAGATTGGATTCTATGAAAGTAGATAAAAAGAAGAGAGGTGGGGAGAAGGGTTTGGATCTAAGAGGAATTGGGGGAAGGTATGGGCAATTAATATAATAAAAACACATGGTATAAAATTATCAAAGATTTAATGATTAAAAATTTAGAAAGCAATTACTGAAAATTTCCTCAAACTTGAAAGAAAAAAAAAGTCAATTCACAGGATTGAACATCCTCAGTTAAGCTGAATATCAAACATGCAAAATAGCCATGTATTGGAAACCTCATGGCTGCCATGCTGAATCTCCAGGGTGAAGTGAAAATCCTGACAGTAAGAAGCAGGAAAAATCAACATATTCTATAATAAAAACAATGCTGTCGATCACCAAGTGGCTGACATAAACTCACAGGGGTTGGGACAGCATGTACCAAGCCTGTTCGAGCCCCAAGCAGAACAAGCTCCAATTCCAGCTATCGCCACAGGGTTAATGTCACTTGTTAGCCTCTGGGAGATAGAGACACTTTTCCCTAAGAGTGTGTAGCCCCTCCTAACTAAAGATTACGCACCCAAGAATATTCAGACAATGCAAGTTGAAGGAGTAACTTTAAAAAGGTACAGATTTGAGTGGGAAGAGAATAGTGTGGGAGTGGAGTCAATCCTAAATCAGATATCTTCATCAAATCCTCCCTCAGGGTTCAGGGTACTCTGGGGAAGAGGGGGAAGAAAGTTCATAAGAGCCAGAGGGGACTGAGGATGACAGGAAACAGTGCTTCCCAGACCTTTACAGGACTGACACATATGAACTCACAGAGACTGTGGAAGCATGCACAAACCTTGCACAGGTTCACACTAGATGGAGTCTCTGTGTTAAGTGGGGAAAATGGATACAAGCCCCCATCCCTAACCCAGCAGCTCTATCCAGTAGCTTGTAAATAACTTGCTAAGGAAAAATTAGTTTTCCCCAATGGAGTTTCACTGGAGGTATACTTAAGGGCAGAACCTGTGCCCAGCAGTAGATGGCCAACACCAAATGAACTCTATGGTATTTCTGCAGACTTTTGTTCATATCACTTTGTTTTTTTGGGGGGGGTCATCTTACCAGTCTTTTGATTGTATATTATGTTTCTGATTTTGTAGTTTTATTGGTGAGTCTGTGTGTATGTGTGTGTGTGTGTGTAAATGTGTGTGTGTGTGTGTGTGTGTGTGTGAGAGAGAGAGAGAGAGAGAGAGAGAGTCAGAAAGAGAGAAACAGAGACAGAGAGTCAAGAGAGACAGAGAGGGTTTCTTGTTCTCTCTCTCTCTCTCTCTCTCTCTCTCTCTCTCTCTCTCTCTCTCTCTCCTGGTTTGTTTTCTCTTTTTGTTTATCTATTTGTTTATTTTAAGAAAGAGAAAGAAGTTGTAGATTAGGGTGGGTGTAGAGGTTCAAAGGATCTGGGAAGAGATGAAGAAGGTGAAACTACTCAAAATATATTGTCTGAAAATATTGTTTTCAATAAAAAATTAGTATACCTACATTAATACATACTATAAAGAATCTGTATGTAGACTTTAAGCTAAAGACAACAAAACCCAATAAGCAACATATGACAGAGATTGAAGACTCGTGCAATAAAAACAAACAAACAAACAAATAAATCTGAATAAAAATAAAGAAAAGGAAACATGGTTTGGAGAAAATGTTCATAAATCACTGTTAGGACTATAACATGGGATAAACATTCTGCAAGACTTGAAGGGTATTTTAATTAAGTGAACATCTATCAAGTAATGTAAACAATGTTACTCTTTTTATATTTCCCAAAAGTTATATACATTTTTGCCCATGAGAAGACATGGGCATGTCTTGTCTTAGCAACTCTCTGAGTGGAAGGACCCAGAGCTAGAATCAAATATTACATCATCCCATAGATGTAAACTCTTGTGACTGGTTTCTAACTTACAGTAATAGAAATCTGGTCAGGTTTTGCTACAAGACTCTGTGTGTGTGTGTGTGTGTGTGTGTGTGTGTGCAGGATCCAATAGCATCTTTGGGTGTGTGCACGACAAAGAAATGCTTTATGATTGACTTGTGGGCTAGATACATAGGATTTAAATTTTTCAAAACCTCTGCGCTTATGGTATTTAAATCATAAGTCAACAATTTGAACTTCAAAGTACTAATTAGACTGAAGTGTTTTGAAGTTAGCCAGGCATAAATCAGACATAAAGTGCCTGGGCTTCTCATCCAAATTGTTGAAATTTCAAGGAAAGAGGTAACATCCTCCTTGCCTTTCACCTTAAACACACAGCATAGGGCTGGAGTGCAGAGGTGAATCATACACACATGGGGGAGTTTGTGATGAATCATAGCACCAACCTCAGGTCTTAAACTATCTATGCTTGGTCCACACTAACAGTGATGGGAGACGTTATCAACAGAGCTGGGGCCCTTGTCCTGCCCACATTTTTCTTTAAGCTGGTCCTAAAAGGAATGGATGGACCACAGCTCTTATATACAGTGTACTTTATTTCTGACTCTTCCTGTGTCTTTTCTGTATCTTAAAAGTCATCTCATCACTGATGCCCTCCTGGGATGGAGTGTTCAAGGATGGAACGGAGAGACTATATCTTGTGTTAGTGTGGACACTGAAACTGCTCAGCTTTCTCAAGCTGACTTCTCTCCAGTGGAAACAATTGTAATCGCTTTTAGACATCGCCTTCCATATCCTTTAACTTCCTAGGGGTTTGGCCTCTCCTAACACTCCTTTTCCAGAGTCAGGCACCCACCAGTCCACATCTAACTTTGGTCCCTTTGTATATGACTATACGTGGGAAAAGAAAATAACAGAGTTGAATTGAGACACACAGCAGAACACAGACCTTAAAAAGGGGACTTCAAAACAGAAATGATCTCAACTCAGTCCAACCAGCAATTCAGAGAATTGGAATAAATGAAGTAGAAAAGCAAGCTAAATAAAAAAATAAATAGTGTTTTATAACATTGGAAAATTTCTCAAGTATAAAATAGACTATCAAAAGGAGTTAGTAAGAAAATTCTGATTATACAAACTATACAGTACATGCTCAAGAGAGAATGACAAATAAGAGTTACATACCTGTAGATTAATCAAGAAATATCAGGATAGTAGAATAAAAATAGATGTGAAGAGGGTGCCAGTAGCTGGAAACCTAACATTTAAGATTTTAACAGGTCTAATTCTTTTAATAAGTGCATTTTAATAATAAAATGTATACTTTATTGCAAGTATGAAATAACATTATGACATACATGCAGCAAATGACATATGTATTATACAAAAAAGAACCTGACAAGGATTCTATATGAAAGAGGACAAGAGAGGTTCAGTAGTAGATGTTACTGTCTCTGGCTATAACACTAATTAGTAATTTAGAAATGGTCGATTTGTAGCAAGGATTTTGGAAAATGGATTTTATTATATAGAGCTTGCATGTGTGTGTGTGCATGTGTGTGTGGTATGGACGGATAGATGCATGTTGGCATTTTGTAGCTGCATTTGTGTGTGCATGTGTCCAGGTATGCATTGCCTATGGAGGCCCAGAGTTAATATGGGGACACTTTCTTGATGGTCCCCCATCTTATTCTGTCAGGTGAAGTCTCTCAATTGAACCAAAACCTCTCTAATGCAGTTAGTCTAGCTAGTCAGCTTGCTCCCAATAGTCCCTTGTCTCTGTTATGATGACAGTAGGCAAACAAGCCCACTTGCCATTTATATAATTCTGGGCATCTGAAGCGCAATATTCTTACTAGCACAGCTAGTGGTATGTCCGTCTTCTGGGACCCAATATAAACTTTGAAAAATCAGCTTACTGATCATTACTGTAGTTGCTACTTGTAATTCCAATAGTTGAAGCCCTCTTAGGCAGGATGATAATGAGCAAGAAGGCACCCTCAACTACATAGTGAGGCTATTATCAATGACAAGAAGAGCTACTTATCATCATCTATTAATATTTAAGACAGATATTAACTTTGTTCCAGCTGTTCTTCCAAAAAAAGAACACTGAGATGATTTTGTTGTCTTGATCTCTTAGGTAGAAATAAATAAAAATAAATAAAGAATAAATAAATGAATGATTGCTGGAAGAGAATAGTTCAGTAAGTTACTTTTCCATGGCGCCATGATCCTATGCTACATGAAAAATACAGTGGGCTTCAATTTCTGATTTAAAAGGAATTCAATCAGATATCATTGAGTAAGAGAGAATATAGGAAGGTTCATACAATATTTTTTATCTTTTATATCTTTTATCAATACCTATGTGAACGCATATATATATACAGGTATATGCATATATATACCTGGAGTATGAAATACAGGATGGCATGCATAACATGGCTTACATGAACAGGTGGAGTTAGGAATTCCTTGGCTATGATATAAACTTAGTTACAATATGACAGAGATCAAGGGGAAAAAATTCAGCTTAAGGGAACTAATACATTCATGTCTTAGAAAGATGACAAATTTCTCATTGAATTAAAAGTAGAAGTTTATATGAAAGCATATGCTGTGGTTGTATTTAAGCTAAAAGTATCTCTGTATTAATATTTATCTATCTGTTCTAGCTATTATCTATCATCTCTATCTATCTCCCTATCTATGTTTTATATCTTTTCTAAGCTTTGTATAAGCTCTTTTTAAAAATTATTTATTATTATATGTTAAGGACACTGTAGCTGTCTTTAGACACACCAGAAGAGGGCGTCAGATCTCATTACGGGTGGTTGTGAGCCACCATATGGTTGCTGGGATTTGAACTCAGGACCTTCAGAAGAGCGGTAGGTGCTTTTAACCACTGAGCCATCTCATCAGCCCTGTATAAGCTCTTATATGCCAATTCTATAAGATTACATAGCTGGTAAAATGAAAATCTCTATAATAATCTATTTTTGTCACCTTTTTGTTTTTAATTCTAGAGATTATTTCTAAAAAACCTGACCCCTGCCCCAGGGGCTGTGATCTGTGCCTCTTCAAAGATGCCCATGACTTATATGCTAAGGTAAGAGGAAGGCTACTCCTAGAAAGACCATGAAAATAGTAATTACTCATTATTAGCTCTGATTTCTTACAATGTATTTCCAGGCTGATGGTAGTTTGTTCTTCAAAGCAGGTTTTAAAGTGTGGATATGCTAAAGCGGCGAATGTCTGACAAGTCTGCAGAGCCAATAAAGTTTTATTACATCTCATTCAGACTTCTATATGCTATTGGCAAGTTTAGTTTAAATTAATCTGTCTGGGTGGCTTTCCATCTTGAGAGGACAATTAGAAAATGTGTTAATCATGCTGTGTTTCTAGAACAATAGACAATATTTAAACCGGTCTAGAACTGGTTTATATGGGTTTTTCAGTTATGCTTAGGAAAAATGATACAGATCCATATCATCTCCTCCCCGCCCCCAGCTTTGAGTGATCTTAACAAGGGGCGATTGTCAGGGAGAAAAATATCTATGGACCTGCTAGGACATCAGCCTTATAAAGCTTTCCTCAGGTTCTAATGCTTACTGTTAACAATAAGCTTTGCAACAAGGAGAAAGCAGGAAAGATGGACACGAATAAAATGACTATAAAACAACAAAAATATCCCTATTTTATGAGTTTGCCCATTCAATTAAGCAGTTTCCTTCCTTCTTTTCTTTCTTCTTTTTTCCTCCCTCCTTCCCTCTCCTCCTTCTTTCATTCCTTGATTTTTCTTCCTTCATTTCCTTTCCTCTTTTCTTTCTCTCTTCTCCCCCTCCCTCCTTCATTCTTTTCATGGTAAGAAATGAAGCGAAGGCCTTACCCCCAGCAGGCATGCACTGTACTGTTCAGCTCGGGACTGTTCATCTTTATATCCAGTCCCTTCTCACACTATATTTTGAGACAAGATCTCACTGTTACCCAGATAGGCTTCAAATTTCCAGTCCTCCTGCCTCAACCTTCTTCACCATGAACTGCCCTTCAGACACACTAGACTCCTAAGTAGGCCTGCATTTTCACTTGGTGTTTGAAACTCCAGTTGATATTCATTGAGCAGCTACAGAGGAATAAGGTTTATCCTGAACTTTGGAAGAGAAGCACTGGTTCTTCAAATATCAAAAGTCAGAGAACCATTTTGTATGTGTGGCTGTGGAAAGATGGGAGTGCTGGCTATCCTACGCTAGGCAGAAAGAGAAGCCCAATGGGGTTAGTTGCTGGATGGAGTCAGACAAGTTTAACCCTGAACTCTGAAGCCTGAGATCCTTTATCTCTCCTGTAACAGTCTTTGGTTAACACATTGGTGTGGATTTGAAAAGAAGAAGCAGTGCTTGTGTTGTATGGTTTTAAGTTTAGACTGACAATTTGATGCTGATATATATATATATATATATATATATATATATATATATATATATATATATGCATATGCATGTGTGTGTGTATACATATATGGGTGGTATTAGCAGAAACAACAGAAACAAGGGCATGTCATGTTAATTTGCTTTGATTCCTATGTGCACCTGGCATTTGTTGTTGTCTATGGCTTGCAATTCTGTGATCTTATTAATACAGGCCTCAGCCTCAAATCTTTCTATCCTGCCTGCTGTCAAGAAAAAAACAAAAACCACTGCTGAGTGGAGCGTTGCTCTCACTGGCACTGTGGTTTCCCTAGCTGTCTTCTGATCTTCCCAGGCCAGTTCAAAAGCATCTGTAATCCTCAGGATTCAGTCTTCAGACACTGTTTCCTCTTTCCGTGGCCTCATCCTTTGATGAGAACAATCCCTTGCTCATCATCTGGCCAGATGGGCAGATGAACATCTTCCCTACACATCATGCTCAAAGCCGCTGCAAGGTGTCTGGGATGTAGGACTGCTGCTGACGGGAGCCTCCCTGTGCTGACAAAGTAAGGCTTCTCTACAGAGCTGTGTCCCTGGCCTCTGAAATGGCAGCTCTCTCTCTTCTCTCTCTCTCTCTCTCTCTGGGATCCCTATGTCCTCACCTCTGGCCTTGGGTCCGGGGTTTACGGAAGGAACTATGGTGAGAGGACAAAAACATCTGAACACGAATCCAGGAACTCTGAACTTTGGTTTGACTGGAGATGCAAATAGACCTAGAGGTTATAAGCTCAGAGGACCTTCCTCTATTCTACAAAGCTTCTTAAATACCTGCCATAGATGCACCAGAGAGGGGGTTATACACCCACTTGATAACTTAGTCCACACCATCCTGTGCGGATTTGCTTATCTATTAATATTATAAAACATCCAAGGGATCAAGGGTTAGGGGATGTACTCCTCTTGCAAAGGATCCGAGTTCCATTCTAGCAACAGTATCGGGTGGTTTACAACTGTCTGTGACTCAGGCCCCAGGGAATCTAATGACTCTGTCCTTCATGCTCACCTGCACTCAAATGCACACATACTCATATTCAGACACATGCATTTAGACAGAATTAAAAACAGAATGACATTAAAAAAGAAAACATTTGAGGGCTAGGGCCTCACTCCTAAGCAAAACTACATAAATATAAAATTATAAGTGTATTATAATATTATACATAATAAATATATGATACAATATTGTCTTAAAAGTGTAAGTATACACTATTATGACAATATTTAAAATATATTTTTCATTTTTATATACATGTGTCTATGATTTCTGTTTATAAAGAAAATCATAATAGGTTATAATATAATTGTGAGTATATGTGAGTCTGAGTTGACTTTCATTAAACCAAGATCTTATCTGTATAAGACAACAAGTGTCTCTATTTCTAAGACTAAGCCTTTGGTTCACCACTGTATCCATCTGTACTCATTAAACATGGGATGGACATATGTGTGCGTCTTCTGTGGATAGTCTGTTTAGCTTCTCACTACAGCATGGGAACTATGCATTTAGTTTTCCAAAACCTCTCAAGACACATTTTTGAAGTATATTTAATGTGTGTGTGTGTGTGTATATATATATATATATACATATATATATATAATATATATAATGTGTGTGTGAATATATATATATATATATATATATTCAAATGCTTATTCTTTAAAGAAAATATAAAGGTTTAGGTGAGTTTTGGAAATTATCCATATTTTTCTTTATGACATAGCTATTGGAGGTGACATTCATTATTGTAATGTGCGTAAAATGACCTAATAATCACTTCTTGAGCTTCTAGCATGGTCTTATTATCATGCTAGGTGATGTGAAAGACTCAATGAGATATACTGAATCCCACCTTTGTCAGGTTTAGTTGAGAAACAGGATAGATATTCATAGACTAACCAAACAGAAAACAGTACCAATCAATGGTCTCTAACATAAACCACCTGCATTTTCACGGGCCAAGGTGGTCAGTGTATAAGCCTAATCAATACAATAGGTATTGGTATCCATTTCGGTTTTTGTTTATCTTCATTTATTAAATTTATGTATATGCGTGTTTCCTGCACGTATGTCTTTGCTCTATGTGTATGCCTGGCCCCCTTAGGATCCCTTAGGGATAGGGTCACATACAGATGTTTGTCAGTTACCAAGGGGCTGCTGGGAATCAAACCCAGGTCTTCCATAAGAGCATCTAATGCTCTTAGCCACAGAGTTATCTCTCCAGGTCCTGTTTCAGCTTTCTAGCAAGGAAGATAGACTAAAAACAAGAAACCCATAAAGTAGTGGAATCAACTTATAATCTAAATGGCTACAAAGGCATATGGGGTGATTCAGAGATCTCATATTTTCCCCAAGAATTTTGACACTCTTCACCTCCCATAGCAATGAGGTAATTGAGAACACCAGTGTGAATAATCTGATCAGAATGATTTTTCTTGTTTGAAGAGCTCTACAGGCTACACAAGATAAAAGGGACCACAATAAAAAAGTATTTCAAATTCATGGCTGTCATAACCGGATTTTGTTCTTAAAGTAATCAAACCAATCAATTCCATATAAAGGAAATAAGCCTCGTGGGGTTCACTGGGGATTTGATGACATATTGGCTCCACCTGGGTTTTTATGGACTTCCTGGTTACTGTAACCTGCTGACTCAAAGCCGAACTTGGCAATTGCAAAATAAACTCTGAGCTATGCTGAAACTTGGATCAGCAGAGATCAAGGAATTTCAAACAACCAGCCCCTAACAAATGACAACAGAAAGCATGAGGAAGAGAAAGGTTTTTAAGGCAGATGTTATAAATTCAACACCCAGTGTTCGACTGTTCTGGGCTCATGCCCTTCAAACCACTTTCTCTAACTAGACTTTGTACTAAAATCTTCTGGGAGATGCCCATACATGATACAGGTAAAACTTGAGGTGTCTCAGTGGAAGCAGAAGAGAGAGCCCTGCTGGGTTCACTGCTTTCCCTCTTCCACTCTCTACCATAGCAGGGCTCCCAAATATCACAGGTTGGATGACAGGTCTCTCCGTACAGCATCATGTCGAGTGATTCTTTTAAATGAGTCTGATAAATTAGATTCACAGACACTGTACAAGTGCTGAGCTTAAGGTTATGCTGATGAAAGTCCTAGGTTAGGGACTCAGAGGTTAATGGTTGCAAAGCTAGTGTGCAATGGCCTGCTGGAGCATGTAGCAGAAGAGGACAGAGTCTTAACTCCTCAAATCCTTCTGTCCTGTGTTGGAATCCAGGTACCTTCTTTTTCTCTATAGACTGGCTGGTTGAGTCTCCTTTCAAATGCTTTTGCTAAGAACTGATAGAAGGTACATTCGTTTTGTTTGCTTGTTTGTTTGTTTTTGTTTTTTGTTTTTTTCCCACGGGGAACAAAAATCCTGATTGGGTGACATAGCATAATCATGGTTGCATTTGCCATTTAGTTGCAAGAACAATGACAGGCCATTTAGTGTGCTTTAGCACAGTGAATACCCTATGCTCTTGCCCTGGTGTAGAGAATTATGAGAGAATACCAAGTAGGAAGCAATGCCAAGAAGTACCACTAACTTATTTTGTAATCAGTGATTCCATAGGCCACCCAGTAGAAAGGACTCTTGAATGTAGGTGAACATTTCATCTGCTATTAATAAAATACTTCATGTTTTTCATTGATTAATTCTCCTAACAAGGATGCTAGTTTGGCTGCTCACTCTGTGAAGGAAAGATCTACTGTGTGGAGACCTGGAGATTCTGAAGATTGCTCAGGGAATATGTCTTACCTAGAGGAACTGGAAAAACACCGTTTTTCAGTTTGGTGAGTGACTGTGTTCTGCGTTTTAATTTTTAAATTTAAATTCCTTGATTCCAACACATCTTTGCCATATTCTCTTTTATTTATTTAGTCCACAAAAATAATTACATACTCATTGTGCTCTGTAGTACACCTGCCTTGTCCTGGAGATGTATGTTCCCAGTTCATGATAGATGTGAATGTGTATAGTATGTTATGGATGGTTTTAAAAAAATATTTTCACAAAATGCCACATAAAAAAGATAATGATCAAATTGACTAAAGAACAAAGACAAGGTCCCTGAGAAAGTTGGAGCCAAGTCCTTTTTTATTTTTATTTTTATTTTATTTTGTTACCAATCATTGCATTTGTTTACATCTCAGATGATATCCTACTTCCACGTTACCCCTCCACAAACACCACATCCCATCCCCATCTCCTTCCTCCTCTTTGCCTCTATGAGGGTGCTCTTCCACCCACTTACCCACTCTCGTCTCACGCTCTAGCATGCCCCTATGCTGGGGCATCAAACTTCAACAGGACCAAGGTCTTCCCCTCCCATTGATGTCAGATATGCCATCCTCTGCTACAAATGTACCTGGATCCTCCCCGTACACTAAACTACTTGGTTGGTGGTCTAGTCCCTGGGAGCCCTGAGTGGTCTGGCCGTCCAACGTTCTTCCTATGGGGTTTCAATCTCCCTCTGTGGAGCCACGTCTTAAAGAGGAGCCTGTGGTACGGTGGAGGCAAAAACTGAAGACTAAACTGGGTGTGGCTGGTAGCTCAAGCTGAAATCTTGCGTTCAGATGTCATTTGGGAAGACCTTAACTATTGTTGTTATTTATTACTCTCCTCATGCTTGTGGTTGTATTTGTACAAACACACGAAACAAGGTGAGAAAAGTGTTCAGAGTGGAGGTGCTCCGAAGGAGGAAACACATCATCTTCTAGCGACGGGTTTGTCTAAGAACCACTGTGACCTTGTGACAGAGGCAATAAGCTTGCTTGCAAAGGACAAGAAGGAGACAGCAGAAGCTCAGGTCATGTGCTCCCATCACCGCTTTTCAGCCCACCGCAAGGTCTTTTCCTTAAATGCTTCTCGTTGGGCAATTTATCTGCCTGGGGCTTATTCATCAAGGCTTACACTCACGCTTTCAGCCAGACCTACTGGCTTAAGGTTGTAACATTAACTCTCTTTGCATCGAGTCATGTGTTCTGTAACGCCTGCTCTCATTCACTTGACTTTCGAGCCCTAAATACATTTTCCCACGCTTTCTGAAAGCGGTAGAACTACGGTCTCCAGGCTTAAGAGCATACTGTTTTCCGTATGAAGGTGCTGGTTCCCATTTTAGTATCTGTGCTGCAGAAGTGAAACCTGGGCTTCACCTCTGTGGTTTCACATTCACACATAACCTCTTTGAGCAGCTCTGTTCACCAGTCCCACCCAGGTACTCATTTTCTGCCTTCATAATCTTTTATTTTTCCTTCCTACAACCTTTGTACAAGCCTTTGTCTCCATATAACCTACATTTGTCGTGCCTGAAAAAAATCTAGCATCCAATTCTGACAACAGGCCAAGAAGGAGTTGGACACCCTAGCATCTAGCTCAAGAAGTATCTAAATGAATAGCTGAACTAGGAAAATGGCTTTTTCTTAAGTGGCCGTGTTTGAATAGTGTCCCTCCACAGCAGCTAAGTCTTCTCTTACTATGCTTTTTAAAGGGAAACCTTTTAAGTGAGGTGGGGTTTTGTTTGTTTGTTTATGTTTTTTTTTTTTTTTCCCACTGGAGCCTTGAGTGAGCACGGTCTTGGCTTCAAATTACCTCGGCTCCCAAATTACCTCGGCTCTAGTCCCACTACCCAGCTTCTGCTTGATGATGCCAGTTTTTAGTCGTCACAGAAGCGATGCCTCCGTTTGATTTTTGTGTTTCATTTTTGTGCCTTCCTTATCTGAATGACTCGATTTTCACATGTTTCCGAGCTAACTTTCTGCTCACTGTAAATTTGGCTGGAATCAGAGAGCAATAACCCTGCCACACTCTGAATGGTATGCTCCCATGAAATTTCCTC
Organism: Mastomys coucha; assembly: GCF_008632895.1. Lineage (NCBI taxonomy): Eukaryota > Metazoa > Chordata > Mammalia > Rodentia > Muridae > Mastomys > Mastomys coucha. The sequence continues at coordinate 44,470,617 of NW_022196913.1, read as the reverse complement.
CGGTCTATACATTAGTCTATGAGTTTTTAATTCAGCCCCATTCAAATGTCTAGAACTAGGGCAGAGTCTTTGCCGGACTGTAATATTAATGGCCTGAAATCTAATTTCTGGTAAAGTCCTTGTCCCTGAGACCCTGTGAGTGCAATCTTTATTGCCTGCTTTCCTACCAGCATCCTAATAGCTCAGCTTTCAGAGCCTTAAAGCCTCCCCAGACCAGAGCTGTCAACTCTTCCTCATTCTTCCTCCAAACAAGCTCCAAATGCTTACAAAGAACATGGTCAGATATGCCCCAACAGTAATCCCATGTCTTGGCACCCATTTTCAGCATTTAGTTCTTTTCTTTTTGCTATGACAAAATATCTGATTGAAGAGACTTAGGGGAGAAGGGTTTGCTTTGCTTCGTGCACCATGATGGGGAAGGTGTGGCAGAGAAGCCCTGCTATATACAATGTGTGCTGTATTTTCTCCTTGGCAACCCTATCAGGTAGCATCAAATTCTGACCAGAAACAGATGTGACCTTCAAGGATCACCCCTAGAGATACACAGCTGCTAGTGAGTCATATATCCCAAAGATTTCACAGCCCCCCTAAACCATGCCATCATATAATCATACGTGAGCCTGTGGAGAGCGTTTTTATCCAGACCTAAGGCTCTCTCAGTGGTCTGGTTCTAAGCTGTAACTCTAAGGCAGGATCAGGGAGTGGTGCCATAGCTACAAAGGGGAGTCCTGTTCTTTCTCTATGTTTGTTAAAAAAAAAAGCATTAACTTTAGGACGCTTTGCATTTGCCTCTTACCAACTAGCCATCTTACAGATTTCATTATGAGTGCTGCCTTCCGATTCGAAGATTTAATGACTTGTAACCCCCATTTTATTTACCCACAATTTTTGAGGGATGTGGATTCAGGCAGACCACATCATTAAAAATACTATCCAATTGTTCAAAATAAGTCCCAGGGCCAGCCAGAGGGTAAGGATTATATCTCCTAATGCAAGAATTGGAAAGATACCTTTGCAAGCCCAGTAGGTTGGCAAGGAAGTCGATATACAGCTGTCTTGGAGACATGGTCTAATGCATTCTGCTTTACTAGGTGGGAAGCCTCTTCACTGGGATCAGTAGTTGTTTCTAGAATCAGACCTACAAGGAACAATACAAAAACACGCTGGCTTTGCAAATAGATCAACCTGGGTGTGAAATCCAGTCCTGCCACCACCATGGATGTTTAGATAGTGTGTTTAGCCTTTTTATTGCTAATTTTTTCTTTTCTCCAGTACATCTGATAACTCGCTCCACCCTCACCCTTTTAGTGACTATGAGAGTTGAACGATAATATACATGAAGACTGGTGCATGCAGAGTTTTAATAAGGGAAGCTGTTGTTGGGAGCATTTTACAGAAAGGCTCTATCTGAAACTTAAAATTGAGGATTGCTAATGCTAAAAGTTTGGTCTCTAGCTTGTGAGACTCTAGAGACAGCGCCTCAGGAGATGAACCCCGTGGAAGGGAGTTAGGTCACTAGATGCATTCCTTTAAAGGGAAGGTTGGAACTAAGATTTGCTCTTGTCCCTGTCTGTGGATTCCAGCCATCATGTTTTCAGCAGCCTCTACACCATGATCTATCATGATATACTGCACAGATGCAGGCCCTAAACAGGCTCATGAAGCTGTGAACTATAAGCTTTGGCACCATAAGCCCAAGCAACCTTTTTTCTCTTTGAAGATTCTTCACTCAAGCAATGTGTCACAGTGACCAAATGCTGACTAACACAAGGGCAGCGAGGTCATTCAACATGGCTTGTTTATCAAAAGGCTGAGAATTGTCAGGTACTATTCGTTTCTACTGGCCATATTTCCCTTCAGGAATATTCCTGTCTTCTGATAACAGACCACTCCATCCCTATACCAACTAAGGCTTGATTGACATGTGCAATGTTCTCTGAGCACATGATTCAATGCAGGATTGGCAAGCCATCTGAAGAAGGTTTCCAAGTTCTGGCCCAAGGTTTTGTTTTCTTACTTAGACATCCCTCCTCCTTCTCAAGGTGTTGAGTTGTCAACCCCTTCAGTGGCCACCCTCTCCTTTTTGTTTATAGTTACCATTATAAATAGCTTGAAACTAAAGGGCGTAAGTCTTTCATCAATTGTTATGCATCTTAAGTCTAGGTGACATACTTAATATAAGGATAAAAAAAGGCTAACGAGAGCGTGGGTGGTAGAGGGTACATGATAGCTATGGGCTCACAAGAATGAAATGATATGAATCATGGAAAACCATGTAGCCCCACTCCCAATCTTCTGTGTTGCCTTTGGTGTTTGCAGTTCCATGCAGGAAGCGATGCTCCAAAAATACTAAGTGCAAGTTTCTATAGATAGACAATGCATATGTTCTTAATTGTATGCAATTCAGAGTAGCATGATGTAATCTTGCACCATCTCTGTGTGTCCGGCCCAAACTATTAATCATTACTTGGATTATCCTTTCCGTGCAAACAGTGCCACCCATTCTTAGTTACTTTGCAAGCTCAGTCACCAGACTGACTGTCACAGGACCACAGAGGGTATGCTCCAGTAATCCTTGCACAGTGGCCTAAGAGTACGTGTGGTGCCTGTCGCCTCTGTTCATCTCATCACATCAGCATTGTACTGTCTGGCATTACCACCAGAAGAATGAGCTTACTGTTCCAGTTCCATAAGATATTTGGAGAGCAAGGCTATCCCCACATGTATTTACTATTGTACCTTGCTATAATTGGTCTCCTTTGCTATGAGACCGGTTTTAATACCTGGCTGTTCTTAAAATATGCATTAACTTGGCCATAGGTAAGTATGCACAGGAAAAACATAATATGCACAATTTGGTTCCACCCAGGGCTTCAGACAACTGCTGGTGGTAATGGGCTGTCTTAAAAATTTCCCCTACAGAAAAGGAGAAGTCTCGTTTTATTTTAGGTCAAAAAAGACATTGTCCACTGGGAAGCTTTAATTTAATTTTTTTTTCCTCTGAAACCAGGGACTTTGGGGAGAAAGCTCATAATGTCCATCTAGTTAATTACATAAATAACCACTAATTTGGCCGTTTAAACACAGCCATGGAATCCCATTGCCTGAGGAGCAAATTGGGTTCTGGGCTTTCGAATGCAGCACCTTAATCTTTGTGCAGTGATTTGTCTGAACAAGGAAGCCAGGGTCTGTGTTAAGTACCTCTGGAAGCTGCTTTAATAGGTGTTAGAAAGCAGCAGATACCACTCTAGTGGTTTAAAGAAGTTAACATAGTTTTCCAAGGTATCTAACTTCCAGCTGGGGAGATGGTTCCAGTCAGGAGCCAACCTTAAAAGGATCCCATTACTATTCAAATGCAACGAGGCGGTTAAGCAACAGGAGGCTCACACATATTGAGAGCAGGAAGGGATCTGGGGGATGACTTAGTTTAGCCCTGTCAGTTCATACAAGTTGCATAAAGCTGGGACCTGTCGGGAGTACAGTGACTTGCCTGAGGTCATAGAACTGGCTAGTACTGGAAGTGAGCTGGATCCCACTTCCTTTTTCTATGTCAATCCATCTCAATTGTACTGCATAAGCCCTCATGAGAACAATGCTGCTCTTTTTTAGAGTTTCCTGTTTTCTCTCCATTGCATAACGAGGCTTTGCTTTTCATCAAATGCATTGATAAGACCCCAGCTGATGTTCTAGAAAGTCGTTTAATGGATTAAAGCAAGTTTTCTTCTGTCAGGGAAGGGAGGGGCAGATGTTTGCAAAAGGCACACATTGCTGGCCCTGCACACTGACATCTTTACATGTTCTCTTTAAGAGCTTATGTAGCTGCCCTGGGTGTGTTGCTTAGGGAAGGTGTGAGTGAACTCTGCAGGAAAGCTATCGTTAATACATGGGATACACTTTCCTTCTTATAACGCACATGTGAATTGACACTGAAATAGAATGCAGATGCTTCTTTGATTGGCGTATTCCCCATTGTGCTTCCGTAAAACACCTTCCCATATGGTCTGTCTCGTTCCTGAGGAATGACTTGTTTATGTCATACAGACAGAGCAGATTGATTTTACAGTGAGCACAGAGGTTGATGAATTGTACGTTGGAGGGAAATCCTTGTCTTGGCAATCTAAACACTTGAAAATTAACGTTGCCTTTTGGAAAAAAGCCTTTCTTGATATGCCCACGATCCTTTCTAGGGCTTAAATAGAGCCACACCTGTAATCTCACCAAACAGAACTGTCTGGATACTCACAATCACCTCAAAATAATTTTTTCCTTTTTGCTATTAAACATATCCTGAGAACTCTCAGGTCAAAATCTGGCAGTGTGGACCCCAAAGAACCAACCCCAGAAGGTTCAGCACATACCCATACTGTAACCAGAATAATTTAGTCTAAAGAGGGTAGAACGTAATATTCTTTCCTTAATTTTCAAGGACAACTTAAATACACAATTCTTGTGCTAACTAGCATTCTCAAGGACCCCCACTCTCTCTCTTTTACTTTTAAAAATTTTGCTCTGTGGTTCACTGAAAGGAACACTGTATTTTCACACCTGTGGCAATAGACTAATCACAACCACTCACACAGAGGTTTACACATTGTAAATCTTTCTCATTCACCCCCCTCCCATTTGATGCTCATAACTGTTGTGTGATTGGTTTTAGCTGGGAATTGAACTTAGGGGCTGATACAAAAATAGGAAAATGTTTTGACACTGATTCAGATTTCCAGTCCACATTTTTGTCTTCTGTTTTGAGACCAGGTTTAACAAAGTTGCTCAGGCTGTCCTTGAACTTTGCTATCTTTTGTCCCAGATTCCCAGGCATCCAGGATAGCATATTCTTGCTGTGTATCAGTGTATAGAATAACTCCTAAGAGATCAGGTGATATGCCTATCAAAACTTACTGTGTGCCTCTGTGATATTTTATACACTCTAGTTTGTCACCCCCTTCCCAGCCCCAGAGACATCAACAGCCTTCAGGTTCTGCATATTTCTGAAATCCCCTCTATTCATACCGCCCAGATAGCACCAATAGAATAAAGAGAAGTCATGAAGAAGAGATGTTTACTGATGCCAGATGTAGAATGATTCAGAAGAAAATACCCATGGAGAGCTGGGCTTGGTGGCATAGGCCTGTTCATGGCACTACTTTGGGATACCAAGGCAAAGAAATCTGAAGCTCAAGTTAGAGAGTTCATTAAAAACTAGTCAAGATAACTCAGTGAAACCCTATCTCAAAGGAAAAGGCAAAAAATAGAACCCTGGAGAGCAAGCTCAGTGGTAGAGCACCAGCTTGCATACAGGGAGGGCCTACACTGAGTCCTCAGCAACATAGTGGAAAAACCAAATACAACTACAGGGGCATATTCCTGGGAGTAGTTGACCCATGAGCCACATGCAGGTAGGTATGTGTTGCTTGATATCTTCATCTTATAAAAATGTGTGCAAAGTGTGACTGTATATTTATCTGGAGGTCTCGATCTTGGTGGTTAACTCTACAGACTAGGAGCATAATCTCTTATCTCAAACTAGTTCACTCTATGGATTTAACTAGACAAGTCAGGAATGTGCAGAACCATGAAGGTTCTCTAACTTGTTTTATCCCAATTTATTAGTAAAATGAAGATAGTAGCACACACCTATTTTTAAAGTAAATATAAATATGAATATTAAATAGAGAACAGTGGGGCTGGAGGTACAACTCAGTAGTACAGAAAAATGCTTTGCATCTATAAGGACTTGAGTTCCATCTTCAGCATCTAAGAGAGGCTGAAGGAGATAATGATAGTATACAATAAGTGCTCAGTAAATGCATTAAATGCTAGCTGTTATTACTAGCCATAAGTCCCTTCTTCCTCACTGTGTTCCACAATCTTCTGTTTTCTTGCCTATATTTGAGCTAATGAAATAGTATTTTTTTATTAAGCAAAATATTTTGCTAGTAATCAGAAGATCTTCCATTGGCATGTAGGATGTTAATGATGAAAGCTAGAAGGATAATAATACTACAATCTTTTTCTATTGGTTCATTCAGCAGCATGAAGATTCATTGTTTAAGCTTCTCAAGTCTATAGGTGCAGTTACTAGGCACAGCTCAGCTGGTCTCTAGCCAGGGTCTCTGAAAGGTGTGCTGGAGGTTTTAGCTGTGTGCTCAGTTGGAGGATTGCATGAGTAGGAATCCCCCTTCACCCTCATTCAGACTATGAGCTGAATTTTATTATCTGCAGCTGTGTGGCAGGGAGCCCCAGTGTTTTGCTGGCTCGGACTGCCCACAGCTCCTGGCAGGCCAACTGCTCTTCCATATGATATGCACTTCTTCTGTACAATCAATTATTCTATGGGCTATGCAGGGGGGGGGGTCTCATCTCAGGTGGGTCTGTTCTCTCAAATGCTAAGTTGGGAAAGTGATTTCCAGTGCTCTTTCTCAAAGCAAGCAAGCAAACAAACAAACCACCAGCAACAACAGTAGTAGCAGTAGCAACAACAACAACAAAAAACAGCCCATAGACTCCAAGAGCCAAAATGATGTATCTCCCAAACAGCGTGTGGAGTAAAAGGGCAATGGTGGTCCCAGGGGCAGTATCAAGTCACAAAGGAAATAGGGTCAATTAGAAACTAATTATTTCTACAAGATGCCTTTCCCTCCATCACTTTCCACTGACCAGAAGTCTGTAATAGATCCCACCCTTATTGAGGCAAGAGTTACAGGGTCTTCTCTTGGTATCTTATGGCATCCATCCTTCCTAGGAACTCAGTGGGGGTCAGCTACTGCCTTTGCAGTTGCAGTGACTGCTTCTCTACCTGTTCTAGAATTAACCATTTCATGTGGTAGACTGTAGTCTTGTCTGCCATTTCGTTCTATGCACATACTTGAGGCTGAAATAGTCCTGTGGTCTCTAATGATCCCAGTATATGGTCCATGCACTCCCTTCTTCCTCTTAGAATTCACTTCAGCTTTACTCTTCCTTCTCAGTGCCTTGACCATATAGCCATCGTCTCATCTACCTACATCTACTCTCTCTTTTTCAGGTGGATTTTGATTCTACTTTTATGAGCATTACGTTGTTCCTCTTTTGGAGCTAAGTTGCATGCCTATTTCCTGCCATGCTATTTATTTTTAGGAAACTCACGGAAAAAAAATATTCCCTAACAAGACCTGTCCATGATCAGTATTTTTAGATATCCAGGAAGCCAAAATGGCTCTGATAGTCTCACCTCTTAGACCACATAGTCTACTAGACTGTTAGATTGATGAGAAAAATCATGCACTTTTGACCTGATCAGCTTTCATAGAAATAGTATAATAACAGGAAACTGACATCCTCTAGGACCCGAAACGTTGATCTCTCTTACTTCCTTTATGTTTAAAAGCAAGAGGTTTATACTGTATGTTGGTCCTCATCATGTACCTTATTCCCGTATTTTTTATTTTGTTTGTGTCTTAGGGTTTTACTGCTGTGAACAGACACCATGACAAAGGCAAGTCTTATAGAGGACAACATTTATTTGGGGCTGGCTTACAGGTTCAAAGGTTCAGTCCAGTATCGTCAAGGTGGGAACATGACAGCATCCAGGCAGGCATGGTGCAGGAGGAGCTGAAAGTTCTACATCTTCATCTGAAGACTGCTAGAAGAATACTGACTTCCAGGCATTAAAAGAATTAAATTGGGTAGACACACCTACTCCAACAAGGCCACACCTGTTCCAAAAAGGCCATACCTCCAAATAGTATCACTCCCTGAGCTAAGCATATACAAGCCATCATGGTTTGTTTTCAGTATTTCCAAATTTTTATTTAGTGTGTGCGTGTGTGTGTGTGTGTGTGTGTGTGTGTGTGTGTGCACGCACGCACGCATTTATATGGGTAAAGATGTCATGGCACATGTGCGAAGGGAAGAGAAAAACCTGTAGGAGTCAGTTCTCTTTCTATCATGTGGGTTCAGGATTGACCTCAGGTCTTCGGGCTGAGTGGCTCATCCCATTGGCCTCTCTTTTCCTATTTCTTATTTGTCTTTCCCTATTTCTTATGATCCTGTCTCCAGTGAAAGTGGAGACAAGAATCTATCATTCAGTATGAATAGTCAGGTGTTTGATTCTACCCACTGAGATGTGAGGGAGGACCAGTGTGTGTTTCCTTCCTTTAAAGAAAGAAGAAAGCTCTTTTATCCCTTTCTCATTTCTTCGCAATCAGGTCATTGTAATAGGTTTTGATACTGGGAGCTGCTATGGGTGTCTTGTAACCAGAGAGGAAGGGAATAGGAGAGTGTTCAATCCAGCACCCTGTCATACTAGGCTTGTGCTTCTCCACAGCTCTTGTCTAAAAGTTCTGAGACATCAGATAATGAAAAGAACGGTTGTTCAGAACTCTCAGATGAGCATTTAGTTGCTAGTAGCTGGAAAGCATGTTGTTGTTGAGTTAATGAACCTCTATAAATGTGTGTGTGTGTGTGTGTGTGTGTGTGTGTGTGTGTGTGTTGTGTGTCCTTACATACAGATGGTCACTCATTCATTCAACATTCAGCAGGTTTGACTTATAGCCCATCTTCTGGATACATAATATAGTAATGACTGTAGTTTTGTCCAGCATACTCTAAAACACAGTGTGTCTGTAGTGATTTTTTTAGTTTATTATGCCGTGGAAAACGAGCACAATGTGTTGGAGGAGACTCTTCTCCATAGACAACACACCACTGATTCAGTCAGGAAGATGGAGAATGAGGTGAACAGAATTAATTTAGTCAACTGTCTGGAAACCTAACATGACATCAGTGATAAGACTTAAATGTCCAGGAACTTCAGCTTCCAGGTCCCTCCGAACTCAAGCTGCATGATTTAAATGATGAAAGGGCCAAGTTGGGCACACAGCAATGTAGGGATTTATTTGATGCAAAAACTCAAATGACCAGTAAAACAGATAATGTACTGTTGTAATAGTTTGCAAACAGCATCAAGAAAACAATTGAGTGGGTGTATTTGGAGCTTCAGGCATTGTAAATTCTTTCACTCTCATATACTTTATGCCTTCTTTAATAAACTGGAGAGTCTTGGGCCAGCTTCATCGGTGACGGTAGGTGGTCATTCATTTCACAATCCACTAATTTTCATGATTATTCAGTATTTTATGTTACCTAAACAGCTTTGGATTTTGTCTTACTCAAATGGTAATATGGCAATCGCTTATATGATTTCAGAATCATTAATTCAATGGGTGTTGTCAGTACAGAGAAGTTACTCTCTTGTCTCCCTAAAACAAGCACAAACTTAAGGATTTTACGTGCTACAACAATACATAAACACAGCAAAAATATACCTCGGTGGTACATTTACCTACTGAGTCCGTGAAGAGTGTGAACTGCATAGAGAATTAGATTAGCTTCATGGTCCCTTTATGGAGACAAGTGAATAGCTCTCTTAAATGTATCTATGTTTAACAACTGAATCTTATATAATATGCATACAAGATAGCCCAGGTTATTTCAGTTTTTAGGAACCTTTTATTCTAAATGTTTTTGCATGAATTTTATAGAAAACTATCAGAGATGTACTATAAGTATGTGTAATATTTTACTGGCCTCCTCCTGCTCCATTTGCTATAGTCCAAGGAAATTAAAGCTTGAGACCCATTGATGGCCTCTGCTTAGTTGTCACAGAGTCTGTGTCATTGTGAACACCATTGGGCTTGTCTCACTTATTATGTTTTAGAACTGACCCTCCAGTTCATCCTGAGATTTTTCTTTTTTTATGGTTGGAAGTTCTTAACATGAAAATCTGTGATTTTCATTTTTAAATGATTAATATCAGTTTTGCTCACTAAAACCCCAGGGGGGAAAAAACCAAACCATTGTTCTGTCATTGATCTGTGTGTGCATATTTTATCTATGCATCTATACATCTCAGAATGCAACATAGTAAATATCAATTAGTCACTCGGTTATTTCATTGAAATTTCAATGAAATTTCAACTTCCTGAGTCACCTTTTAGGGACTAGAAATCTAAAACTAGTGCTAAATGGCTCTTAATTAGAAGTGTTGTAAACAACAGTGCATTGATGCACAACATTGCAACAGTGATTACCTAATTAACTGATTGGATTTTGAGGCTTTGTGGTCTGTCTTGGACCATAATGTTGCTACAAACGAATGAAGGGAACCAGTGGTATTATGCATTGACTTAGTTAGGGTTATGACTGCTGTGGTGAAATATCATGACCAAAACTTCTTGGGGAAGAAAGAGTTTATTTAGATTATACTTCTATATCACTGTTCATCATTGAGAGAAGTCAGGACAGGAATTCAAAACAGGGCAGAACCTAGAGGCAATAGCTGATGCTGAGGCCATGGAGGAGTGCTGCTTACTGGCTTGCTCATCATTGCTTGCTCAGCCTCCTTTCTTATAGAACCTAGGTCCACCAGGCCAGGAATGGCACCATCCAGAATGGAGCTCCCGCCATCAATCACTAACTAAGGAAATACCCTATTAGCTTATCTACAGCCCCATCTTAGGAAAGCATTTTCTCAATAGAGATTTCCTCCTCTCAGATAACTCTAGTCTTTGCCAAGTTGACACAAAACTCTCCAGCACAGATATATACATGACCCGCAATCCAGGGCATGACAATCCCACATGTGACTCTTCTCCTTTGTCTTGTTCTGAATCTCTCCGTGCTTGAGAAAGATAGTTCATTAAGAGCCCAGTTGCCCACTATTGTCCATTTTATAAGCATCAAACCCCAGATGTGATATTACAGACCCTCATCACTACACAATACTCAGAAATCTTCTTAGACAGGACATCTTTCTCATACCCTGGTTCAAACTTGGCTGAAGTTGGTGTTGGAGGATGTCATCTTCTGAAACCCTTGATAAGATTGGCATCACTACAAACACAGCTTCATGGCCAAACCCAGAGGTCAACAAAGGTAGAAATTGTGTCATGTACACACAGTGGCAATTTTAGTGGAAGAATGAAGCCATGTTGTTTGCAGGAAGATGGAGGGAACTGGAGGAGGTGATATTAAGTGACTTAGACAATCTTAAAAAAGCAAATGTTGTATTCTGTTCTCATTTCTGGTTCCTACACTTTACACAGATCTAAAAGTTCAGTCACACATATATGATATAAAGATAGATGTAAAACAGGGTAGAAATAGATTTGTGGGAGGTGGCAGAGGGAGAAAAGATAAGGTAAGTTGATATGAGGTCAATATACCCAGTATGTAGCTTATACATTTATGAAAACTTAATAAAAAGCTGTGAAAATATAAGCACGAAAATGTGCTAATCTACATTGCTTGCTCATGTTGATAAAAACTGATTCAAATGCTTCTTTGTTTCCCACAATGCATTCATCTTACCAACATTCAATGCACTTGAATATGGGGGCAGTGTTAATCTCCTGTTCATTTGACTGCAGTAAAAGTACATTCTCTTATCAACCCACTTCAGAAATTGCAAGAAACATTCTTATACCTTACCTTGTGGCTGTGGTACATCGGTCATCAAATGAACATTTGCCTTTACACTGTTTTACTTTTGAGATAGCCATAGCATCCTCGGCGTCCTATGAGATGTCCTTATAACACCTCTACCAGACATCTTTCTTCCTTTCTTCTGGTTGCCACATTATTGTGATGATCCCTTTACAATTTTCAAATCTGGAAAATTGCCTAATAGCCATTAATTATAAGCATCTGATGTGCGGGGTGGGGGGTGGTGCTCAGGGGGTGGGTGGGGCATAGTTTGTTGACAGGACCAGTGACCAGCAAACCATGTGTTACAAATCTGTCTGCAAGCAAATCTATGAATTATGGGAAGACCTCAGAAGTGGGACACCACTGTCAAAGGAACACAGGTGCAAGTTTCCTTTTCCTTTTTTTCTTTTTTCCTTTGCTACTTGGGAGGATCATTTGTTGTTCCCCATGGACCCAACACAGGAGAATTGGACTCAATAAGAGTAAATCTTACATTTATTCTTATCTTGGGTCCCTTTCTGATTCTGGCTGATAGCAGATTGGAGCTAGGGGACTAGCTGAAGAGCGGCGAAACTCATGATATCTTAAATTAAAGTCGTTCAGGGATTTATCAGGCTTCAGCAGTCTCCTCTAGATAATTCAGTTTATGGATTTAGGGACAGGGACAGAGGTTTTTATTCTTATGTTAAATTTGATTTCTCACCTCTCTCCTCTCCCCCACCTCCCTCGATTCTGTCAACTTTAATTTTACCTCTAAGCAAATATCAGGCCAAAGGAGCTTCAAACAAGGAGTTTGGCTGATACTGGCATCCTACCTTGAGATTTAGCTTGCTATCCCTTTTGCTACTGCATCCCTGCTCCCTTTGCATCTCTTCTCACACCTCCCTCCATGGATGTCAATCAATAACTGTTCTTTATCTGCTTATTTCTTTTCAAGCACACAACATCCTCCTCCATCTTATACAATTTTTAACATGTTGGTATTATCAAGTAATCACCACACATGAGTTTCATTGTCTCCCTGCTTCTTTAATTTCTCTTCCTTCCCCTTAAAATCTCATCTAGCAGCTGACATTCAATTCTAAACATCTCCCAAGTCCCAGACATAGATAACTTCCAGTTCATTATTCAGGACTTCAAAATCAAAAGAAACAGACCCTAAAGTTCCTAACATCCCTCAGTACCCAAGGCTTTCCTCTAATCTGACAACTGTGGCATCTTTACACACACACACACACACACACACACACACACACACACACACACTCACATGCACACTGTTATGGCATCCATTCAATGCTTGGGCGTAATATTTGCTTCGTCTCAATATTTGTTTTCTGCATTTTGTTATTGACTTATTCAAGATGCATTTACTAGTCACCTTGAACTGTGTTATGTTACAGAGATAAAAAGATGTATAAAATAGTTATCTTACCTTTGCAGCACATCCTATGTGTGTCTTAAAAGTCTGTGCCACTATAGGTAACATGGTTTTATTTCATACGGGGTTTCATAAGGGATGTGAAGTTATAGACATCATTCTATTACTCGTGCCTTGTACTCAGCCCCGTGGCTTTAAGTCTATTTTGTTGATGCATGAGATTTTCTTTAATAGCTAGCATGATGCATGCTATATGCCAATAGCTAGCATAATGTATGTGGTATTCTAATATCTGCATAATGCATATAATATTAAAAGAGCCATAATGATGTGCATATTTTAGACCTGATACCGGGAACTGTTTGATAGTACCCATTTTCTTTTCTGGTGGGGAGTAGACTTCTTCCACCTGGACTGTCAGAAACATTAAAGAGAACTAGTATCTTCATGATGCTTTGTGAGAAGATCTCTGAAATACATACTTATGCATGGAATTGCTGGACTCTAGTAGGCAGCTGTACTTCGTTTGCTCATTGACATGAGGTTTCATGTAACTCAGGAGGACCTTGAATTTGTGATGTCACTGAGGGTGACCTGGAAGTCTTGATCCTCCAGCTTCTACTGACCAAGTGGAGACTTTCCCCATTCCTGACCACACAACTGTTATCTTACTGAGCTGTTGCAGAATAGCTCCTTGTGTCTTCTACTTGTCAATTGTGCAGGAAGGCCCTGCTCTCAATGACTCTCCATGTTCCACTATCTGGTCTTCTGATGTGATCCATTTCAAGTGACATTCCACTATTACTTTGTTATTTATTTATTTATCTATGTATTTATTCAGTGTTTTCAAGACAAGGTTTCTCTATGTAGTCCTGGCTGTCCGGGATTGCACTCTGTAGACCAGGCTGCCCACGAACACACAGAGAGCTGCCTGTCTGTGCCTCTGAGTTCTGGGATTAAAGGCATGTGCCATTCTGCCCAGCCCTTTCATTATTACTTTAATTTGCAGTGATGACAAGTTGGAGTGCTCTTGCTTTTCTGAACTTGTTATTGTTTGAACTTCTCTGCGGAGTTTATTTACTTAACTTTGTCATTTTATATGGATTTTTGGCATTAGTTTGTTACTGTGTGGAATAAATGTCTTATACACTTTCGGTATTTTTTACCTTGTGTCACATTTCAACATGTTTTTCTGATATATTATCTGTCCATTCAATACCTTTGCTCAATCATCTGCTAACTTTGTGTGTGTGTGTGTGTGTGAGACTATGCTAAAACCTTTAATTATTATAATGTTACCTAATTCCTTGTATCAACTATGAATTGTGGTTTTTTTGAGTTATATTAATTTTTTTCCTGTATTCTCCATCAAATTAACATTCTCTTACGTTTTCTTCTTTCTGGTTTAAAATCTATAATGTCTTTACTATATATGCATCCAATTAGAGTTCACTTACTTTGTAGATAACCCACAGAGCAAACCAATTTCTCCCTTTCTGTCTCCTGGAAAATGCTTTTTATTTATAATGGAGATGAGGCAATTGGAGAAGTGTAAATTATTTGTTCTAAAACAATAGCAAGTAAGAGAGTTGTGATTGACAGAGAGGTTTCCTCACCTTAGAATTCCCAAGTGTTCTTTCCTTTCTCCTATCAATGTCCCCACTTGCATTTCAATTTCCTTGGAGGTTGAGGTCGTGCACTGTCATGGTTTTGTATACAGCAACACCTGGACAATGACAACATTTACAGTTGTTCCGTGAGCATGTGCTGGAGTTTCAGGAGATAACTCTCTCACTCTGTGTCCTTTTGCCCTCCATAGATCACCATCAAAAGTTCTGGAACGTTCTGGAATTGCCTTTTCATCCATACTGTGGACAGTATCCCTTCCCAATGTACTGCCATTTGATTAAATTGGCCTCCACATCTGAGGGCTGGTTATGGTTCAGGGCTCACTGTTACAGATTCAACACCATCATTCCACTTGGAGAGGGGGTGTTTCAGCAGTTCTCATGGATCAGGTCCAGTAACTAACAGGAACAGCTATGTAGGGTTTGAATCTGGGACACATTAAGGTAATTGTGTGGACATAACAGCTTTGGAGACGTGAATTTTCATGTCTGTCTTGAAACTGCATCCTTGTCCTGTCCTGAGCAACAAGCTTCCTGATGATGAGCTCACAAAGTTAATGAGAACTGCTGTCTCCTTATCCAACTGTGCATTATTGGAATGAGTAGTATGGAGGAAATTCAAACTCCTAATATTGGTTTTCTGCCATGGATGACAGTATTTGGATGCCTCTGTAAGTTTTCCAGGTGTTGGCCATGTCCGACCTAACTTTGTGCCAGCTCATAATGCAATGTGGCTCCAGTAGGGAAGCTATCAACGCATCCCTGAGTCAGTTTGCTCATGTACTTCAGCCAAGCGTCTGCATTTGTCTGAAAGACTGCCTTGAGCTTTCAGTGATGCTCGGCTATCTAATGGGGAAAAAACAAAGCTGTGCATGAGAGCAGAGTTTAAGTTTTATGATGATGCCTTGAGCTTTGATTGAGTTACTAGTTGGGAGCAGAGCGTAGAAAAAGAATCAAACAAACAAAAACATCATATTAAGTCCATCTGACTTCATATAATGATGGACTAGAGTCTCAAAGGCTTGCAGAAGTGTCAGCCTTAGATATCAGAGCAGAAAGAGGAATAGGGACTAACAAAATTTGTCTGAGTAAAGGGTTCTGGAACTTGTTGGTGTTGCAAGGGGAAAGTCATTCTTTTATGTGTGGATTTATCATACACGTACATGAGAACACCGACATAGACTAGATGCTGAGAATACAAAATGCATCTGAGGCAGCCTCTGGTAGGTTACTCTAAGCCACTAAGTTCATTATTTACAGGTACAACCAGGTTGTAGGTGTAATAACTAAAACTCAGGGAGGTTTCCTCACCTAATAACTACCAACTTTAAGAGTTAGTTCTGTGCCTTCTAATTCTATCACGTGATCTCAGCACAAGGTTGTAGGATAAAGAGACTGAATCATAAAGAAACTATAGGAATGTGTAGTAATTTTGACTCACTAGCTATGGAACTGTGAAGGCACACTCATTCCATGAGGAAGCAAAGGAGAATTTTGCTTAGTAAGAAATAGTCCTAAGGAACTGGAGAGGTGGCTCAGCAATGAAGAGCTCTTGTTGCTCTTGTAGTAGAGCCAAACTCAGTTGACTGTACCTACATGATGGCTCACAATTATCTGTAACTCCAGTTCCAAGGAATCCAACACCCTTTCTATCCTCTGTAGGCACCAGACACTTATGTGGAACATATACATGCATGCAGACAAAATGCTTATATACATGAATAAAATAAATACATCTAAATTTTGAAAAAAAAAGAGAAAACTTTCAAAATCTTTGGGGGATGTGAATGTATTATAGATATATTTATCCCCATTTATCTTCTAGAGCATGACAAGACCATTACACTCATGAATTCATAATATCTGTGATTTGCCTGCATGAGACATCCATACGATCAGATAAGTTGACATTCTATCATGGATGGAAGAAAAATAGTCACTCCAACTAAGAAACTCATGATAGTTGAGGGCTGCTAGGAAATACTCAGTTTCCTGTAGGGGCATGGTAGCTTGACCATGCTCCAAATGTGTGGTCTGACTTCCCTGTATATATATTCATTACTAATTAAGCATACATACATACACACACACACATATGTGTGCGTGTGTGTGTGTATATATATATATATATATATATATATATATATATGTGTGTGTGTGTGTGTGTGTGTGTGTGTGTGTGTGTGTGTATACATATATATGAAGTATAATATATATATGATGTGAAGTTGGGAGAGGGTATAGGGTAGATCCAGGAGGATTTGGAGGGGTGAGTGGCATACATGTACGAAATGCTCAAGGAATAAATAAAAATTACATTAAAAGAGAAAGACATGATATACTTGTGTGAAAATGTCAGAATGAATCTCATTTTTATGTATAGTTAATACATGCTAATAAAACATTGAACAAGAAATTCTTCTAGAAGGTAGAGAAGATCAAAAAGCTCAGCAACACTCTTCGTACCTAGCTTGGGCTCAATGTTTGTTTCTTTGTGTTGTTGCAATCCCCGACTCCTGGAACAGAATCTGTAGTAGGGTTGTTAAAGACCCAGTCGAGGAACTTGTAAGAATGTTTAAGTTTTAAGTTTAGAAAGCTAGACCTAAAAAGCATTGAGCAAACTATATGCTTTTAATCCTTCATCTAGTATGTTTTGAATAAGTATATTTTTGAATGACTTTCTTAAAGTATTTGGATTCAGATTTAATAGAATAAATACAGTTATCACATCAGCACACTATTTCCTTTCAAGAACTAAAACCATCATCAAACCTCAGAGTTGAAAATGATACTTAAACCAAACATTTGAAACCACACGTTGAACAAAACACATTATACTTCACATAGACCAACTATAATTAACGAAAAACATAAGGCTTAACTCACAATTGCCATTGGTTTGAGGTGGTTTTATTCTTCCATACTTTTCTGGGATGTTGCTTAAATAAATTTTAATCCAGAAATACAACTTGGCTTTAGTGGCAAGGAATACAACCTATGTGATTTGTGAGTTGGGTTCACATACTAGCTTTATCATTTAATAGTGTACTTGAATGTGTTTGACCATTCTTTGTCTCAATTTCTTGAGGTGTAATGACAATAGCTCTCTCATAGAGGTGTGGTAATAATTAAATGAGTTTCTATTAACAGGGCATACAGAAAGTGTCAGGCACAAAGCACAGTCAGATTTCTATAGGTCAACCCAATTTATTTATCATATTTTCTCGAGTTCCAATAAGTACTAATAAAAAATTTAAAAAGTCAAAACCCAGCTATTTCAAAACATGTGCTGTTTTCCTAACATGTCAATTCTGTATTTATGGATTATATTACTTTAGAATGATTTTTAAATGTCCAGCCAGGGAACTATTCCTGCTCATATCCCAGCTGAGATTAGTAACACCACTCAGTACCAGTTTTTTTTTTTAATCTTTACCCTCATGTTTAAGTAGCTCCAAGTCCACAGTAGAATTATGTTCCATATATTTCTAAACTAATCCTAGATTTTCACAAATCAGGAATACTGAGTATTCATGGGAGCTTAGAGGCAAATATGTCCTGGGATCAGTTCTGTCCTAACAATTACTGTTCTCAAGCAAGTTCATAATTATGAGCAAGAGGGAAGATTTCCAAGTTCTACGTAATGTGTTACTGCTGAACCTAATATACTCCATATTGGGGGTAGGGGATAGTCCATGGAATAGGAATGATTTCTGGGTAGGTGGACCTCTTTTTGGTTGGAGTAATGTGAGGTGGTCTTGGGCTGTCCTGATTAGTGTTGCGCTACATGAACTGGTTGGTCTATGTGGTAGAGAGAGCAAGTAACTCACAGATTAGCTATGCTTGCTATAACGAGTCTTTATATTCTGAGAGGTGAGGGTGTGGTCTTAGTACCACACACAGCATATCTCAAAATAAGCAGAGTGCTTCATTAAAAGCTTTAGTGATTCACATTGATTCACTACTTATGGCGACTTAGATGAGCAGCATGCTATCCATTTTGGTTTTGGTAGACACACACAATTCCAGTTCCTCAGGTTATTTGGTTTTCCAGTTGTGCTCATAATGTTGAAATACACTATACAGCTCCAATGACTAATGCAACACCTAAGAACAGAGTAACATGTGTCTGAGCACCATAGATAATATTGGATATTACTTCTTCAGTTTCTAGAAAGGCCCTTCTCCCTAACTCTTTTATTTATAATATGATATGTGACTCTTCACTTTAGAACTTTTTAAAAGGTCTCCCCAGTGTTTGCAAACTTTCCTTCATGATCCAAGATACTGTCACTCCTGTCTTTAATTCTTTATAAAGTATCTGCATATTAGAAAATATAGGAGTTATTTCTCCTGCTAGTAAATACACATAGCAAATACTTAATGGGATATACTGATTCAGGGGTGAGTGATGCTAGAGATGAATACAGAAATCTCTTTGAGATCTGAGATCCTTGGGTCTCAATTTGGATGTAAGTATTACTATTATAGTACTCCAAATGACATTGGAATGACAATAAACTCATAGCAGTTAGTAGCTGAATTAAGTTACATTAGGAAAAAAATCCATCTTCCTTCTCCATATACTATTGAATCTTTAAGTAAAACAAATTAACGATGTTGGTTTACTAATCTGAGAATTAGTAAATGGTAAAGTTCTTAGTTAATTCCCCTATAGATCAACTCTTGGCCCCATCCCTTTTTTCTTCTTACTCTAAGTCTCAGACATTTACACATTTTGTGTCACATGCTATAGGTCCAATGACTTGATTAAAATCACATTTAAAAAAATTATTAACTAGATATTGTTCCTTTTTGTCTAACCATTCAAATAGAAGAGAAAAAAAATAAAGTCAATGATTTAAGTAAAATTATTTTTTAGATGGAAAGCAGTTTATTCACAACTATTAAAACAATGTATAAATTGCTAAACTTAATTTCCAGTCAAAATATTCTCATTCCTTACCAGTAAGAAGCTACTTATGCAAACAAAGTAACTAAAGACAGAATTTACACAGCCATTTGGTTTACTAATTTTCTGCAAAAAGCCAAGGACTTGATACACCATACATGATTCTTTTTCCTGGATTTAGGGAGATAAAACTAGAAAGAAATTCCTCACTCCAATGCCATGAGCTATTGTGGTTCAGGGGTTGTGACCTTCACTTGAACTCATCAAGAGCATCACAACATGTTTTCAACATCCAATCTAAACGAGAAGTTAACTTGGGAGTAGGGGTGCGGAGAAAATGATTTAGTTCTTTTTTTTTTTTTTTTTTAAGGAAGGTCTTTTGTGAATCAACATTTCAATGTCTCGGATGTTCTTAATTAATCCCATTATGTAAGGGTAGAGGGTAAGTTATTTTTACAGGGCTTTTAACTAGTTACTGATGTAATTTGTTATACATTGTTTACTAGTTGGCCCCTAAATTACCCATATCTTTGAAGTGTTCTTTAAATAATAGAAGGCACTTTGACCTTATACTGCAAATGGGACAACTGCCAAATGTGTTATTTGTTTGCTTAATCTGCTATTTTCAATCCATATTTACTGCATGCTATATAAAGGTAAAGTCTAAATATACAAAACATTCAAAACTAGATTTGTGCTCAGGTTATTCTCTTCATTCTTGGAAAGACAAGTGAGTTTATTATTTTCATACAGTTTTCAAGCTGTGGAACCTAAATCCCAACATTTTATATTCTTAGAATCCTTTTCATATCCAGAAAACATTTTTGGTGTTTTTGTAAATGATTATTAACAGAAATTATGGAAGGGTTTAACTCATGGAGTTCATAATGATTATGGTGAAGTCACTGCGAACAAGTCAGCCTTGTTTTTTAATCTGAGCCGTGACCTCATACTAATTGTTACCTTCTCTTCCACTTTGCTTCCAGGGTTGGTACTGGGCCTTTGTCCTTTTTTCCCTACTGTAATAAGATACCTACTGTAATAAGACTAACTACATAAAGGAAAGAACTTTATTAACTCACAACTTTAAAGGCTAATGTCCAAGATCAGTCACTCTCTTTTGTTTGGCTTCTAGCATGGTGGTGGGCAGTAGGAGGCACACAAGGAAGCCGAAGCCGGTATTGGAAGAGCCACAGAGTGGATTACAGGTTGGGTCTACTCTTATAAAACAGCTTGTTCCAATAGTGAGACTTCAAGGGCCCTATAAAGACTTTCTCCATTTCTATTGAGAACATCTCTACCAATAGTCCAACTACTAGGTTCTGATTCTTTTTTTTTTTTTTTTT
>NW_022196913.1:44427615-44447684 GCF_008632895.1 Mastomys coucha | reverse complement strand
TGGGATCCTGGGATCCTGAGCTTGTTAAATCACCTGGGAGTGTGGCTTTCTCTGTGAGTTGTGGGACTAGCTACAGAGCTTGTCCTGAAGGTCTGCTCAGATCACTAACCCAGACAGACCAGAAGGAACCGGAGTCACTGGGCTGGCAGAGTTCCTGTGTGCCTGGTCCCACTGGACCCTGTTACTCCCAGCGTTGGGACAGATGTTGGTTCCTGCTCACCTCTGATCCTGTGTGTGTCAGAGTGCCTGGGAGTGGAGCTTCCTCTGGGTGTTGTGGGACTGGCTGCAGAGCTTGTGCCCAAGGTCTGCTGTGGACCCCAGCCCAGACAGAACGGCTAGGTTCTGATTCTTAAAGTCTTCCATACTACTAAAAATTGTCACACTGGAGCCTCCGACATATGAACTCTAGCAGACATAAATCCTGTCCCAAATTTATGCCCTTAAGGAAATAGGAATAATATATAGGCTGCTTCCTGTTTTTTTAGTCCCATCACCTAATAAGCACGTAGGTTTCCATTCAAGTCACATTGCTAAAGTGTAAATACCTTGGGGAAGTAGTGAAGAAATTTTGTAAATATCTAGAGTTTACCGAGGGATGCAGATCCACAGAATATGCTATGTATATGTGCACACATTCATAAAAACTGGTGCACAACAGGAATATTCAAGGACAGTTCACTAACAAGTATCCTAGAAACATGAGCATCTTTTCTTGCACATTTTCCTAGAAATGAATTGTGATTAACCATATGCCATACCATACCATACTTTTGAACCTCTAGAACCATGATATAAATGAACATCTTTTTTTCTAAAGTAGCCTACTTGGTTATGTTGCTATAGTAATGATAAACAGACTAACAATATATTTGCCATTTCTAGCTGGAGCATAGTGTGTTGGTTCAGCAGCTGTCAGGAAGGAGAATCTGGTAAGAGGTGAGTAGGTGCTATAGGCTGAATTGAGTGACAGGTACCTCTAGAAGCCTATATAAGTCTCCATGGAATTCCTTCTGTCCAGAGAAGCTAAACGTTAAATAGCAAATAGAAACAAATCACAACAGGTCAAGAGAGAATAGTGGCAATCCCCCAAGCTCCCCCCAAAACCCCCAAAAAAACAAAAACAAAAACAAATTTTACAGTTAAGTATTCTTAAGGGATATTTTCCCCTATCATTTGAGCAAAATACCCCATATCTTCTTTGTCCTAAACCTTGCAGATTATATCATTGGCACCAACCTTCTTAGCTAAATCAGCTTCGTTTCTGGGTGATTCTGTTCAAGAACTCTACAGGGAACAACACTGTCAGATGGACAGCATTCCTTATTCATGTTGTCATGGGGCACAGACAGATACCCCAGGCATTCTCAGAGAGGTGAGCACTGGCCCTTTGAGTCCTGACAGCAGCATGCGATGAATGTAGAATGTGTTCTCAATTTTTCCACAGGCACAGGGTCCTAGACGCAAGTAGACATTTGAACAATTTCCTTCCTGAAATGGATTTTCATCCAGTTCTTCCGTAAGGTGTAACTTCTGTCCCCAAAACTAAACATTGTAGTAAGAACCTTTCATTGAAATTGTAATTTGACATTACCAGTTAGTGTCCCTGAGACAGGAGCATTTTTCTTTTTCTCCTAAATCTCAAACCTTTGTAACTCATGTTGAATCTGACAAGTCTACTACTTGTTACCAGGTGAACCACACTGCACCCAGCAACATATGTATCATTACCTCGGCTTTTATTCTTAACCTTTGCTTCAGTGAACTCCCAACAAGACTATGCTATGGGGCTGTGTATGAACTGTTGTTTAAATTCAATTATTGGTAGAAGCAGTGTATTGGACATTGGACACTTGTTCATTCCAGCTGATTTATTTACCCCCACCCTTGTATGGCTTTATGATGTTGCTACTGTGTGGTATCCTGGATGCCAGTTCCAGCTTTGAAGCATTCTCCTTAGTAGCCTGTTGCTCTTTATATGGTCACAGCAGCATTTGTGCCTGGTGGCACTTGGCTTCCTGCTCGTCACAAATGGGAGAGGATTAGAGACAAGAATGATTCTGGGACTTATTGACTAAAATAGTCAAAATAGTTCCTGGTTCTTCTTTTAAAATAGAAAATTCAAGTAGACCCTGGACATTTTTTTTGCATGGAATAATACTGATTTGCTATTTATGATTTTCATGTGATAATCTTGAGCCTTTCAGTAAATCCTTAAGACTTCTTCGAAGTTGTGAAATTTTTAGAAGGAGTAAACAAACATATAATTTCTTGAAATGCTTAAAAAGCCTCAAGACCATTGCAAAGCAATTCTTCAAAGCATACTTCTTTGAAGAGTATATCTGTATATATTTTATTGACTGTGAAGGTGCCCAGAACAGTGGTAATTAAATGAATATTTATATACATTTTAAAATGCTAGCTTGAGTTGAATAGAAATAGTATCTCAGAATATATCAGTTGGCCCAATAATTAGCTTAACTTTTTTGTTATACAAACACATTTTAAGGCATCCAAGCCTCATGTATAAATAAAGGCATTACTGTCTTATCAGAGAGATATACACAGGGTCAGAAAATTGAACAGAGGTGTGTAGCTATGAGGGATGGGGAACTGGGGGTAGCAACCAGAAAGTCCCAGATGCCAGGAAAGCGAGAGTCTTCCAGGACCCAAGGGGGGTGTGACATTAGCTGAAATACACAACAAAGGATAGAGAGAACCTATAGAGACCATATCCAGAGGTTAGGCACAGCCCCCGGTTGAGGGATGGGTCCACTCACTCATCTCAAAAATTTTAACCCACAATTGCTCCTGTCTAAAGGAAATGCAGGGACAAAGAATGGAGCAGAGACTGAAGGAAAAGCCATCCAGAGGCTGCCATACCTGAGGATCCATCCCACATGCAGATGCCAAACCCAGACACTATTGCTGATGCCACAAAGTGCTTGCTGACAGGAGCCTGATATAGCTGTCTCTTGAGAGGCTGTGCCAGATCCTGACCAATACAGATGCGGATGGTTGCAGCCAACCATCGGACTAAGCATGAGGACCCCAATGGAGGAGTTAGAGAAAGTACTGAAGGAGCTGAAGGGGTGTGAAACCCCATAGGAAGAACAAAAATATCAACCGACCAGAACCTCCAGAGCTCCCAGGGATTAAACCACCAACCAAAGAGTGCACATGGAGGGAACCATGGCTCCAGCTGCATATGTAGCAGAGGATAGCCTTATCTGGCATCAATCGGAGGAGAGGCCCTTGGTCCTGTGAAGGCTCGATGCCCCAGTATAGGGAAATGCTAGGGGCAAGGAGGCGGGAGTGGGTAGGTGGGCAGGGGAGTACCCTCATAGAAGTAGGGAGAGGGAGGATGGGATTGGGGGTTTGTGGAGGGGAAACCAGGAGAGGGGACAACATTTGAAATGCAAATAAATAAAATAACCAATAAAAAATTTCTGTCTTACAATATTATTATTCACCGCAGTCATAGGGAAATAATTTGGTTTGGGTTAAGTTTTCTCTATTTTTCTACTCAAGAATTAAAAATGGCAGGCTTCTTTGTAGATATTTCTGGAGAGGAAGCTTGAGGAGTTTTTGAGATGGTTTCACCAGCATTTGCTGTATCCTCTCCTCCTTTGTTAGATACCTTTCAAATTGTCCTAGATTAGACAATAGTTGAGAAACTGCAAACGGCCAGTGAGCAGGCACAGTCTGGAGAGACCACCACCTCTCCACTTCTCATGCATCTCAGGTACCATTGCCTTCTTTACTGA
Source organism: Mastomys coucha (assembly GCF_008632895.1). Lineage (NCBI taxonomy): Eukaryota > Metazoa > Chordata > Mammalia > Rodentia > Muridae > Mastomys > Mastomys coucha. The sequence continues at coordinate 44,443,920 of NW_022196913.1, read as the reverse complement.
GATGGAATCTGTAAGTCACCAGGCCTGGTCCCCTGGTTCCTCATCTTCTGTAGACCAGCGGCTCTCATCCCTCCCAGTGCTGTGGCCATTTAACATATTTCCTCATGTCGTGGTGACCCCCAACCATAGAATTATCTCATTGCTACTTTATAACTGTAATTTTGCTACTGTTATGAATCCTAATGTAAATATCTGTGGTTTTATATGGTCTTAGGCAACCCCTGTGAAAAGGTTGTGCTACTTTCAGAGGGGTCATGACCCACAGGTTGAGAACCACTGCTGTAGACACTCAGTCCCATTTATGGAGTGGACAAGTAGTAGTTCCATTTTCACTTCTCTAAGGACACATTTTTGAACCAGCTTAGCTTCTTTCCTCTTAGATTTTCCCTTTCAGGAATTGCAGTCATATCTGACTTCCTATTTCAGAAGTGGATGAAGTTGTAGTCTAGATAGAGCAGTTTATCCCTAGCACAAGGCTCCTCCCCAGGACATGGCTGCTACCCAGCATACAGCTGCTCCCCAGCACACAGCTGCTCCCTAGCATATGGCTGTTCGCCCAGCACACTTGCTCCCCAGCACACAGCTACTCAGTATTGACCTGAATGGGGCTAAAGTCCACAGTCTTTCCACAGCTCAGGCAGAGAATTGGAAAAGTCTTTGCAAAGGCCATCTGATTTATGGTTTCCATTCTCTCCCTATTTCAAAACAGCACAAACAAGTTGTGGTCACATTAAATGGCACCCACACAGCGGGTGGCACATTACATATTTACGCTTCGCCACAATGTGGGAGTCATTATTTCAGGTTAGCCAAATGCTGAGTACAACGGCGCCACATGGCACGATTTGCTCATTTCTGTGTGGCCTGGATTGTGATTAAATGTACATAATGCTTTCTGGATTCATTGTTTAGCATGCCTGCTGGGAATTTTTTGATTATTTTTATTTGTTTATTATTAAATCAAACTTTTCCAAAAAAATATTTCAACTTGAAAAGAAGTTTCCTTCAAAACTGTAAGTTTGGAATCCCTCAGTCATTAGCTTTCTCACTGTATAAATTCCGAGAGAGAAATACCAGAATAATTTGATCCAATCTAAAACCAATAGGATTCTTTTTAGCTTTATAGAGACATATATTTTAGATTTATAGATAAGAGCTTACAATGGAAGGAGAAAGAACAGAGCTCTTGTGGAGCAGGAAGAGTTGTGGAAATAAGGAACTCCCAATATGATTTCTTAAAATTTGGTAGTCTAAACTAACTCCCTCTCCTTTGAGAAGTATGTAATTTGGGATATTAACAACCAGGCCCTAATTGGTCTTTCAAAAATTAACCTAATGTTCAGTGTCTCTTTGGAGGAGATATTTCTTTTGTCTATGAAACCAAAACCAAACCAAAGCAACAACAACAAAACAGAAGGCATGTGGGGGTTCTGGTTACTTTACCTGGAGTGTCCTACTTTTTGACATAAACACTTGATATTGTCTTCAACACATTTGCTGGGCCACACTCAACACCATCATGGGTCGTGTGCCTGCTGCAGGGTGGACAGGACTAAAATCACTTCCTTTTTTGCATTTGTTTTTCTACTGTCTTAGTAGTCAAATGGTTACTCTTTTGCCAGCCAAAATACTACCATTGAGAAATAACTTCTTTGACCATTTTTAATTTTTAAAAATTGTATTATTTCACTTTCCCCTTTCCCTCTTTCCCTTCTGGCCCCTCTCATATCCCTGCCCCACTCCCTCTCAAATTAGTACTACTTTATTACTATTGCAACAAATACATACATGCATCAACATATAAATAAACCTGCTAAGTTTATTTTGTGTTGCTTATGTAGATCTCATTTCAAGGCTGACCACTTGGTGTTAGATTCCCAATTAGGGGTATCATTCTTGAGAAAGTCCAATTCTGCCTTCCTCTGCAGTCTTTACTTCCCTGAAATTCTTTGCTTAGGGGTGGGACCTTGGGAGATGTCCCCCTTCTAAGTTCGTATATCAGTGGGTGTTGTTTTTAGGTCTTGTTTAGGCAGCCATATTGTTAGGGTATTTTTGATGTAGCTTCCCTGTCATTTCCAGGAGACACTATGTCACAGCAGATAAAAGCATTATTTTTTGTCAGAAGATTCTCTAGAACCCTTGTAGATGTCAAAAGCCCCATTTACTTATGGTATACAAAATAGCATTTTACGTGTCTGATGGCTCTCCACTAAGATCTTTGTCTTCATCTCTAGTTGGTTTATATTACATGGCAGGGCTTTATGTTGTAGGAACAGTTACAGTGCTATAATATTTGAAAATAAAGATGGAAGAGCTTGCACATGCTCTGTGTAAACATTATAAAGTTCTCGTGACAAGTGTTTTCCATCCACACAGGATCAAATCCACAAACACGGGAGATCTGAATATTTGCCTTTGCTCCATTGCTTTCTATGCCTAGCAAAGTGTTGATTGAATCCTATTGATTTCTGACTTGAAAAGAGAAGAATGGTCCCTTCTCACCATTTGGCAGATAGACATAAAATCCTCTACAGCGGTGCTAAGTTCTAAATGCCATGGCTTCCAGGATGGAAGAGTGGCGACTGCTGAGTCATGGGAAGTGAGGCTTGGAGACTTAGGAATTCTAAAGAAAGAACCTACAAGGAGAGATGCTACCAGCAGCAGCAGCATAATCAAACAATACTTGTTGTCTGTTAATCCTGTACAATTAACACTAATGAAGGGGGAAAGACAGTTTGCAGAACTCTAGTGTGATCATAACATATCCCAGGAAATCATGTCGGATTTAACCGCAGGTGTGAAATTAACCAATGCTATTTTCATAAACGCTATAATTAACCCAGATTTCCAGTAAGAGGTCTTTAATGTTCTAGAGAATTCTCTGTAGTCATTTTTCCTTATGTATTTACTTCTGAACAGGTGGGCACACCCCTGAGCAGATTTTTTTCTCTCTATTTTGACCCATTCCTTGTTCTAATCAAAGTGGTATACACCAGATCCATGTTTGCCCAACCACAGCCAATCCCCCTTTGTTCCTGCATTTCAAAAAATGTGTATTGCAGGTTTTTGTTAATGTTTAATTTTGCTTCCAGGAAAAACATCATCTATATTTGGCTTTCTTGTATTTGCCACTTAAGAATGCAGAATTTATTATTATGTGCTTAAAGCAATCATTTAACACTGACATTTTAAGTATGACAATAATCCACGTAATTGTCACCCGTTCAGTTAACTGAAGACATCTTCACTTCCTGAGAGGGGTAATTATAATGCAGTGTTACTGTCTTTTAATTGTAGACATGTTTGTTTTTGTGTTTATTTTGGTTTAGGCTGTCTTCAAGGACGTTGCTAGTCTCAGGCTTGGCAATCTGCCCTCTCTTGCTCTCTGATGCTTTCTGAAAAACAAATGAAAACTCTGTGACAACAATTTTGAAGGAAAAAAAAGAGAGAGGCGTTTTACAGGCTTTGTGAATGCTTAAAATAGGATTCTAGAGTATGAACCATTTTGGTTATTGCTCTATTACTGTTACAATTATTGAAATACATTGTTTAGTTATTTATTTCACATGTGTGCATTTGTGGGTATACAGGGAAGGCCATAGTGCTTGCATAGAAGTCAGAGGACAACTTTGTTCATCTCCTTACCATTTACCTTGATTGAGACAGGGTTTCTTGTTCATGACGGTAAATGCTGACTAGTCTATAAGTTTCCAGACATTCTCCTTTCTCTACTTCCTGTCTCCCTGAAGTAGCTCTGGAATTACACATTTGCATGCTACTGTGTCTTAACTTTTACATGGGTTCTTGGGTTCTGAGCTCAGGTCATTAGGTTTCCATGGCAGTACTTTACAAAAGTAGCCATCTCTTCAGTATCTGCCCCTTTGAGATAGAATCTCATGCAGCTCAGCCTGGTCTTGAACCTCCTGTGTACCTAAGAATGACTTTGGAATTCTGATCTCCTTACCTCCACTTTACAAGTGCTGGGGTTGAGGGTCTATGGCACCCTACTAATCTTGATTATGAACTATTTTTAAAATAAAGTGATGGGGATTGGAGAGATGGTTCAACAGTGCACAGCACATATTACACTTTTAGAGGATCAGAATAAAATTCCCAAAACCCATATTGGGTGGCTCATTTTATCTTCAACTCCAGGGGCTCCAACATCTTCTTGCCTCTGTAAGCATCTGTACTCCCATGCACAAAAACCGCGTGTGCATATCTGCATATGTTTCTCTCTCTCTCTCTCTCTCTCTCTCTCTCTCTCTCTCTCTCTCTCTCTTTCTCTCTCTCTCTCTCTCACACACACACACACAATTAAAATGTATTAAATCTTTAAAATGTGATAAATTACTATATAAATGACCCTTAAATAAGTATTATTTTTTAGATGTACTCTAAGACACCAAAAGATAGGATTTAGATATCTCAGGTCCTATTATAGTATCTCCCACTTATCGTGAAAGCTGATGTTGATCCCTTGGTTTTGTAAGACTTGTGTTCAAATGTCCAGGGTGAAATTTAACTCTAAGGTTAAATTTGATTGTGGTTTATTTTGTGTTAGGATTATACAAAGTGCCAAATCATTTTGAAAATCTTAATTTAAATTTTTTTATTTTCCAATTTAGCACCATATGTTTTCTTTCAGAGCTCATTTCTAAGACATCCATTTTTTCATATTCTATTTCCTCATTTTCCTTAATATATTATGCTCCTAAGCTGCACACTGACAGATCTGTGCATGTGGTTACCTTTTGCATTGTTTTCATTGTGTTGAATTTTGTTAGTAATGTTTTAAGGAACAGAACAGAAAATGAACATTGTTCATAACAACAGATATTTGCTATGATTCTATGTGCATTTGCCTGTGAATTGTCCATAATTACACTCCCCCTTGCCATGTGTGGCTGTGTGGTGCTATGACTTTTTTGACGAGCACATATAAACATGCATACACATGTTCACACAAGCAACATGAGTCCATATGCAAACCTACCTCAGCTTTGTTGAGATGCTTATTTTGGTTGGAAATCTTCCAGCCACATCTCTAAGCAACATGTAATGTTTATGGTAGGTGTACTACCTACTTAATAATCATCTTGTCTCCTATAAGCCACATAAGTATGACCCCAATATTTAAATAATCAGTTTTCAATTTTTCTTTTACCTCTGCATTCCAGTGAGATCACAGGCATCTCTGTCATGCCCTGATGAAAGATACCTTTTGCACATTCTATCTTTTTGTGTTCTTTAGACAATTTCAGATGTGTGTATGTATGTGTGTACTCTCTTTAATGTCACCCCACTTCTCTTACCTCCCTCCCACCCTAATTACTCACCTCCACAAGTCTGTTTTCCAGATCCATATCTTTTTGCATTTTTTTTTTGATCAAATGAGTTGACTCAGAACTGTCTGTATGACCCCAGGTTTGCTACTTTTTACTGGAGCACAGTGAGCACACCCGTGGAGACACATTAAACACCATGTCTGACTTTACTCTGTTCTCTTTATCTCACATGGAAGAGTAGCTGGTCTATCTCATTCAGATCTCATCGGATGCTGCCTTGTCTGAGAAGCACCTCCCATGCTCAGATGGCAGCCCATAACTACCTCATTAGCTTATTAATATCTCAAACATTTTCATAACACAGTTTCCTGACATCATCTTATTTCACATAGCTTTTTATTAAAACAAAATGACACCCAATCCATCTGTGCTTAACGAATATAATCTGATGGGCTGGACATGCAGATATATGCATACAGATATACATATAATCTGCTGGACTGGACACCTGCATGTTCCCATGATAAAAATACTAGGGAGCCATATCCTCTTCTTTCTTTCTTTCTTTCTTTCTTTCTTTCTTTCTTTCTTTCTTTCTTTCTTTCGTTTTTAGAAAGTGGTCTTCATTGTTTTAAAAGTAGGTTGCATGAAGACACAACTTAAGAACCCCTGCCGTTTAGCATGAGTGGCCCTGCATCTTTTTCTGGGCTATTATTTATGTCAGCACAGGGAAGGAGGGCCTTTCTGAGCAGCTGATGGAAGAGGAAGTCCACATGACTGGTACCCAGCAGGAAACTGACTACTGGCTTGGCATTCCATGGGTACAACTAGGCATTGTGTTTTAATTGAGTATAGAAGTTGGCCAGTAAACATTTCTTCATAGGGGCTCATAGTAGATACAAACAACCTGGCAGCCTCAGTTGGAGTCCAGAAAAGGAAAAGATGCAATATAAGGAATTTTGGAAACTAAAATCTAGATTTATTTGGAGGATTCAAAGTATAAGCAGGTTTGTAAAACAGCTTCTACATCTACCAACGAAATGCCCTGAGACACTTAGTGGACCCTTGGTACCCCAGACATTACAATATTGATAACACAGAAGAATAAGATCAATATACCACAATAAAAACACTGACATCAGCTGGGCGGTGGTGGCGCACGCCTATAATCCCAGCACTTGGGAGGCAGAGACAGGTGGATTTCTGAGTTCAAGGCCAGCCTGGTCTACAGTGTGAGTTCCAGGATAGCCAGGACTATATGGAGAAACCCTGTCTCGAAAAACCAAAAAAAAAAAAAAAAAAAAAAAAAAAAAAAACACTGACACCATTGTTGTACTTTGGGGCCATTATTTGGTAAAACAAGGGTCGCCTGAACACAAGCACGGTGAGTGTTAGGGTCTGGTGATTGAGACAGTTCCTGAATGGCTAACAGAAAGTACCTTATGCATTATGGATATATTGGATGCAGGCATGATGTTCACCCTCTGGGAGCAGCAACATGAAGTTCTTCATGTTTCTCACAATTTAGAACTTATGAATGGTTGTCTTCTGGAATTTTCCACTTAATAATTTTAACCATGATAGATAGACTGTGGGTAAGTGAAACTGTAATGAAGATCGTGGATAAAAGGGAACTGCTATTTTGTCTAGAAAAAAAGAAAGAAAGAAAAGAAAACAGTGTTGTGAGGCAACCCTGAGATAGGCACTGAAAAACCCAGTTGACAAAGTAATTATTTAATAGAAGCCACTTCCTATCACTAGAGCTAACTATGTGGCCCCCAAAGATCAAATAGCTCCATGGGCATAGGTGGGGCTTCTGCTCAAGCTTAACTCTTTAGACTGCTGTTTATTAACATCTGCATTATCTACCACTGCCAAATGTCTCACCCATCACCCTTTGTCAGAACTGTTGTCCCAGACTAGCATACCTCAAGACCTGCCAGAACCCTGCCAGAACCCAGGGCCCTGCACTGGACCCTCCCCCCCAACCCCCCGACAACCCCTAGGAAAAAGCAGCAGTTCAGTTTGACTAGGCTCAACACACATTCCAGATACAGCTTTATATTTAATATCATCACAGCCATGGCCAGGATCATTATGTGAACATTTACAGTGTTTTTGATCCATTGACTCACAGGCTGTGCAACGTGGAGTTAGAAAGTAGAAAGTTCTCATTATGTCAGAAAGAAACTATAGCTGTGAATAGCAAATGCACCAGTCCCGACATATTTCCTGCATCGAGAACCTTCTAACCCAAAACACTGACAGGACAAGCTCTTAGAAAGGCACCTAAGAGGAGCAGCTTAAAAATGTGGTCCTGGAGTGCTAGGGAGCACCTCAGCATCCGCCCACAGGAAGAGGAAGAGTGGTCATCCTAGCACACAGTCTCCTAGTGACCTGTTTGGTTCTCCTCAGGCAATAGCTTGATTTGTAATTACACAATCCCAAATCTGTCTAATTCCTGAAGCACTTGTTTCCAGAAGAGAAACAATATCCCTCTAAGGACCCCAAACTCAGGGCATCAAAATTTAAGGCACAGTCACTTTGGGATCACGTCAGACTTCTAGGTCAACACTTATTTTTACAATACTTGTGATTTTAAATTTCTTTTTGTAGTGCTGAAGACTAAAGTCAGAGTATACTTGGCACGTGCTTGGCCACTGAGCTACATCTCCAGCCCTATAAACTCTTCATACATATATGCAGCAAAGTCTTTTGTAAAAGTGTGATCCTTTGATGTAAATTTAAATGTTTTATAAGGAATGTATGTTTTGACTGATGAAAGTAGTCTTTCCCAAAATCTTCCAAGGGAAGATTCTCACAAAAGGGATTTCTGACCATCTTGCCTTACCATCTTTATCCTCACTTCTGACATTCTACTCCAGATCTAGGGGATGCGCTGTCTGTGGTTCTCTGTGACTTAAAGGTTAGGTTGGTTGTTCCAGCCTAAAAGGTTGGTTCAAGTCCTAGGAAGTCATCCACCTGACATGTCCCACGAAACAAGGCTGTCTGATTGCATGCCTCTGTGTGTATTTATTGGCACCAAGACTCAAATATTATTCAGAACAAATTTAATTAGCTCTTTAATTTCTAGATTTCCTCAGAGCCATCAACACAAATTACTTTTTGTAATAGGTAACTAAATAAAACAACTCAGGCTTACATCAGAAGTAAAAAGAATTAATATTTTCTATTCTGTGTTTGTTGTACTGAATTGTGAAGGTATATTTTCCCTCCAGTTTAGGTCCTTATTTGGGGATTTAAAAGGAGGATACAAATTAATAGCTGTTAAAAACTTCTCTTGACATACTAGGTAGGATTTAGATGTTAGTTCCATAGAAAGGCACTTCTCTGTATGCAGAGACAAGAAGGCAATTTGAGTTATTTGTTCTACTATTTGATGAGGAAATACAATAGTTATTATTTACAAAGTCTGGTAAAATAGTTCTATTGGCTAATATTGTTTGAACAGTTAACATGAGATATTCATTATTAATCACTTTGTATGCACCTAGTTTTTAATGTCTCCATCCAGTGTCCACTGGAATACGGACTGTCTTACAGGCTTATTTTCCAGATGTTGAACATTACTCAGGTTCACAGAACTTGTCTTTGGTGGACTTGAAGCTGGAAACAATGCCATCTGGTTTGAAATTCACTTTTAAAATAATGGTAGAGATTTGCTATTGGTGCCGGGTTTAGATATCAAATAAATCTGCACGTATTCTCTCTATATGAAAGTAAAGATCATTCCTGGTGCATTTTTAATTCACATCATCTGAATTCATTGATTTGAACTTGCCTTTCTGAGCAGATCCCTGAGTGACTCCTTGATAACTGACATTAATAGGACAAAAAGGCCCTATCCCAGCCTTCTTCTTAACATTGAATCTAACACGAGCTGTATCTGTGCTAGACATCGTTGTTGATTTGGGGACCCATGAGATCCAGAATATTTGACATGTACCTACATTTTGCAAGATAATTAACCTAGAGCCTTCAAATTTGACTGTTGCGGTATACTCTACATGCCTGGAGCCTGGTGACATGAATTAGTAGATACCTGTGTATCTACTACCAAGCCTGAGGATCTAAGTTTGATCCTCAAGCCCCACATGGTTGGAGAAGAGATGTGACTCCCGTAGTTTGTCCTCTGACCTCCACATCCATGTCTATGTGCACACAGGATGGTTAAACACCCAACAAGGTGATCAAATATCCATCTGAAAATAGTTTGCAGATCTTTATTTAAACTCATATGCACAGTACACGCACCCCTGAACTTTGTTTCTAGGAAAGATTCAAAAGAAAGTACAACTTTTTGCTGTTTCCTTTTCATTGCAAATGTCTGAATATTTCTGCTACACCTGGGATGCCGAGATAGAGAACTCAAATCCGACCTTGGGGCTTGGAAGTATATACCCTAGCTAGTCAGTGCTCCCCTCTGTGTATATCAGGGGTGATCCTTCTTTCAAAATGGCACATCCCTTTTTATGACTCTAACTCATTCTCTTCCTTGGTCCTCATGACTTCAAGAGAAGAGCCGTGTAATTGGCTATTTTGGGAAGAAAGCATCTGGGGTTCACAAACTGGATGGCTCACAAAACAGTTAAAAACTCTAATGGGAAGATCCAGGTTTCAGTCTTGGGCCCCGCCTATTCTGGAAAGACCCTCCTGTGCTCTGTTTTGTTTTTTCTGTACTGCTTTTCCAGTGCATTATCATGCTGCTCATCAGCAGAATTGTTTTCAGAGCTAATGGCGTTTATATTATTGCTCAAATTATTAATAAAACTTCCATTATGCATGAAGTATTTAGCCAGCCTCTCGTGTGAAGTACTTTGTAAACACTGTAACTAATTAGGCCAGGGAAAGAGCAGGAAGGTAAATGCTCTTTTTCCTCCTCACACATGGCAGCCACACTAAGTGGCTTTCTAGCACTGAAAGGTAAGGTTACAGTAGTAAACTGCAAAACCCATAGCTTCTGCCGCCACGTCGTGTGTCACAGTCTAGGCAGGAATAAGCATTGTCATGGTTCCCAGGCATTTTAGTTGTCATGAAGCACTGGACCTACCCATCTTTGCCTCTAGGGAAATTCTTCACGGTGTAATAGATGACTCCTGATATTGCAACCATATTAATTATTGCAAAGTGCTAAAGAAAATATCAGCTGTGGATGCAAAAATTAACATTCTAACTCAGAATCACAGTGTATTGAATAAAAGTAGATTATTTGCAGAAATGCAAACCAGGTTTTGGTCACATTGGCTTTGACTCTGACTTTATTTTGAAGTTAGATCCCAATTTTCACTTCATGCCTCTGTCCCTGTCTCCAAAGCTTCCTACTCACACAGAGACTGTCATTGGAAATAACAGCCAAAAGAGTTTGGAGGTCTCCTTGGACTCTTTCGATAGACTTCAATTCCTGTTTTCTCATTAGAACATTCATACTTTTGTGCCTCAGTGGGAAAGATCAATTATTTCAATGTCAGTGGTGGTAATATTACCCCTAAGATTTAGCAATTTTCAAAGATCTTTTAACTTAATTAGAAGCATTTGTTGTAAATTGAATTAAACCTGTTAAAAGTGCAGTGTGTTATATTAAATGCATAATATCCAAATTGGCCAAGGAGGCACAATTTTAAGGAGAACATTCCAGCTTAAAAATAGTCACATTGCAATAAACAGGAAATTGTTCCTTCTATCAGCTTTCTGAAAGTTGAAAAAATACTTAAGGATTTTATCCCAGGTAAATGTATATGTATAGACAGACATCTTTGTATAAAATGTATACATTTCATACAAATGCTTGAAACATGAAAAATAAAGAAGAGAAGACAAATCATAATAGCTTAAAATAAAGTCAATGCTGTAGCTAATTAATATAGTAATATTAATACAATGTCCAGTACATAATTGTAGTTCTATAGCAATTAAATTTTGGTGGGTACCTCCTCTTTCCAAAGACAAACCTAATCCTCACATATTTTCCCCCATTCCCTTGAACATGTGTTCACCACGAACTCACCCAGAGAATGCCAACAAGTCAAAATGGTTAATGGCACAGTGCCATGAGTTCACTAGGTTTTCCTTAACTGACCTTTAGAAAATTCTCAGGGTAGTTTTCAAATGTCTTAGGCACCAGGGAAAGATGAGGAGAGGGGCTGGGGTATTTGAATATTGAAAAGGGTATATTAAAGCATATGCCAGCTAATGGAGGCAAAGCTTTATGTGGACTGAAAATCCATTTGATTTTAAAAATGTGTTCGAGTGATTTGGAGAAGTGGTGGCAAAGAACCTTCTCAGGGCATATGGCCTTGCTGGTACTTTCAAGTTAGGCTTTAAAATTCCAAAACTGTGAGAGGATAAAGATTTTGGACATTCTAGGTGGCTGGGGTCCAAACCTCCCACAGATGCTGAAGCCCTTGCATGCTCAGGTCCCTAAAAGAGTCCATTCTGCTGAATGTGTAGAACCTACACATCCTCACAGCCTTTGCCATACTTACATCCTAGGAGTGAGTGACCAGGAAAAGGTTTTCACATGCTTAGGACAAATGTGTTCTAGATGTGTTTAACTTTTGTGAGGGTGGGGGAAGGGGGGTGGGTTCACACATGACAGCTGTATTCCCATGATTTCCCTCCCTATTTCTCTTCCTCCAACTCCTTCTGGGTCACCTCTTCAGCTCCCTCTCAAATTCATAGCCTTTTCTTTAACTTTACCAATTAACTCATGCCCTCTTCCTTACCTATGCCAAATATCCTTCTATTTTGGTAGCAGGTTTAACACCTTCCAAAACTGTGATAGCTACTCTTTAATGGGAAGGCTTCTAGGCCAGTTCCAGGGTGACTACTGCAAGTCCTGCGTTAAAAATGTGTGGTGTCCTAATAATAGGGCCTTGCTTTCAACTTCTGGAATGCAGCAGAGACCAACATCATTAGTCTGTCTTAGAACTCTGCTGACTAGATTGAATGTTTCCCATACCCAGTACTGGGGTTTCTGTTAAATAGTATGGGACTTGTAGAGCATTACCACTCAATGTAATGTAATTATTCAATCATCATATATGTATATATATGTACATATTTGTATATATACATGCAGGTATCTATTTTAACCTACTGAGTCCATTTAGCATTGCTTGTGCATATACCTGTTTAGAGGCTAGGGCTTTATTCTTGGGGAAAACAGATTTTTTTTCTCTTTCAACAACCATTAACTACTGATAGCTCTTATGTAGGGGTAGGGTCTTGTGAAGTTCACTATCCATGTTGGCATGTAAGCTGGTGGTGTCATTAAGAAGCTCTTGTTTATGCAGTCATATCATTGAGATTTCAAGTATTTAGTTTCTTAGTCATGTCTAGAACATAATATATCTTAGCTGTCTGGGCTGGCTGGTGCCCTGAGAAGACCTTGAGTGCAAGCTCTGCAGCCAGTCCCACAACACCCAGAGGAAGCTCCACTCCCAGGTGCTCTAACACGCCCAGGATCAGAGGTGAGGAGAACACAACATCTGTCCCAACACCGGGAGTAACTGGAACCAGCAGGACCCAGGCACACAGGAACTCTGCCAGTCCAGTGGCTCGAGTTGCTTCCCATCCCTCTGCGCCAGCTGGTGCCCTGACCAGACCTTGGGCACAAGCTTTGCAACCAGTTCCATGACATCCAGAGGAAGCTCCACCCCCAGGTGCTCTAACAAGCCTAGGATCATAGGATCCCAGAATCACAGGATCACAGAGACTGCTTGACTCTGAGGAGTTCTGAGACAACCAGGATCACAGAAAGGACAGGCTCCAGTCAGATTTAGCCAGGGCAGGAAGCACTAGAGATAACCAGATGGTGTGGGGCAAGCGTAAGTATACAAGCAACACAAACCAAGGTTACTTGGCATCAAAAGAACCCAATACTCCCATCATAGCAAGTCCTAGACACACCATCACACCAGAAAGCAAGATTCAGATATAAAATCACTTCCCATTATGATGATACAGGATTTTAAGAAAGACATAAAGAGCACCCTCAAAGAAATACAGGAGAACACAAGCAAACAGCTAGAAGCCCCTGAAGAGGAAACGAAAATCCCTTAAAGAACTACAGAAAAACACAATCAAGCAGGTGAAGGAAATGAGCAAAACCATCCAGAATCTATAACTGGAAATAGAAACAATAAAGATATCAGAAAGAGAGACTACCGTGGAGATAGAAAACCTTGGAAAGAAATCAAGAATCATAGATGCAAGCATCACCAACAAAATATAAGAGATAGAAGAGAGTCTCGGGGCAGAAGACACCCTAGAAAACATTGACCCAACAGTGAAAGAAAATGCAAAAAGCAAAAAGCTCCTAACCCAGAACATCCAGGAAATCCAGGACGCAATGAGAAGACCAAACCTAAGGATAATAGGTATAGAAGAGAGTAAAGACTCCCAATGTAATGGGCCAGTAAATATCTTCGACAAAATTATAGAAGAAAAGTTCCCTAACCTAAACAAAGAGATGCCCATGAACATACAATAAGCCTACAGAACTCCAAATAGACTGGACCAGAAAAGAAATTCCTCCCATCACATAATAATTAAAATACCAAATGCACTAAACAAAGAAAGAATTTTAAAAGCAGTAAGGGAAAAAGGTCAAGTAACATATAAATGCAGGCCTATCAGAATTACACCAGACTTCTCACCAGAGACTATGAAAGTTATAAGATTGGCAGATGTCATACAGACCCTACAAGAACACAAATGCCAGCCCAGGCTACTATAACCAGCAAAACTCTCAATTACCGTACATGAAGAAAACAAGTATTCCATGACAAAACAAAATTTACACAATATCTTTTCACAAATCCAGCCCTACAAAGGATAATAGATGGAAAACATCAACATGAGGAGGAAAACTACACCCTAGAAGAAGCAAGAAATTAATCTTTCAACAAACCCACACAAACCTAATTCCACCTCTTACAACAAAAACAACAGGAAGTAATAATTACTTTTTCTTAATATCTTAATATGAAAATTAATATTACCAACATATCCTAATTGATTGAAATCCAAAAATATGAGGAATTAGAAATTTGTTGAATGTCATCCAATGGTCTCTCTAACTTGGTAATTGGAGAAATAGGTCCAATATTGTACAATCCATATATACTTCAAGCTTGTTTGTATGTGACAGTGTCTTGCTGTGTACAACATAATGGTCTTGATATCTTGTGTCTCCTATCTCAGCCTCTCTATTACTAGTACTGTTTATTTCATGTTTTTACACTATACAATGTTTTTCAGAACAGCTTACATATTTCAAACAAAAGTATTTATACAGCCAAAAGAAATGTAGACAATTAACTTGGGAGGGAACTAGCAAGAGAACAACAAAGAGTGAGACTGAATGCTTTGTTTGACATTTGTAACTCTTGTGTCAAGTTTGAAGAAGAGGACTTTATAAGTTACTCTTTCTCTGAGATAAATGCTTTTCCAAATTATCACAGCCAATGGACCAGATTCTTACCCTCACCTAATGTCTGCGCTAACCTCCAAGCAGAACCATTGTTCAGTGAAACAGTTGGTGAATGACTTTATGGTTAGACCATCTTAATATACACACCATTTCTTAAATGAATGTAACCTGTTCTCTGTGGACTGAGAATAAAGCCACTCAATCAAGTCAAATAGCTTTGACCATAGCAGGAAGTCTGTATCTAAAAATCATGCCTACAATTCATTCCATGGCACAGCAGAACTGTCAACTCTCAGCTTAGCTATGATGGAGGTAAAATCCTTTATTGATGTGAAATACAGCCTTATTTTAATGAAATTCAATATCTAAAAATTGTTCTTATTTTGGGCTTGTACCACAGTAAGAGCCAAGATATTAAGCTCTACTAAAAACAAAACAAACAAACAAACAAAGAGACTTAATCTATTTATCTTCATTTAAGAAAATACAAGTAGTGATGTATTATTTTGAAATATACAGTCAATATATTTGGAGTTATTTAAAATTTATTTTGAGAAAAACATGTATTTTCAATATTGCTGTAGACAAACATCTACATAAGACTGTTAAATTGATTGTTGTTTTATATTAAATAACTATTATAATACTTATTTTTATTGTAATATTTTATAAATTTTAAAGAATAAAACAAAAAAGATATTGTAGGCATTGAAGGGGGGTCTCTGTGAGGAGTAGGGGTACAAAAGTGAAACAAGAATGTGACTTAATTTTATTTACTTAAAATATGTTTTTAAATGTTAGCAAATTCAGATAAATTGAAATCATGTAACTTTTCTCATCATAATGCAATAAAACAAAAAAAAATTCATAAAAAATGCTTTCCTAAATATTACACCAGCAAAAAATCATGTGCCAGTAGACAATGTTGTCATTAAAGCCTTGGTAGTACTTCATTGTAACCATGCTAACGAAAATGGGAAATCAATATTATAAAACTAAGTAAAATATACAGATCATCATTCTTCTTTAAATAATTTAAATGATGCTGTTGTTTTGCTCTCTATTGTTTCGGGGTTAATATATTCCAATAATTCTATGAATGTGTATGAAATTTGGAATGGTACATTGTGTGTTTTCCTTGATTTCTTCACTTTGTTTAAAGTTATATGTGTCACTGATGTATTGATTTATCTTTAGGAGATTTTTTTTGATAATAAACCATTTCATAAACACTTACAAAAAAGAAGATATTATATCTTAGCTGGTACCCTCACACCCTCCAAAGAATAGACTAATGCTGTTGCCTTTGCTTGCCTCCCAGAACTTGATAGTAAGACCCTATTCCTGACGACACCATACTCTTTGGCCACAGACTTTGGAGGAATCAAACTGGAACTGATATTGAAGCCTCATGTTTGAGGTCTAACTCTCATAGTATTGGAAGGTGCTATAAAAGCTGCCAAGAATGCTGGGCAGTGGTGGCGCATGCCTTTAATTCCAGCACTTGGGTGCTAGGCTAGAGGTAGGCGGATTTCTGAGTTCAAGGCCAGCCTAGCCTACAGA
>NW_022196913.1:44421819-44427605 GCF_008632895.1 Mastomys coucha | reverse complement strand
AAAAAAAAAAAAAAAACAACAAAAAACAAACAAACAAACAAACAAACCTGCCAAGAAAGAGGAGCAATTAATAGTCTCACCCATCTGAAAAGCCCAAGAAACACAAGGACAGATGGCAAGATATCCCGAATGGAGCAACAGTGGTACTTTTATCTTGGGGGTAACCAACAGCTGTCTAATTGGACTTTAGGCCTGCTCTGTAGCTATATCTGGTTCTGTAAACATAGCCAACTACCTCATGATTCTCCAGTCATGGGTCACAGACCTAAGGGAGAACCCATTACTGCAAGTTTTCTATGTAAATATTGTTCCTGTGTACTAAATACTTACATTTATAGCCACAGATGGCTGAATCCCTCACCCATTATCAGATGCAATATTAGAAAAAAAATCTCCCTTGGTACTAAGGAGAAGACTTAATGTGTAAAGTGTTTGCTATATCAGCAGGAGGCCCTGAGTCTCAAACCCCAACATCAAAGCAGAAGGGAAGGGTTCCTATAACTCCACATCTAGGGATACAATGATAGTTGCATTTCCCAGGCTCACTGGCCATTTAACCTAGAAAAAGGATGTGTTCTAGGTTTGGTGAGAAGTTCTCATATCTAAAAATAAGAATATGGGCCAGTGAGATGGTTTAATCAGTAAAGGCACTTTCCATGAATGTCTGGTGACCTGAGTCAAATTCCCAAAACTCACCTAAAGATGGAAGGAGAATAAGTTTTACAAAGTTGTTATATGAGCCCCATACACAGGTTGTGGCACACACACACACACACACACACACACACTAAAAAACTGTTAAAATTAAATAAGGTAGATTTAATGGGTATTGCCCATTAAAAAGAATAGACTTTAATCTTCTGAGTACTGTGGATGGGGTGAGGCATGCTGTGCCTCGTTCCTATTCTACCTCCACTACTACTTTCATAATTTCTCTTCATTTTGGAGAAGTTTGCTTTGATCCAGGTTGAGATGGGAATTTGCCCTGTTTCTTCATAGCACTTTATGTTATCATCAAAGTACATATACGGTGGCTCAGCCCCATGCAATGGTGCTTTGCACTTGTCTGTGTCTGTTCATGGACCAAAAGTTCAATGAGTACATAACAAGACCCCTCACCAATGTTCACTTTGAAACTACCTTCATATTCTACTGCTGCTGGGACAAATGATGCTGACCTGTGACTTAGAGAGACAAAGAGTTCTAATTTTGCACTTCTAGAGGTCAGAAGTCTGAAATGTGTTTCTGGTAGAAATGAAGAGTTTTACTACAGGTGCCAAGGGACAATGTTTCCTTGTTCTTTCCCCACTCCATAATGGCTTGGTCATCTACTTCTTCATTGACTACAAATTCAGACCAAGGTTTTACATGCTCTTCCTGGTTGTCCCTCTGGTTTTCTGTCTCTTTGGCTGTCATCTTCCAATCTTTGAAGACCCTTGTAATTACAATGGGCTCATTTCAAATAATTTACAATAGCCATATTTTAAGCTGCAATAAAAATTTCTTCTGCTCCTTAATTTACCACTGCCATATAATTTTGTACAATCACAGATTCTGGGGATTAAGGCAGGTGATATTTTCTGGGGTGCTATAGTTCCAATACCACTATCATAGAGCCTGGCATGTCACACAGAGTCAGTGATGATCTAGGAGTAACCAGAATTCTGCAAACGATGCAACCCTCCTTTCTGATTACAGGACAAGCTGCCCTCAGTCTCCTGGTGTCTTTTGATCTTGATGGTTTTGTGCAAACTCGTTCAATAGGTGATGGGAAAAAGTTCTTATGGAAAGACAGGACCATTCTTGGCTACCAGCCATGTTACCCTGAGTGAATCATAACTGACTTGGGCTTTAGTTCTGTTCCTGTATCACTGGAGACACTTAGATGCCACCTTTGCACGCTCTTTTCTGTCTTAATTTTATTTATTTAACTTGAAAAATTTAAATATCTTCCTTTTGATTGGTCCTTGAAATACTGGATTAATAAGTCTCAGGAAGACTCAGAATCATTGAGCATATTTGTTTTTTGGTTTTGTTTTTTGTTTTTTTGTTTTTTAAATGACAATGGGACTAGAGGAATCACTCAGTTGATGAAGAACTTGCATCCTAAGTGTGAGAATCTTCATTTGGATCCTCAGAAGTCATATAAAGCCAGGTTCAGTCTCATGCATCTGTAATCTCACCATGCCTGGGATGAGATAGGAGATAGACACTGCAGAACCTGGAAGCTCACAGTTAGACTAGTGTAGACAGTGTTGGAAAATAAGATATCCTATGTCAAACAGGTGGAAGGTGAGAAATGACACTCAGGAATATCCTATGACCCCCACATACCCCACATTCACACACAAACACATAGAGACACATACATACAAATAGAAAGGCAACCTCCTGATCAATAGTGAAAAAATTAAAAGTGACCCAATGAAATAAGTAATTTATCTGTAATCATTAATTTTTTAATATCACATGTGGCTTTTATTTGGTTATTTCAGAAAGGACTGTGCACATTTTAGTGCCAACTATTGTTATTGGTTTTAAAACAAAGGCTATCATGGCCAGCTAATGGATCTTTAGAGTGCACAAATTCCTTAGGGTTTATGCTCACTACATTTCATGCTTTTCCTCTCTAAAGCCATTTGGTCTTTTTTATTTTATTATTATTATACTGATGAACTGTAGAAACCTTGCTTCATTTTGGGTAACTATAAAGATTGGGCACACAAGGTGGATATAGGGGTACCATATGAAATGGCTAAAGTTGAGAGACATAGGTTTCATTTTATAGCTGAAGACTGGTGGGCCCTCCTATTCCTTTCCCCCTTGGCAACTTACCCCTGAGCAATGGAAGCACCAACCACATGAAGTGAGGAGAGACCCCAGCGGGATTTTCCAGGGATCTGTGTGCTCCATGGCTTCTTCATAACCAACAAAACAATTCCCATGCTACGTATTATGCACCCAATTGGTGGATGCCATTCATTATCTCTGGATGCTCAGACTTTTTGTACATAAGTAGGAAGAACTGTGGAAATGTGGATGGGAAGAGTCTACAAGTACAGGGCATCTTGTAATATGCATTACATGTTCACAGGTCCAATTAAGAGTCTCTGACAAGGTGATTGTGAAACACAGAAGCAGGAATCTATTGAATGGAGTGCATTTTGAACATGGTCTGTGGAGAAACAATGGTAGATGTAATTCTATGTAACTCTATATTGAGACTTGGGTGCAAACTCTACATGATTATAAGGCATGAACTGCTGTATATTATAACAGGGTATTCGTTATGAGACTATGCCTCACTAGCTTCTCTAATAAATTTTAATTCCTATTTTATTTAGAATCTCCTAGCACCACCAATTCTTTCATTAATATCAAATTTCTAAAATGTTAAACATCAAATTATTAACTTTTCCTAAATTCTTTGAACCTACATGTGGAGTTTACCACCATTATACAAATGGAGACTAATATTGATTTGTATTAATTCAGAACAAACATTTATTTTGAGTGACATATGAATGTAGTTATGGTAACCTGGGTTGTCTTTCTTCTAAATCAAATGGCTGACACACAAAGATTTGTTTCTAAGTGGGTGTGGGAATACTTAATTCATGAAACTAACTGAGTGTGGCTTTGGGGCAGTTTCTGTGCACAAGGACTCAAACTGCTTAGTCATTAACGTCAATGGATGTGAAAAGAGCAATGGAAAATTTCACTCATCAAATAAGCTTGCATCCTTTCTGTTTTGTACCACTTGGGGTTTTCCAGATTTCTGCAAACAACACAATATGAAACCTGTATCTGATTTCTCCTTTCTTTGAAGAGGCAAAACAGTGATGGAGTAATTAGCGGAAGAGATCATGTACAGGATATTTTTGCTTGAGTGGTATAACAAGGTCTGTGTTTCATTTCCCATGGTGGAAAAGGAGCAAGGTATTCTGGGATTCTCTCATAAAAGACTTCAACCCCGACAGTATCTCTGTGTGTAGCCAAGGTCCCCTGAAGGCTGTGTGCGTGCATTTGAGCAAGCAAGCATGTATGTGAGCAAGCGTGTATGTGAGCATGCGTGCATGCATGTGTGCAGGCCTGTGTGCGTGTGTGTGTGTCTGGGTGTGTGTGTGTGTGTGTGTGTGTGAATGCTCTGTTTATTACTTCACTGTTCTTCATTTGTGTGATTGAAAGGAAAGGCATGCTCAGTACAAAAGTGGGTGGCAGTTCACTTCTCCATGCAAAACAGTCAGGGAACTGTCAGTGCCAGTGTTGACACCTTATTACTCTGTGAAGACCAAGAGGTCACTGTCACGTCCCTATTTGTTGATATTCTGTTGTCAGACTCGTGTTTTCATGACTCATCTTCTCTGCCCATGGCATGCTTGTCATTGTATCTGACAGTCTTCAGACAGCAGTGAGCTTTGTTAAATAAAATCTTTCAAACGTTCCCATGGATTCTACACTGTTCTGTTAGAAAATAAATTCTTTATTTTGAATTCCTATTTGTGTATAATGATATTTTAATTGTATGTAAATGAAGTAGTTCATTTTTAATAACAGATTAGGCTTAATTTTTTATCAATTTTGTTTTTCTGTGTGTATGTCACTGTGTGTTCCTGTGTGTGTCTCTGTGTGGTGTGTGTGTGTGTGTGTGTGTGTGTGTGTGTGTGTGTGTGTGTATGTATGTATTTATGTATGTATGGTAGTGGTCAAAACACCTTTTGGGAGCTAACTCTTTTGTTCTACCATGTGAGTTCCAGGGACAAAGATCTGGTGGTCAGGTTTGCTAACAAACTCCCTTACCTGCCAAGCTATCTCACTGGTACCAATAAAAATCCTGCTCTTAAGAATATAGGACATTATGGGCAGGTGAGATAAGACAGAATATGATTTAGATTTTCAACTTGTTCCAGAGAAATTAAATTTACTGTGTATAATAATTTCTTCCTTAACTTTATGAAACAAGTGTGTAGCTTAGTGATAACTGTACTCACATTGCTGGTCATCTGATCTCAGGAATATTTCATCTTGCAAAGCCTAAACTGTGACCCATTCTATAGCAGGAAAGGATTGTTTTTTGGTTTTTTGGTTTTTTGTTTTTTGACACCATTCAATATTTGCTTTTCTTGACTTTAACTGCAATGGCAAGGTCATGTAGCAGAATCCCGCAGTTTCTGTCCTTTTGTGACTGGATTATTTTACTTCAATTGTTCCCAAGGCTCATTCACATTGTAGCATCTCTCAGAGGTCCCTTATTCACTTAATGTTGGAGAATCCTTTATTGTGTATTATCAGATCTGTCTCCGTCGTTCATTCAGCAGTGAGCATGTGTGTTGCTTTCATGTCTTGGCTGCTGAAGATGCTGCTACCGTGCAGGGATGTGGATCACACATCTCTGCTATGCTTTCAATCCCTCTGGGTAGATTTCATAATTGGGATTGGTGAGCCAGATGGTAATTACAGTTTTTAATTTTGGTATTATATACACCATACTGTTTTCCATAACAGTTTACTGTTTTTATATTCCAGTTAGGGCTCAAGAATTCTAATACCAATGCCTGAGTTTTTTTCTTTGCTGTCGTGTTGGTCTTGTTGTTTTAATAGGCCTTTGGAAGAGGATGGATTCATATCTCATGACTGACTTTCATTTACAGTACCCTAACTCACACTTACCCATGTTGGCTTCAGTCATTCACTGTAACCAGAAAGAATGTAAATGTGTTTGACTTTCAAATGTTCAGAAATCATTCCATTTAAATCTGTTTTTTTTTTTTTTGGTAGGATACTAT
>NW_022196913.1:44398318-44421791 GCF_008632895.1 Mastomys coucha | reverse complement strand
TTTTTTTTTTTTTGGTAGGATACTATAGGTTCTGAATTTATCCATGATTCTTTGCTTGCAGCTACCCTTCAGTTGTAGATGGCTGTGGATCTGGAAGGTTGTCCAAGCACCTCCACTTTGCACTGATGTCCTTATTTTCAGAACTTGAGTTATCTCAATGGCAAAACCAGAGCTTTTGGTACATCCTCCTGATGATGGCTTCTCTCTGGTTCCCGAGGCTCTACTTGCATTACCTGGGCCAGTGGTTTTTCCTCTGGGGCCTTTCAATTCCAGTTATAAAGTAAGTACTTTCCCTTGCAAGTCACAGGGAGGTATTTTCATCTTGCTAGGGAAAAGAAAAGTATGTAATTCCTTTCTTGTTAACTTACTGGAAGACCTGATTTGAAGAGACAGAAAAAGTATTTACCTGAGATCAGGGGCTTTTTATTATATTGGCAGTTTTAGGCTTTGTATACACAAATACTTTACTCATGTATCCGTATTTATTCAAAATTCAGCACATTCAAATATATCCTCATACCTGTGTAAGACCCAAGAAGGAACTTGGCAAATATGTGTTTGTTCTATTTTGATTTTATAAGAGTGACCCAGGCAGAAGGTATTTCAGAATTAATGTGGGTCTCTCTGATTTATCACCATACTCAGAAAAGCAAAGATTGCCTCTTCTACAAAATGATTGAATTCAAACAATTACCAAACACAAGCCCAGACAGCTTTCTGGGCCATTATCCTGGGGGTTGTGGGAGAGGGAGCAATATTTTGCTCCATAAACATGATTCCATAGACACTCAAGATAGACATAGATAACAACACAAGTAAACTTCATTTTTTCAAATGTAGATGGTACATATAGAAGCATATTCGCATGTATATGTTACATTAAGTTGCTCATGAAGAATTTTAAGTCTTTGTGTAAAGAAATTGACTATGTGTATGCATGCACAGAGAATTTTCATTCTCTTATGAAATGGGGTAATGAGGACTGAGAAATGTTGTCAGTGTGAAATTTATATGTGTCAAATAACTACATTTGCATGAAGAAGTCGTGCATGGGTATCTTTGTCTGTCTGTCTGTCTGTCTCTATATCTAACCAACTACCTACCTATTATCTATCTATCTATTTATCTATCTATCTATCTATCTATCTATCTATCTATCTATCTACTATCTATCTGTCTATATTTATCTCTCTATATGTCGCATATATATGGTATATCTTTAATGTAAATATATGAGTACACACACACACACACACACACACACACACACATATGTCCTTAGTTTCCAAAGTAGAAGTGTGCTAGCCTGAGCTAATTGCTTACACATTTACCCTTCATTAGTAAAGAAAGCCTAGGTTTTGTTAGTTGTTAACTCAATAAGACAGCACACAATATTGTGACAGTTTATTTTAGTCACAAGGGACTTGAAATGGTATAACATTTGGGGATCTATTGTATAGATCCACAGTCCTGCCTCACACAGGAGGTCCAAGGCACATCTCAGCCATAGGCTATAGCAGTAGCAACACCAATAATCAGCACTAACTTTGCCCTCACTCTGTCAGGTCCTATGCTAAGAAATCCATATCGTTGTATTTCTTATCGATGACAACACAAGAACAAAACATCAACCTTTCTTTGAAGAAGTAGTCAAGGAATGGATAAAACCTCTCTCCAATGGAGTTCTTGTGACTCACAAAAAAAGGTGAACTGTGTCCCACATAGTTTCACACAGGCCAAATTGGAGAGAGATCTTCTCACAAACACAGTTCTCCCATGGCAGGGAATGATGATGTCAACACCACATTAGAGGTGACCTAAGTTCTTGGCTTGAGCTGTATTTAACCCACAGGCCTGGGACTTATGATTTTAGCCCCTAGCTATTAAATTTCAGTTGTTAGTGATGACTGTGTTTTTTTATGTTGGAATTTGGAAGTCACTCCAGAAAAGCCAGAAGCAAAATCAATAACCTTCAGCCAAATTCTGAAGGCTCATTAGATTTATGTCTATCAGTTTTTACAAGGCATTGACTCATTAGAAAGTTCACTAGTGCATTTTGCATTTAAAATTGGCCACTAAATATGTCCTGTGTACTGCAAAGAAGTTTCTGGTTTTCAGATGGCTCTGCTGAGTGACTCAAACATGCTCAATATCTTATTCAATCAATCAATCATCTATCTATCTATCTATCTATCTATCTATCTATCTATCTATCTATCTATCTATCTATCTATCTATCTACCTATGCATTTATTTTTGAGAACAATGAGGAGGGTAACTTGCATTTCCATGTTTGTGAAATACCCTGGGGGTTCTCAAGAAAGATTGAAGACTTCTAACACTCAACTTCAGGTACCATTTTGGGTCAAATTTTTCCTTTTTCTTTCTTCCCAGTCCCTGGAATTTGTAATAAGGAAGCTAAGCACATGCACCTGTCAGTTGTTTTGTACACTTAGCCTCGTGTAATTCTTGTTGGGTGCCTTTGCTTTGCCCCCACAGATTCCAGTTTTATTCCTACACTGTTGAGCTCTGCTACCTGACTTCTTCACTTCATGTCAGAGAAGAGCTAGCTGTGATCGTATTGGGGCCCTTAGCTCTAAACACAATCACGTTCCCCTTGCTTCTGATCAGATGGGGCTGTCAGCTACTGTTTTCCTCCTGCCCGGATGCCTTGTCAAAGCTAATCATCACGATGGGACTATGGACAGTTCTAGACCCATTGGCAGTGTTTCTAGTGGATGCTTTCCTGGGGGTAAGTCAAATAAAATAACCAAGATATGAATCTGTGGCATGCTCTTTAGCTTAGTGCATGACTTGGTTGATGTGGGATGTTTTAATAATGATGTCGTTCAGTATTCATCCAGAATTGAAGTTCTTAAGCTTTGCCGCATAAGAAAAAAAAAATCATGGATGTCTCATATAATTGATACAAATTTAATTTTAACTATTACAAAAAAATACTTTAAAAATAAGTGGGGAAATTACTGAGAAGGTAAAATGCAAACTAGCTCTCACATTTTGAAAATTATTCCAGAAGTCCTTTATTTTTACATAAAAATAAAAACTTTGTACCTTTTTTTTCAAAACTAAAGATTTTTTTTACAGAAAGACTTCCCAGAAAGGTACTTCTAGAATAGTTCTTTTGGTGAGACTGGCTGCCTGTCTGCCTTCTGAAGGGACAGCCTTATGTAACAAGTATAAAAGGTGAGAGATGAGAGCTGCTGTAACATTTTGAAGTCATAACTTTTCAAAAGTCATCCCTTAGGCGTTTGTTCCAACTTTTGTGACAGCTACGAGCTGACAAGCACATTTCACCTTAAAATGCAGCCTTGGTGCTCTGAGTGATCCCCAGTGATGTGCAAAGGTGTGTGGTGGAAAGTATAGGACAGGATCATAGTGATAGGAAAAGAGTTTGTGCTTTCAGTTATTGTTGTATGGTTTCTTTGGTACATATGTATGAAACTGAGTTAATGAGGTAAGTAGTCCCCTATGTTACAGTTGAAAGAAATAGTTACATAGAATTTAATTGCTTATCTGAGGTGATACATGTAGCTCATACTGTAGTTATGAGCTAGGACTCAGATTCCTAAATTTTGAGGTTGGTATTTCTTCCATTGTATCAAAAATCTCATCTTAAAACTTTGAGTATCCATGTGCTATTCTGTGAACTGAATGTATGCTCTTTTTAATAACAACTGTTCAGTCTTAATAAAATATTTGTTTGGAACTGGATATGTGTGACCTCTGGTTTGATACAAAATTGTTATGGCTATTGTGAATTTACTGGCACATCCAAATCTCTAATTGCTTTGAGTTTGTAAAGTATACAAAATCTTGGCTTATACTACTGCTCATTTTTTCCCATACTGGGGATCAAACCCAAGGCTGTGCACATGGTAGAGAACCACTCTCCTACTGGATTATATTGCCAGTGTCTGAAATATGAAGTTCCTAATCTTTATTTTATATCAGAATCTACTCCAGGTCTTTGTGGAAATAAAGTTTTCTGGAGTCTGTGTGACAGTTTCTTTCTTAGATGGGTATAGAGGGGACACAGAGTTTTGCCTCTACCAAAATCAGACATAATGTGGACCCTGTTGGTCAGGGATCTTAGGTCATGAAACTGGGGTCTTAGGTGCTCGGTTGGCCACTTTGAGGAGCATATTGGACGGACCCAGGAACACTACTATCACTTGGAAGACAAAAGGCCAGCATGAAGGTTACCCAATGGCATACCCTTCACTTTTCGGTCCATTATCTGGGACTCCAACCAAAGATAAAGGCCGGCATTTTCATCAGAGTTTCTTTCTAGTCACACAAAGATTTATATTAGATTATCAAAACACAATTGAAGATGGTGGTAAAAAATGTGATAATTCAAAGCAAAACACACTTTAATCTGAAGGCAATAAAATTTTAAGAAATTTTAAAATAAAAAAGGAAAATTTAAATTAGACATTTTGTATCTATACCCTGTGATAATATAAAGCCCCAAGCAGGCAGCTATTCTAAATTAATTGGATGTGACACTCATTCGTCAGATTATCTGAAGTCAAGCACTGATGTTCCACATAGGATGTGTACATGGAAAAGGTACTTTCATAATTAGTATGCATGGTTTTAGTCTATATCACTAAACTAAGCAGATCTTAGTGTTAATTATGTCTGAAATTACTGCTCTCAACCAGATAGAACTAAAACTAAGGTCCAAAGCCTGGTCTATGGTACACTCTTGGGAGCACTGTACAGCTCAGGTGTCAGAGCAGGCAGCTCAGGACAGAACAGGCCCTTATTTCTATTCTGTTTCTCCCATGCTATCATATTCTATGGCACTGCTTCTCAGACTTGAATGCCTGTGACCCTCAGAGTTGTCATTGTGGCTCACCAGGAAAGGCCCATAATTCTGTATTCCTCATGGTCCTATGTGATGTCAGTGATGCTTGTTCTCTGGACGACTTCCTAGGCCAGATGCTACTAGATGTCTAGTCAACTGAGTCTTCTCTACCACCGCTGTTTTCTAGGCTGAGCCTTTGCTCCCTGTGGATTGCTAGGACTGGGGTCCCTGAGGCTCTGAATCCATGAGAATTTTGAATATCATGAGAATTTTGAATACTTAAACGACCTCTGCTAGAAAAGCTTAGAAGTGGTGGTATGCAATTATAGAAAAACACCATATCAGTCATTTAAGACTATTAAAATGAACTCCAAAGTGCACATTATCAGTGCATGAGTGTGTTCAGGTCATCCTGCTGCTACAGCCCAGAAACATGTGTATTTGACACGCAATCTTCTTCTGTTTGCATGCGCCAGATGTGACAGCTTTCTGAGTGCTCAGTACCATTATCCACCATACTGACATGGGGCAAGAGGCAAAGGAAACGATTTGAGCCAGTCGTGTGCTTGTACTTCATCCCTAGCTGCTTTAACCATGGCAGCTACCCTCCCTATGATTCTAAACGGAATTTGTGATCCTGAGTGGACTGAGCTAGATGCAGCTGGATTCTATTCACAGTCTTACTTAGGAGTCTCCAGACAGGCAAGGAAGAGACTGTACTGTCAAGCCTGGTTGAACAGGAGATGTAAAGATGCCATCTGCATTATGGGAAAACCATATTCTGAGGTATCTCACAATTTCTCCCAAAGGCCTGATTGGCATATCCAGCAGGCAGAGTCCTCATGCTGAGCTTACTTCAATGCCACAGGGGAAGTCGAACTGAGGAGGATAAGCATCTGTCCTTGATTATCTTCTGAGACCTCAGGACGAATGTCTGCAGCCCTTGGGGAATGGCCTTCCTTATTCCAATACGCTCCTTTAGGCAGAAGAAAAGCCAACCGGTCCACTGTATACACGGCAGCTGATGAAGAGAGCACACATAATTGACTCTGATGTCTCCGATGAAAGCTATCAGAAGGCAGCCTCCAGTGTGACCATCTCAGAATGGCCTTACCCTGAAGAAGCTGACAGGATGGGTACAGGATGAATCTAGCATGTTTATTTCCAGTTGCAAAGAAAAGAAAAGTTTGCTCCATTTCCACATATCAGCTCTTCTACTAGTGTCTTTCAACTTTCAGAACTTTTCATCTACTTCTGTTACTTTTCCTCAGGATATAAACACCTCCCAGTAGACCTCCTGTCCCAACATTTTTTCCTTGGGGATCCTATTTCCAATTCATCAATTTTGGAAGCCCAATCAAATTACAATGCTTCCTTAGAAATGGATAGAGGAGTGGTGGAGAAAAAAAACCAAAGCGTTGAAGTCATGGGGAGCTGTTCTCTGGTTCCCAGTCTGCTATTTGTGATCTGTATGACATCAGATAACAGAGTTAAACTTTTCAGCCTTCAATTTACATATAAGCACCATGTAAAATATCAATGCATACCAAAAGTATCACTCACCACATACATCCCCCAGTATTGTTGGATAAAACAAATGAGATTCTAAGTGGGAATAAAATTTGATGAATTCACATATTTCACAAATAAATAAAGGGCATAATGAGGTGACAAGGCTCTGCTAGGAGCACAACATACAGTGTAAGAACATTGTTCTATTGGTTCAGACAAGAACTCACACTCTATGTAGGGAATCAAAAGCACACAGACACGGCATGCATGTTGAGTGAAGAATGCCATTTTAGGTCCCTGGCTCTTTTCTTCAAATCATTTAGGTCTTTGCTAAAGAAGTGACATCTTTGACGGAGATATGAAAAAACACACTTGACCCCTCCTATTACCGTTCAGATGTTAAGTGTTCCTCATAGGCCCACATTTTGAAAGCATGATTTCCCAGTCTGAGTGCAAGCAGGAGGGAATGGAACCTTTGAGAAGTGGAACCCAGGGAAGGGAGTCAGAATACTTAGAGACATGCTTTTGGAAGGGGTAAGTGGGGCCCTGATTCCTTCTCTCTAACTTTCTCCTGGTCACCATGAGGTCAGCAAGTGTGGTCCAGCATTTGCTTCCTGTCATGAAGTGCTCCCTCATCTCAGGCCTCAAAGCAATGTAGTCTGCTGACTATGAGGTCTGTTGACCTCAAAGCAATGAAGTCCTGAAGTCATGAGACAGAATAAGACTTCCTGTCTTTCAAGTTCATAGCACTTTGTATGTTTGTACTTTGTAACAGTGCCAGTAGGCTATTGTACCTCTGCTGCTTTAACAATTTTTTTTCTTGTCATGTTTCTTCCTCATAGGCAATATAAACTTTACTGGAGTTTTCTTTTGGCAGTGCTGAGGGCGGACAAGGTCTTGAGCAAGCTAGGGCAAGTGTTCCAGTGCTGAGCTATATCCTACCTTCTTGTGCCTTTTCATGTTTGAGATGAAGGGCTTATGAAGTGGTCCAGACTGTCCCTGCACTCACGCTGTAATGTGGTCAGACTCTGAACTTGCCATGCCTCTCCTGAGTAGCTGGGATATAGACTAGCAACACAAGATTTTTGTATTATCCAGCATTACACACATGCTTAGAAGAGAAGCACAAGAGCCTCATGGCTTCTGTAACTTTATTTTCTCTTATTTGAGCAGAAGAGCAACTAATAGGTATTCAGTGGGTGAGATTGGCACATGATGTTCCGATTATATTGATGAATTCAAACATATATTGATATTTCCCCAATGTGTCCTTTTATCTATTTCTTTATCATTAAGAAAGCAGACAGAGAACCAGGAGAGGAGGTATGCTCGACAGCTGCTACTCAGAGTGCTAGCATTGTTCCACCCTTTGCCAGATAGAATAATTAACAAACACGGGGTATAAAATAGAAGCTTTGGTGTGGTAAAGAAACAGATAGTTGGTAGTTGAGACTTCTGAATTCTAGTCATTGCCTAATTACCAAAAGATATTTTGGTGCAGGGAAAATACAAATTAACTCGTCTAGTCTTCAGTTTCTTTCTCTCATATGTGATTTGGATTAGCTACTTTTAAAAGAACCTTTTCAAACTATATTTACATAATTGTCAGTTTAAGCACTAAAGAAATGGTTCTCTTTTTCTCTCAGCTTGAAGAAGAGATTCCTACTTTAGAATGCTCATTGCTTCTGCCTGATATCAGGGAAATCACATGTAAGGAACATTCATGCTCTATACAATTCAGAGGTCAATGATGTCATGTGATAACACTGTAGGTCCTTTAAAATACAGAATTGTCTTTAAAGACCTCATTTCTTTGCATTTATTTATAATCTAGTACAGAATATGGGTTTCCTCCTCTCAAATTAGGGCATGTTTTTAAATTAACCTAATGTAAACTTTAGTTTTCAAGCTCACATGAAATAGCCCGGGACCTTTTTGTTATAAGTTTCTAAAATAAGCCATCCCTTTTATGCATAGCACAAATTAAATTCCTATCAAATGTGCTTCAGAAATAAAGGAATCTTTCCACCATCACATTTAATTTCTTTATATCTTGTGCTCATTAAATTCACGAGTTAATAGCACATAAATAAAACATGCCTTTTGCTTCATGAATTGCATGTCAAGTGCATGCACTTTCAAGCCTTGCAAGGGGAAATGAGAAAAATCTGCTAAACCAAGGACGCAAAACCCACGCTATTTTCTCTTTCTTTGTGCAATTTTCAGTACTTACAAGATTTAATTTAGAAACAAATTATGGAACCTTAGAGTTTCATGTCCTTAAATTAATCTGACATGATGATGTCTCCATCCTCATTTCAATCTTTGCCTCCCTTTCTCAGCGACTTGCACAGAATGGGGAGACACCTATTGCAGATGCAGCTAAACTCTACTGGATGTTCCTGAGAACCAAGCAACCAGCCATCCTTGGTGCTCTGATCACAGTGGTAGCTTACACTCTGCTGGTTGTCGTCTCTTCCTTGATTTTGTACTTGTATTGCCTCAGGTAAGGTGCTTCTATTACTAGGCTCTTCAGCTGCTAGTCCTGAAGTTGAGCTGTAATGGATGGGAGGCAGGAAGAAAGGTTAAAGGGAGGGAGGGACTAATGGAGGAAGAGAGAAGAAATTAGAAACATCCAACTCTTCAGGCAGAATTTTCCCTGGTTATGTACAATTCTTTACATAATTAAAAAAAAAACAAAAAATATAACTTGACTTTGGGAGAAAAAGGTCTAATTTAGCTGAGGATTATTGGTCTCGTTTTTCCAGATAATGGAGTAATAGCAACAAACAGTAATTCATGACATACAATGCTATTCTAAGAAAGTCACTGATGATTCTTTTTCCCCTTCCATTTTTATTTCTTTTCCTACTTCTTATCTGCTCACAAATTGCCAAGAGAAGAATAACTTTGGTCATGAGTATTCCGATGATCTGGTTGTGCTAAGTTATCAATTAAGCAAGCAAAGTGTGTGTATATGTGTGTGTACACATATATGTGTGAAAGCACTATAAAGCAAATACATACAAAAAAGAGAAAATGCTAAGAAAACTTTTTATGATACCTATTTCCCGTGCTGTGAAAATGCTCTTCAGGTGAACAACTTGTTCCAAAGCTCCTTTCAAGGCCATATAAAATGTCTATTTGGCTTCTGGCATCAATTCAAACCTATGAAGTTATTGCTATGATGAATTTCATGAAGTTACCTCTTTGGCTTGTCTCTATTTTTATAGATTTACTTATAAAAATATGCAGTTTGCATAAATATTTGTGCTTGGTATAAAATGCAGGTCTATTTATCTGTTTTGCTATTGAGTACCAAGCTACTCCACCATTATATAATAAGGAAGCCTATCTTTCCTTGATACATTGTGTCAGATATTGGAAAGATCAGCTGAACACTGTGTAGTTGTCACTGGAGTCTCTTGTTTCCTGTAGTGGTTAGGGCCTTTCTTTATACTGCTGTTCTATATGTTACTAAAGCTTTGTCATAGACTCCAAACTCTTGGTATAAATCCAAAAGAACTGAAATCATTAGAACACTGCTCCTACTAAGATGTGAAAGGCTCCTAGAGACCTCTCAGGAGGGAAATAGATGAAAGAGAATAAATATGTACAGTGATTTATTGCAGCCGCAAAAAGTGAACAGAACACTGTGATGTGCACTAATATGGATGAGAATTGAGAATTGAGAACATTGTGTGCTAAGTAAAAGTAGCTAATCACAATAAAACAGGGCAAAACAAAACCAGAAACAAATACCTCATCACTTACTATGGTGAGATGTCTAAAACCAGAAAAGGCAGGGAGTCAGAGTAGAACGGTGATATTCAGGGACTGATGGAAAGGAAAGCAGATGATTGATATTTGACGGGTCTATAATGTCAAATGCTTAAGTCATAGAAACCTATTGCACAACAATGTATATATAATTTATGATAATGTTCTGTGTACATGTGAGAGTAGATCTCACATTAAATATTCTTGCTAAGATTTTATTTTAAAAATGCAGTAAGAAATCAAGACAATATTTACAAGGAGTAGAAGGGAAATAAGAACCCAGTGTAAGTCCAAAGAAGGCTGGTATAGTAGCCTGAAACTTCAGTGGGAATCGGGGGTAACCACTGATATTTTAATGTGATTTTGTCAGAAGAAAGACAAAGACATCCATGATATTAGAAAAGGAGGGAAAAGTCACACAGGTTTGACAAAGTATGAAACATATTCTTTGTCAAGTCAAAATATTGCAACATGGCAAGAGAGGACAGATGAGATTAGGTTGATAATGTGCTTACAGGCTAGAGGATTTTATTTTCTTTTTTGGTTCATGCTATAGAGTTTGTACTCTTCTGTGGAAAGATGAAAGCAGTGAGGGATGTTAAACCATTTTCATTTTAGGAAGATCATTCCACTAGTAGAAATGGAGTTGGATTTAATGGGTGACAGATGGACAGCAAGAAAAACTCACCAGAAAGCCACTGTAATTATGTGAACAAAGGATAGCCAAACCTTAACCAAAATGAATGGCAATGGAGTGGTAGGTAGAAGTGTGCTTATGAGATGGGTAAGGATCAGAACAGAATTTGTGTGTGTGTGTGGGTGGGTGGGGGGTTGAAGGTAGAGAGTGATGAACATGATGTCATTTCACTTAACTTCAGCTTTTAGATTTGAACAGATAGGGGTTAACTACAGCACCCCAAAAGGCATAGATTACTAATAAATATGAAGCAAATGGATATGGGAGTTAAAACATGAGTAGAATTTCCATTCTCACTGACTGAGTTTTGAAGGAATTTTTATTTCTCTCTCTCTCTCTCTGTGTGTGTGTGTGTGTGTGTGTGTGTGTATTCATGTACGTGTAGGTACTTCTAGAGACCAGAAGAGTATGTCTGATCCCCTGGAGCTGGAGTTAAAGGCCATTGTGAGATGGCTAAAGTGGGTGCTGGGAATTGAACTTTCTGCAAGAGGAGCTTGAGATATTTTGATGTTTCTAAGGGAATGTATCCTATAAGAACTTATGAGAATAAAGGACAAAGAAAGCAACTTTGACTATTTGCATTGTTGATGTCATGAGTTTCAGTGCATGGTAGGAAGTACATTACACTGCAGGAGATGCACACAACACAGAATGGTAGCACATGGCCAGTATTTGCTTAGTTTTTGTTTTCTTACAAATCTGCACACAAGTGAAATACAGTTGGAAAAAGAAGTCCATTATACATGGATAACATTTGAATCTATTTCTATGTAGAAATCAAATTTCCACTTCTGAGAACACTCAAGCAAAGCACATGACTAAACTCTCTGAAGACACAGCTACAGCACAGATGCAGATAACTTTGCATGTTGTATACAGGTATTCATGATGTGGAGGAGAGTGGGACCCTGGTAAATTGCAGATGCTTGGGACAGGGCACAGAGGAGATTCTCATATTATAGTCATTGCTTGAGGAGTAAAGTCCCTGCTTGAGTTTCCTTTCAATGGACAGATCATCCCCTGATGTGGCTCTTACATCACTAACATAGCTTGAATAGAAGTCTGAATTCTTTAAAATGAGTTGTCTTTTTGACCCAGGGCTGGTTTGCATTTTGACATGTCATAAGGGTATATGTCATCATTTTAGGGCACTTACTTTCCTTGGCAAAGGAAGAAGTCTTCCCTGATAATTTAGTTTACATTTGAGCACCTACTTGTAGTTTGGCCCCAAGCAAAGTTGTTTATATGCTAGATGATGAGAGTTTTTCTTGTATAACTTGGTGAAATACCACACACAAGCATGGATTTTGTAAGAGGATCCACATGAACAATCATTGTATTATTTAAAATGAGTATGGTTTCCAAAATGCTAAAGAAATAATAGCATAAGTCATGAAGTTTATACATCTGTGATTTGAAAAATTATAAGACAGTATTACTTATGATTTCTTCCCACATCAATGAATCTCTTCTCAGCTAAAATGTTTAGAGCTACATTCTTCACTTGACATCTACAATTTAATAATATAAACTATATAAATTTAAAAATAAATTTAAAAATATAAAATATGAAAAAGTTAGCATAGAATTTGTCCACCAAATAAGTAGAATTTGTTTTGATATAAAAGGACAAAGATATCTAAAGTCCTGTAGAGAAGTAAACATCAGAGGAGAGGGAAGCTCAATAACAGATGGAAACTGATAAACGGGCAGAGTAAGATGGATGGGTTATGTGCATATCATAGATAATTAACCTGGAAGAATTCAGTTCCATGAAACTTAGTGTGTGTCCTTAACCCTAGTTTTTATCAGCCTCTATGCCTAACTTAGTCTGTAGGCATGCTCAGAAATCCCAAGTAGGATTTTACTTATATTTTAGATGTGAATATTTTAGAATAAATAAGTCAACTCAATGCATCAGCTGAAAAATCTCTCTTTGAACCATTTCAAAATATCTTTCTCTGCAATGGCATGGTGCTGGGTAGACCAGTTCTCTGAAGGAAACACTGCCTACAGCAGATACATGCAGTAAATAAAGTGTGGAGATTTTTTTTTTTTTTGCTTTTGCTTCATTTTCTGGCATAGATTTAGTAAAGTGATGCAGAAATCATAAGAGTTTATCTTAGTGTAAAAGCCAATGAAGATTTGTGCATGCTGATTGATTTGGGTTGACATCTAGTCAATATATACAGGTAATGATTGTGGTACAGGGATATCAACACAAAAGTGATAAGCAGGTAGACTTGTAGGAACACAAAGGATGCTGGCTGTTAACAGAGAATTTGGTTTAGCTCTGGGCACTGGAAACTTTTCATTATGGGAACTGGACCCTGCTGAGACTGGCTAACTAGCTCTCATTGCTCCAGGAGTCTGGGTAATTTGTTACTGAAGGGTTTCAGTGTTGAGAGAATTCCCATTCCCCATGGTTCTGATGAGAGAGTTGATCGAACAAAGATTTTGCCTCTGCACAAGACTCTTAAGAATAAGTATACTTATTTGGGCTTGATTTTATAATTTAAAAAAATCATTTGTGTTTTTTATGGTTTTTCCTTATTATTGAAAAAAATCACTGCCATGTGGGAACTGTTAAGAAGAATAA
The DNA here is from genome assembly GCF_008632895.1 of Mastomys coucha. Lineage (NCBI taxonomy): Eukaryota > Metazoa > Chordata > Mammalia > Rodentia > Muridae > Mastomys > Mastomys coucha. The sequence continues at coordinate 44,408,369 of NW_022196913.1, read as the reverse complement.
AAAAGTAAATTAAAGACCACAATAGTTTGATCATATAGACAAAGAAAGTACTGTTAAATTTTGATATATTTACTTCCCTTTTTTATATCCTGTGTGTTTCATTTTACAAAGTTATATGTACACCATAAGAACAGATTAGGTATTGTTTCCCTCTAAAGTATGATCAAAAAATTTACTCTCTTTACTCAGTTTTTAAACATTTAATGTCCATACCATTTTACACATCATGCTGTATGTGAAGTATAAAATATGTAAATATGTTTATTGTTGGACAACAGATAGCTTCACATTTTTTTCTGCATCTTATAAATAATTTTGGTGGGTTTCTGAAAGCACAGGACTTTATCCACGTTTAAATTATTCTTTGAATAGGATCCTAAATCCACAGGTAGTGTTTGAGAAGGTAGGATGTACTGAAGATAACTATCATGGAGTGGTAATATAGGAAATTTTAAAGGGCATGTGCTTCCACAGCAAATGAAGAGATGTAGGAGAACTTGAACATAGCATGTCACTTAACGCTAATAGAAGGACCAGAACCCTGTTGTTTTTCTAAGTGTGCATTCCTTTACTTACTTCATAATCTTGATGTGCTTATTAGCGACTCATTTCATTCATATCTTTTTGTAAAGTGCTCTTTAAATCTCCCCTTTGTCTTTCCTCTAGAGATCATTCGAGTGTTTCAGCTCACTCAGTTATGTCTCCCATATATCATAACAGTGTTAATACCTTTGTTAGGCTTTCAACAGGCAATTTCTACACTTCCTAATTTCCTTACAATTTGAATTTGCCTTCTAAAACAAAGAGATTTGGCAGAGCGTGGTCATGCACACCTGTAAGTTCATCACTAGAGAGGCTAAGGCAAGAGTTGCTGATGTTAGTTCATGGCCAGCTTCACCTACACAGTATCTGGGCAGCCTAAAATAAAAAGCAAGATGCTGTCTAAAAAGAGTAAGGTAAAACACAATGGTAAGTTGTTTAAAATTCACCACCAGCAAAGCAATTTTTTTTTGCACAAATGTTATAACTGACTCAAGAAACTCAAATTTTAAAAATAATTCATCATGAAAAAATTTATTAGTTTTCTTTTTATGCAGTTTGATATTTTAAAATTATATTCCTTATTGTAGGCTACACACTTCATTTTGTGTGGATAGTCAGCAGCTAAGCAGAATGTCTTTTTATCTTTTGTATTTTCCTGGCCTGTTAATTTGATATAATACTAAAATTTTATTTATTTTGTCATTCTATCTTCTTGGATTTGTAAAGTGATTCAAATACACCATTTTCTGTTTTCAGTGTGCTACAGAATGAGCATCCCCTCTCTGCAGACTCTTTTATAAAATTTATCTTTTATTAAGCTTTTATAGTCAGTCCCTATCTCAGTGTTTAGCCTTGCAGCGAACAAACGAAGTCTCGGCAGTCATTGTTTGCATAGTTTAATTGTAGAACTTTTATCTGAATAATATCAAAGATCTGCAGGCCACTTATATGTTTGTTAATATTATACAGAGAATTAGAGACCACAATTTAAATGTAAGTTAGATTCATTTAAGTGTTCAGATTCCTGGAAGCTGTACACAAATTTAAAATACTGGTAATCAAGTTAATTAATTTGGGGGTGAAATTGTATCTTCTTCATCATTGACTTAACAGTTCCAAATAGCATTATAAATTTTAGCTGCTGCTTTGGAAAATTAATTTATATCAAAAATAATTTAAGGACCAGTTTCAATGAAAATATCATGAGCATATTACTGTCTGGGGGATGCCTGGGAAATAATCAAAGATTTTTCTCTCTTATAAATCATTCTTTCTTACAGTTTTTTTTTTGACTAAAAAAAATATTTACTATCTTAATAAAAAATAATCATGAAGTTTTGATAGGTAATATACCCTTAACAATGTTGCCTGGCTTGTAATCATTCTCTACCCTGATTTACAGAGACTGCATTGGAAAACATGCTTGCACAGGTATAAACATAGCTCTGATATTTGAGTCCTACACTGTTCCTCTAAGTCAGTGGTTCCCAACTTTCCTGATGCAGTGGCCCTTTAATATATTTCCTCATGTTGTGGTGACACTCAACCATAAAGGGATTTTCGATTTTCATTGCAACTTCATAACTCTACTTTTGCTACTGCTAGGAATCATAATGTAAATATCTGTGTTTTGTGGTGATTTTAGGTGACTCCTGTGAAAGGCTCCTTTGAACCCCACCACCCACAGGTTGAGAACTCCTGTTTTAAGGAGTGTGAGTGTCATCAGAATTGCTCATTACTGTGGGAACATCATTGCTTTCTGCCTCTGTTTGTTAGACCCCTACGGCTTTTGGTACAGGCAACAGGTCCATCTAGGCACTTCTCACCCTGTCCTTCTGTCTTGCCTTCAGCAGATCTCATCCTCCCGGGTAGATAGGAGGAGTTAGGGTAATATAGACAGAATCTCCCTCCATGGTGCATTTTTTTTTCTTTTAGAAAAGATATCGTAAGAGATGGGTAGTATGATATGTGTTCACTTATAACTGCAGAATTTGGTAGGTTGAAGAAGAAACCTCACCACAAGCTTGTATCAGTCTAGGCTACATATTCAAATCCAACCTGGTGCTTCCTATTGAGACCCTATTTCAGAAACAAAGTAGAAAATAACAAGAAAATAAAACTTTTACAAACCTTATCACTAAAATAACGGAATTCTACTAGTTAGTTGGTTAAGGGAAAATGACTAATTGGTGAAGTGACTTCTGGCAAATCAGCCTGCTTCTAATGCCTCCGGGAAATAGAAGAAAACTAAACAATAGGCTAAGGTTTGTCCTTTCATACCATGCATAGAAGTCCCATGGCATGTGAGTTTGGCTGGTGGCTGTCAGGAAGCTGTGTCTATTAGGATGAAGACTGCCAAAACCAGTCTGATATAGGGCAGTCTCTGACTTGTGCTGTATTGGGCTCTCTTGGCACAAAGAGCTTCCATAGGTGCTTTTTCGGAAGCATTTGCCTCTGATAGCATCATTACCAAGAGACAATGTCAGTTCCCAGTTCTCTCTGTTTCCAATATTTTTCCATAAAGATTCTTCCTAAAAGCATTCAGTAACCATACCACTAAACAGTTGAAGGTCTAAACAACACAAGCATCTTCCATTTCCGACTAAGAACTAAGAATGGTTCTTTGTGCATTAAAACTAAACTAAACAGTATGTTGGGATCATGCTACCATGTATTCTAATGTTACATAACTACTCTAGGTCACATGTGCCAGGCAAAATAACAGGAGACCTTTGGATGGAGAAGCAAGGAGTCTGGCGCTTCTCTTCTCTGTGCTGAAGCACAAGTGTCTAGAATACAAAAAAAAAATTTTGGATTTGAAATTTCATAAATAAATGAACATGTTTATTTATCGGGTGAAGATACATCTTTCCTTTCACATGAAATATAACTGTCAAATTGCATGTTCCAATGGAGGGTGTTGTTCTTGTAAAACTCTTGTCCCTCCTCCCAGCATATGATGAAGTATTTGACATACACCATGGCTTTCTTGTGCAATCAGTCACCTTAACAGTGTCACAGGAATCGGATTAAAGTTTGAATATTAGGCCTTTTGCACTTTAAAAAAATACAGCATAATATATTTGCAATATGGGTAATGTAAAAATGTAAAAAAAAAAGAAAAAAAAAGCAAACAACCAAGGCAAATGATAACTAACCCACAGAGGCACAACATTCACTAACTCTCCCCCTACTCTCTACTCTACTTGGTATTTTTAAGTCTCGATTCAACTCTCAGAGCCCTTTGCTCTGCCTCCCTGCCCAAGTGATGTTTTCCCACTAATGATCTGTTAAGTGGGTTAATATGAGCCATGCTCACATGCTAAACACTTCAGAGGGGTTCCTGGTGATGCTGATGTTGGTCACACTTGCTAGGGAACTGTGCTTCATGGTAGCAGACAGTATCTCAGTCTTGGGGGTGGGTCTGACATTCTGACACACTGTCAGTCTTCTTGGTCATTGACATTGGTCATAACACCAGCACTGTGATCAGCAGTGTGCTCTGGTCGCTAAATTTAAGAAAGTGAGTTTAATTGGATAAAGTGCTGCTACTGTTTTGGTTGTCTTTGCAAGGTGAGTTTCCCGGGAACAGATCTTAAATCAGGTCTATCTGCATAATGGTAAGCCTCAGTGTCCTCAAAGGAATATCAGTCAGTGTGGGCTTACACTAACGGAGCTGATCCTTCAGACTTGCCCTTAGAAAGAACAGAATCCCAAGCCTAACCAAGACATGGCCAGCTCTCAAAATATTCTCAGAATTCCAAAGTATAGATTTTTTAAAAAATCACATTCCCTTTGGATTGGCTTCTGACAGTGACATGGCTAGCTCTCACACTGCATGACATTGTTCTTGGCAGTGAGCTCCTAAGTATGACAATAGAATAGGTAATGAAATTCAAAGACAGCAAATTGTATTCCATAAAACTTGCAGATTTGTACTTATCCTAGGGAACAAGAGAGTGTAAGGATACAGAATATAGGGAAATATCAAAAGCTTTTATCTAATACCCTGGTTGAACAAGAAATTCCAGCAATGCTATAATGAAAAGCTAAGTAACTTTATTTAAAGACTGGAAGAGACCTTCATTTAAAAAAAATCAAATGGCCAGTAAACATGAGCTGATTCTTACCATTACTAATTAGTCTGAAAATGAAGATCAAAATCACCTTGAGTAATGACATCACACACCAAAGGACTGTTACTATCAAGAGAATTGAAAGAATCACTGAAAGGGTCTGAAGGAGTTAGAACTCTTGCGCAAGGTTGGGAAGAATAAAAACCAATCTTGCTTTTATACAATACAAAACAGTGTGAGTGGACAGTTTTAAATAACTAAATTCATAATTTCCATATAACCTACCATCTTATTTCCGCATACATATCCCAGAATTAAAGCTGGCTAGCTAAGAGATGCATGTTCAAGTTCTGTCTTCACAATTAGCCAAACAGAAGAAACCCAAATGTCTACCAGTAGATGAATAGTTGGGGTAATGGAAAGTATGAATACCCTTAAATTCTCTCCGTCATACAGTCTGTAAGACTTCAACCAGTCTCTGCCTTGCCTACATTCAGGCTGCTGTGATTTCTGGGCTCTCCAGTCCTGTACCTTCCCCAAGCCCAAAATCCTAACCTTGCCTCACCCTTGCTGACTGTGCATCTATCAACCCACCGTACTCCCAGAATGGGGCATGTAAGCTATACGTGTTCACTGAGTGAAAACATTGAGGAGTGCAACGAGAAGATGATTGTCCCGCCCAGTGTGAGATGACACAGACGTTGAAAATGTTCACCCCAATGTCTAGATCCCTGTGATGGCTCTCTCTGGAAACAGGGTCAGGAGAGCATATAGGTCCCACTGTGGGGACCTTTTAATTTTTTTAATTTGTTTCTTTTTTCTGAAATTCTGCTTCCCTCTTTATTTCTTCTGTATTCTTCCTGAGAATTTTTTTTCTTCTATTTATGATTTAAAATAGGATTCAGATGAGTTCCATTTACTATTAAACATAGTGATAGGTGCTCAGTGGTTTCTAGAAATCTGAACCTATCTTCATGTATATCAATACTTGACTGTGATTTGCCTCATTTAAGATGTTTGACAGTCTCACTCAAGACCAGGTACATTTCAACATGTAGTAACAGAAAGAATGGATTTTAGCCAACCCACTGTATTCTGTCTATTCAGAGCCTTCCCTAATGTGATGGCACCAGGAATTACTCACACCAGACACACACTGACCACTCTGGTGTAAAGTGACACTTTTTGACATAAAACCTATATTTATATACATTTGCATTTAAAACAGTTAAAGGTGCAAATTCCATCTTTTCTCAAAACCTTTAAAGTAATCTAGTACCTGTTCACACTTGTCCATTTTAGCATTGAAAGAAATGTCCTATATTAGGCGTCTGGAAATGACCCACATTCCAATATGAAGGAACACAGCATCTTCTGCCACTCAGCAGGCATGAATTGCTGCGTATGTAGGGCAGAGGGCAGAGGACTTGGCAAATTTGCTTGCTTTCATTGGCTGTCATCAGCACCTGTGGCAGAGTATGTGACCTATTTCCACAAACAACAATGCCTAAGGCGTTGCAGACTGGTGGACTGCAGTTCCCCTTTTAATTACATTTTGAAGAAATAACTTAAAATACAAAAAAGAAAAAAAATCAGGCATTTTGAAAAGTCCTGTTGTTAAAGGAAATCCCGGTTTGTGATGATCACCAATAAGGCTGTAATTTTATTTAATAGATGTCAGAAAATATTAGCTCCCTCTTAAACATCTCAAATCTGCAAAAACACTATAAAATTATATATACCTCTCTTAGGTTCACTAGTTGGAATTTGTGTGGTTGCTTTTGCTCTTCCCATCTCTTGTTCAGTGGGAGCCAGTGTCTTTCATTGACATCATTTAACTTGACACATACACACGTTTAAAATGGAGCAAACAAAATATTCTTTTGTTTTGCTAATCAATGTCACCGATACACAATTTTAGAACAAAACTAGAACTATTTTTTTTTCTTTTTGAAATTTACCTAACATCCACTTTCTCAGGAGAACATGAAAACTGAAGATTAAAAAAACAAAAAACAATAAAACAAAACAAAACAAACAAACAAAAACCCTCAAAAAACCAATATCAAAGAATAAAATGCCCTCATATCCAAAATAATAAAATCATGTTTGGATATGTTTTGTATTGCATACTGAATTTTATCATAAAACTATGTAACCAGGAATTTTCTCTTTATTTATTTTTATCTACATATACAACCACAAAGTGTCTTTTTCTTGTTTGTGTAAACTGACTTTATAGAGCTGTAAAATATGTAGAAAACTAATAAAGGTTTGTAAATTGACTCATTAACAACTCACTGTGGAGCTTTACATTGGAAAATGCCACCCAAAATGGCAAGAAAAAATTAAATATGACTAAAATGCAATTAATCTTTGCACAGATTTCCATATTCCAATGTGCCATTTTGTTCTCTGTCAAAACATTTGTTAACTGTCCTGCAGATCCAAGCTTTGATGTTTACATAATTATTCTTTCACACGGCATGAAAGAGAAATAAAAAGAAGACAGACATTTTCTGGGCAAAAGGAATAGAAGCCAGCAGAAACGGGACTGTGGATCCTAATTAATTCAAAGTTAATTGCATTGTTGATAATCCTTAAATCTTCATATAGAAACTGTTTACAACACCAAGTTGACAGTCATTTAACTGTGCTACATCACCATGGCAACAGAAAGATGTACCTTACATTGAGCAAACAGAAGAGGATGGTCAGGAGTAGGTCTTGCTTCACAAGCCAACGAGCAAGGCATTCAGATGGCTGGGCCAGCATCTCAGAGCAGAGCATACAACAGTGGAAGCATCCCAGGATGGTGTCAGGCTAGCAGAGAATGCAGGTATGGGATGCAGGATGAGCATTTCTGTTTGTGCTACATATGCAAAATCTTGGGTTTGATTCCCAACAGATGTAGTTATAGACAATCCCATTAGCTATCAGGTTACATAACCAGTCCTGCGATGAATTCAAAGTCATTAAAAATAATACAGACTCATAGATTTTAATCAGAAATGCAAGTGAGTTTATTTTTTTTAAGTCACTGGTATGTTTTAGAAAGAATCCAGTTAAAGGTAGCTAAATGAAGCAGTTAGTTGTATGTGTCCCTTGGTTTGAGACAGAGTTTCACTATGTAACCTGGCAGGCCTAGAACTTCCTTTGTAAAGCAGGCTGGCCTTGAACCCATACGAAATCCAGCAGCTTCTGCCTCCCGATTGCTGGAATTAAAAGCGTATGTACTACCACACCTAGAAATATGTGACAAAACTCAAGTCATCAGGAAGGAATAAAAAAAACTTTGGACTTAGTTCTTCTTTTAAATTCTATTTTTGCTATTTTCTCTTCAGAATAAGTCTAACTTTTTAAAAATCGTAGACTATTAACATTTAATGTAAGGATTAAATTAAGTCTTGGATAGCAAAATACAGTGAAGTTGACTACCATTATAATGAACAGTATTGACTGTAGTAATAATACTACAGAATTGACTGTAATAGTAATTCTATTATGGATTATCTGAATGAATTAGATGAGCATCTCATTATTCTGACCAGAGAAGTAAAATGCTTCCAATTTTCTAACTGGTATGTTAAAAAGATAATTTCTGTACTATAGCCAAATATATTTTTCTTGAGCATTTCATACATGAGTATTGTATTTGCATCATGCCCTCGTCCAATTTTCTTGAGCATCTGCTCAAATTATAGCCTTTTCAATAATTATAACTATTACATACAAAAATTATAACTATTACACATTTGTATATGGATTTACACACACACAGAGATACGCCGCTGACTCCATTTGGTGCTGTTCATATGTACATATGTTTAGATATGATCACTTGGGGTTGGATAAACTCCAAGGGGCTTATCCTTGAAGAAGACCAATCCTGCCTCTCCCAGTAGCCATTAATTGCCTGTAGCTCTTCATTTAGGAGTACAGTCTTATGATATCTCCCACACACATTGGTGTAATAACTGTGGTTGTTATTGTGTTATTGTGTTGACTTGTTTAGGCAACCATTCTGTTGAGGTATGATGGGTGTGGCTTCCCTGACATATATAGAAGACACTATCTTGTAGCACACACCTTGGTCCTCTGGCTCTTAGAATCTTTATGACCCCCTCTTTCATAATTTTCTTAAGCCTTAGGCATGGGGTGTGGAGTTGTAGGTATACTTGTTGTGTGCCCCTGCAGTCAGAAGCTCTTATTTATTTATTTATTTATTTATTATTTATTTATTTTAGCAGATGTACACCATCTACCATCTCAGAAATTCACAAGCAGTACAAATGCAGAAGACAGTTAGCTAAATGTCTGGAGAGTCTAATACACAACAGTTCCTTTTGAAACTTCTCCTGGTTAGTGTAGTGACACTGATCTATGAGGGACCATGGTCTAGCTTAGAGGTTACTAACACACCTCTATTGAAACTAAATTTGGGTTTGCAAGGAGAGTAAAATTAGAAAATGGAGAAGGATAAAAATACTCTTTCAGAATTTCACTTTTATTCTTGGTTTTGACAAATTAATTAAAATAAATACAAGTGGATTAGGAATAGCATACATATGGGTACTTAATGGAAGATATTTTTAAACACTGACTTAATTAATGTCCAAATACTCCTACAGATGTTATTTACCAGTGTCAAGGAATTTACAGGGGATGAGGAAGGTAGGGACAGAATGGGGAGGGAGAAGGTATTCTAAAATCAATTTATGGAGGAAGAGTGAATACAAATTTAATTTTCTTCAGGAAAATTCCTAATATATACCTAATTTGGATGTTCAATCAAAATTGGTGACCAAATATTCCTCAACTTTCTGCAGTATGTTGGGCATCACAAACTACTCAGTAGGAAGCAATAGCATAACACCCAGGTTGCATTTGGTGGCTTAGAATACGCAGCTGAGAAAAAGTGTAAGCCATTTCTGGAAACTTAATCACCACATAATTTCTGAAGGAAAAGAATGAGATAGATGAGCCAAATAAATAGCTATTGACAAGAAGGAAATTCAACTTGTTCAATACTTGGAAGAAAAAAAAAAGAATATGTAGAAAAATGAACCCAGCTAAGAAATCCTCTTTTCTTAGGTTGTGCAATGACTCTTGGATATTAGATGCCTTTCAGAGAATCCACAGTGAAGAAGGGAAGTTCTTCATACCACATGATTTGGAAATTTCCAATCAGGAGCTGAGTCACATTGTGAAAAGGTCTGAGCAGTGGAGAGGGATCCATGGTGAAAGAAGGAAGGTGAGTCTAAGTGAAACTAGCCTGATTGTGCAAAAGAACTCCCCCCAACCCCATGCCCCACAACCACACCTTCCCACCTCCCTTCTCCACACAGCATTACTGAACTGGTCTTTCCCTCATGCTGTTCTGAAAGTGTTCAGTATCTTGCTTGATACTACATTATGAATTTTGGGATTTG
>NW_022196913.1:44372776-44398114 GCF_008632895.1 Mastomys coucha | reverse complement strand
CACACACACACACACACACACACACACACACACACACACACACACTGAGGAACAGGCTTCAATTGAGCCTTGAATAGGCAGAAGGAAGGAAATAAATTTCCCCCCTATAGTCTTTTGTTGTCTTTCTTAGTGAGTCCTTAGAATCTTTTTCTTCTGTAGGTTTTCCCTACAGGCATTAAATAAATGATTTTTAATCTTTATGGTAGCACTGGACATCTTCTACTGTGACTTCATCCCTTATCAGTGTCATCAGAGTTTGTTTACCTGTTTTTCTTGCTTGTTTTTCACTCTACACACTGCTTTGATAAATTTCTTTCAAAGTATTGTCCACCCTGTTAAAAGCTGTCACATATACATATGTGGCTACATCTCCCTTCTTTGTTCCAAAATATATAGACCAGTAACTTATTTTGATGTTTTCAGATAAATAGCCCAAAAATAAGGTATTGTGGTTCAACTCAAATAGATCCCAGACTTGTTTTTACTTAAAACCAGGTGCCCTACACCTGGTCAGGACACCAAAGGAATTATATTCCTGTGGTCTTTGGACATAGCATTTTCATCTATTCTAAAATGCAAAGGACCAGAATGCTGAGGGTTTTTTTTTTTTTTGTCCAATTCTGCCTTCATTTTGTTGACTTTTATTTGAGCAAATCCCATTGCACTTACTGAGATTTTCTTCTCTAATCTATTTTCCTTTACAACATGGATGCAGGCCCTTGATGCCCACTGAGACAGCTGCACGACCCGGAGAACAGCAATGTCTATTTGTAATTTCACCCTGCTGCTGCCCCATTTTCACACTATGGATTCCTTCTCTGCTCTGGTTATCACGATTTTTCTAACAAGTAAATGCAACCCTGCCTTTCTTCCTGTTCACTGTTTCTCCCTGACTTTCTGAGTCACATCTCCTGCATCTTGATCCCTCTCACCTCTATCCAATCAATGTGTATCTTTTAAACAAGGCAAATAATTCATAAAAGTATGAACAATTTTATTAACATATGTGTTAGAGGTCACATACACTCCCTTTTAAGGGAGAGTCATTAGCTTGTGTGCATGATATGATGAGTGCCACACTCCAAGTCTTAATCCAAGGGCCTTCTCTGTAGATTTAATCCAGACAGGACTGTTTTCTTTTGGTTTTGGCTTTTTGTCCTACCTGATAGTCCAGTGTTTCTAACATCTTGATAATGCTTATGGGTCCATCTTTCTTTGAAACTAAGCTCTCCTTGTAGATTTTGAGTGATCTCCTCATCTTTGTATCATTTGTATATTTTAATACCTACTTATTAAGTAAGTTTTAATACATTCATGAACTATTGGTATGTGGTAAAATACCATGACTGGATACATTTAATAGATTCATGAACTATTAGTATTGGGGTAAAATACCATGACCAAAGGCAACTCAAATGTTTATTTGGCTTATGATTCCAGAATTCTAAATGTCAATGATGGTAGGAGCAGTAATTTGAGAATCACATCTCAATCACACACAGAAAGTTGAGAGAAGTGGAAATGGGAATGACTGTGTCCCCTCAAAGTTCATGCCTAGTGACACATTTCATCTAGCAAGCCCCACTTTGTATAGGTTCCGTAACCACTCACAAACAGTGCCCCAACTTGGGACTAAGTGTTCAAATGCATGAGCTTATGGGGGCATTTTTCATTCAATTCACCATAGTTGAACATACTTATGTTACCCGTGGAATGGACATATATAGTGAACCTTATCCTGCTACCTACTTAACAGGTATTTAAATGTTAGCCTAGGAAACTGCAGGTTGTTTTCCTTCACTCAGGTGTATGTGTCTTTACTTCTGCTTTATAGTTAACCTAACGGGAGCTGACTTTTCTCAGGTCACTGTCCTTGTACTGAAACAAAATAGATTTAAGTCTACTGTGTATTCATCCTAGGTTCTCGGTGACTTACAAAACATGTGTAAAGGTCCAAATTGAAATTAATTATTTGAGTACTTCCTCTCTGTGATAATTTCACAGTGTCTAGGGTATCTATAAAGAGCATTTTATTTCATTATTAAGTTTCACAACATGGAAGTTTAGATACTTGGATGCTATCCAAAGTTGAGTACCAGCATGATCTGATATGAATAGCAGTAAGTTAAAGAAAAAAGAGACAGAGGAAAACATAATTATTGTGATAGTTATTGGCTCTGTTTAGCAAAGGGGTGATAAGACTGATACTTTAATGCTAGAAGGAATATAGATTAGACAATTATTAATGTTTATGCTGTCTCTTATAAAATTACTTAGCTGATACATGTTGAAGGAAAAGTAGAACTTGGGAGGAGACTTTAAACTTTGAGGGGCAGTAACTTTTTGCATTCACATTCAAATGGAGCAGAGAAAAACCAAGTAGATTAAATGTAATTAAAGGAAACAATTTAATCAAAATGATAGTAGAATAGGCTTTGATTTAGGTGTAGTATGGCCATATGTCTATATAAATATCTGTTATTCTATTTACAACACATATTGACTCAGTCTCCATCAGGGTAAGAAATATGAATATGCTTCACAAATACCTTGAAGTCCCACAGAATACCTGTTACTCTATATCGGGAGCATTATGTTTATTAAGAATACACAGATACTCTCAAGCGATGCCTCAGAGAATAAAGTCTCCTGTTCCTAAGGTTGAAAACCTAGGTTTGTTCCCTGGTACCCATGTTATAAAAGCAGAGAAACAACTCCCACAAGTTGTTCTCTGACATATGCATGCATGCTATGGAACACACATGTACATACATCCACACTTATCTATGTACACATATTCACATCCGTGAAAAAAATATGTATTTTTTTTAAGAAAGAAAGTTGGCCTGAACAGATGGATCAGTGGGTTGTAGTGTTCTTTCTGGGGATCCAAGTTTGATTCTTCACACTCACATCTGTTGGCTCAACCTTCTATAACTCTAGCTCTCGGAGGGATCTGACACTTCTGCTGCTGAAGTCACCTTCACTCATATTGCATAACATCACAGAGGCACACACACACACACACACACACACATAACTGAAAATAACAAAAAAAATACATGTTTAAACATTTTAAAATAAATGTATAGACTTAACTTTGACTTGTTTGTTAGGTTTCCTGAATGCTTGTGTTTTCACATGAGATCCTTCTTATGCTGCCTCATATTTGCTTGGTTAGTCTCTTTCAACAAGAAAGCAAGCCTGCTCTTTTGAACAATTGACGTGTCCATCTCAAGACACAATACCAATTTAACTGAGAACAATTATTTATAATCTAAAATACCAAATTAAGAATGGAAGATGGATTTTAATATAAAAATATTCCCAACATGTAAACTAGAATTCTTTTGACATTCATTCATTCATTCATTCACTCATTGTGTGCATACTTATCTGTACCACAGCTTGCATGTTTAGGTCAGGGTATATCTTACAAGAGTTGATTCTCTCAGTCTACCATGTACGCCCTGTTGGAATCAAATTCAGAGCTTCAGGCTTGGTGACAAGTGCCATGGATCCAGTTCACTATTGCCTAGAATTTTTGTACTCTCCTATTTGACCAAGGATTTTGTCATAATGCTATTAAGAATACAAGCCTCCTTTTTATGTACTAGAAAAAAAATTTCACCATAAATGGACACTTTATAATATGCTTAATTTCCTTTTATTAAATTGATAAGTGAAAAATCACGAAGCATGACACTATGATGTGAACTTAACATTGTTGAATTTTACAATTTTCCCATTTTCATTCATATAATTTTTCATCTGTGCAGTGACAGCCAAGAAGATAATTTCAATGTATTTTACTCATCTTTTTTTTATACAGAAAGGTCACTTTCAGTAGTCAGAAAAGACATCATTCTATTAAACTAATTTGCCTACATGCAAATTTTGTCATTTTTACCTCATTAACTATTTATCATGGAGTAAAAAGTATATATATTCATGAAGGGGCAGCTTGCAGCCTGATGGAGCTGGAACTAATATTTTGCAACTCTAATGACTTTTTTGCATCCTTAATTAGATAGCATAAGGTTGATATGATTAGGTCAGGATGTAGTGTTTTTCATTAAAATACATTTTAGAAGCTGTATTCATAATCTGCCCTTGCAATTAAATAATGAGCCTATGAATTTAATATTATCGACCCAATTATTATCCCATGCAAACGTATACCTTTAATAAATTTGTGCCGTAGGACCTTCATTAGCAGCAGAAAGAATGATATTTCTCAGTCTGTAGATTGAATAGCTATGGTTAAACTTATGTAATGATATTAAATGTATCAAGAAGAAAAACTCCAATACCTAGGCATATAATAGTAATGTGCCTTACTATTTGCTGAGGACTCATTTACATTGTAATTATTTTCTTAAAGAAACTACCACTTTAACATAGGCTACTGGAACTCATTAAAAAAAGAAGCAAAGTATTAGGTGGAAAGGAAGGTAAGAGACAGCTGTACATTATGGGACAATAATGTGCAAAATTTAGAGATCTCCTCAAGACCAATTCGAAAGCATACAATCTAAACGTCCATTTCTCAGTGTCTATATTAATCACATACAGCTACAGGTGATTCATGAAGGTGATTATTTTGGTTGTTGAATGTTAGTGTCATTGTTTGCAGATGACTATGTTTAAGTACAAAAGGTCTCCTAAGAAGGAATCTCAATTTCTGCTCAGATGAATGTATACAGGGAAACATGTATGTAGCAACAAACCCACTCACTCACTTGTTCTGTGCATCAGAGCAATAAAAACAATGGATTAAAAACTTCAGTTCATTATTTGAGAAAGTTACTAAGAAAGTTATGTACAAATAATATCTTAGTAAAAATGAAATAAGAAATCAACCACATGTTTGTTTAGTAATGTAGTGTAGAGAAAAGCCAATCAACAGTGTTTACAAATAAACTGTGCACACATGCAAGTAGGCTTAGGGCACTTGTACAGAGGCAGAGCTCCTCTCTAATTGGAATTTGAAGTCAAGATAAGCAGAATGCTTTGGTGTGCAATGCTTTGCTTACCAATGTTAAAGACAAGATGGCAGTCATGGTAGGGGACTTGCATATGAGTACCAGGAGTGGGGATGCTAAGGCTTTTCTGTATAAAAGAAGGGAACAAATAAAATGGTGGAATCATAACAGGAAGGCAAATTTGGACACTGGAAGTCTTTCTCTCTCTCTCAACTACGATGGATAGAAGAGCCTAAAATACCAGACTGAGAATGCAAAATTTCCTAATTGTGGCGTCTGTATTTTTCCCACAGACTGCACAAAGTCATTGAGTGTGTTAATGCAAAGACCTAACTCATGTATGTGGGCTCTGGACTATCTGTGAACTGACTTGTATAAATTGCTTAACTTAAGGATGTATTATTCTTACATCATTGAAATAAATTAATTTAATGTTGACCAACTCAGTTTGAGTTGTTTTACATGCCATTTTGAGTGACCCTTATGGAGACCTGAAGCATACAAGTGGATCTTTGAGAACTTCAGTAAGTTGACGGGGATTTGAAATGAATGAGAAGTAAAATGTCAAAAATGAAAGCAGGAAATTTGAGTCAGGGAGCTTATGGAAATGAAGATTGAATTCAAAAGAGTAGCTGGAAGAATAATGCCTACGAAATACAGAAGATTGACTTTATAATATAAATGGTTTATTGGAGTATATTCATTATGTGGAAGGATGGTTTCACAAAGACAGTTTGCACAAGTGTCCTACATACTTGGACCACATTCATCTCTGACACTTTTTTTTTCCTCCAACACTTGTAATTCAACATCAGACCCCAGGACAGGGTCACTTGTACTTTTATGTCCCATACATGTATAGGTGTATATCCTCTCTCTCTCTCTCTCTCTCTCTCTCTCTCTCTCTCTCTCTCTTTCTCTCTTCCTGACACACACACACAAACATACACACAAAATGAACACATAATTCTAGGATCTAAATAGGAAAATCATGCAATGTGTTGTCTTCATCTACTTTCCTGATGGTGGGCATCTAGTCTTATCCCATAACTTACCTATTGTCAGCAAACATATGCATACAAGTTTCTTCTATAGTACGATTTAGAATCCTGTGGGTATATATACAGGAGTGGTGTAGCAACCTCATATGTTAATTTCATATGATAGTTCCATTCGAATTTCTATAGTAACAACCCAGAATGACTAGAGAGAAGACTGGTAGTTATGAATACTTCCTGCTTTTCCAAAAGACTGAGTTCAGTTCTTATAACTCCCAAACAACTATCTGTAACTTCAGATTTAGGGACATGAAAGATTTCTTCTGAAATCTGAGAACATCTCCACTCATATGAGTCTAACTCCTCACTTCTAAACCCATAATTAAAAAATAAAAGTATATAGTAAAAATTAAAAAAAATAAATAACAAACAAATAAATAATAAAAAAGAGCCCTGACTCTTCCTGATTGATGCATAACTAAGTTGTTGGGTCCATACAAAGTGGGTTTCAGGAATCTACCTCTTTTAGAATTAAACATCATAAAGGTTGAGGTGGCCAAACAACACATGGATTGTTTAGAATTATTGATGTAAACCTAGACATTATAATGCCAGCCCTCTAATAGTAGTAATGGGATTCTTTTAGGATTTTCATATGAATATGTCTTTCAGTTTGTCAAAAGGCTGTTGATTCACCAGTCACTAGATTACCCTAATAGAGAACATGTTGTATTAAGCACAGCTTAAGAATATTCCCAAATGATTTCAGCCACAATCTTTCTGTGAAAGTTTAAGAAAAGATTTTGAGAAATTAAGTATACATTCTGAATCCTGTATATATTTTTAGTTATCCATTCTTTCCAATTTTATATCACTGTCATTGTGGCTATCAAATATTTTATGTGACTGTAGACTATGACTCAAATATAAAAATTTAAGTTTTTCTACAATAAGGGGGTTGGCAGTAACCAAACTAATTGGAAAATCTAAGTTTTAGCAACATTTTTGAAAGTACACAGGAGAATTGTTTTTAAAAAGATATGTGGCAACAGCAATTTCACTTGTATATTTTCAAAGTCATAGCAAAGAAACAGCAAAGGAGAATATCCTCTCTCGGTTGGGTGGTCTTGGATAATTGAAACACCTTTCTTTTTATCTCTAAAAGTCTAGGATGTTTGTTTATAAGCTAACCAATACATTGTTAAGCTTTTGAAAGGCTATTTAGCCATAGAGAGATTGATCTCTTCTATAAAATGGAAATGATAAATAACAACCAAAGAAAGGAAGAAGTAGAACTTTCTGAAGACACCTCAAATGTTTGGGTTTTAAAATCGACAAAGATCTATTGCATTCCGCTAAGTACTTTCTCCCTTAATTCTAAAATGATTTCTATTTGAAGTGAAGTCCAATCCATATGTTTTTGATTCATTAACACTTAGTTTGTTAGCATCCCTTTACTGGAGTCATGTATACCAGTCTTTTCATCTTTTTTTTATAAGCTTATGCTCCTCAGACACAGGAAATCAAGTTTTTCTAAGAGTAAACAAACTTGAACTCAGAGAGACATAGGGTTGTGAGGCCTCTGTGTATAGACAGCACCTATTAGCTTTGAACTACTTCTCTGATTCACTATGCAAATTTTTCCTTAGAGTGCCCTAGAATGAGATATATTGCTAATTAGCTGAGACATAAGATTCAGCTTATATTTTATTATTTACTGAATTTTTCTCCTACATTAATTCTTCACGATCAAACAGCCAACTACTAGCATATTAATGAACAAGTCATTAATAATGGTTATTTAATTGTCATCTCTTTATTTATTCTCATTAATAATACAGGACCTACTTATCTTTTAATAATTATGTAGTAGCAAATGAAATTTACTATAAAGCACCGAGATATATTCCTGTCTCTTATTTTCTTTGAGAGATAGTGTTCTTAAACAGGAAGGGTCCACACCACTTTTTCATGTCTTACTGACACCAGAGAAACACAGGCCCTTCACAGAGCTTGAAAGCATGTAGATTTTAGAGGTTGAAATGTAACTTTATCAATTTTTATCTCTCATATGACCTTAGTTCACATTAACTTATCTAATTCCCACAGTTAGGTACTCTGAGCAATTTTTTTAGCAGTGACAAAACTTGAATAAATCAGTACTGGAAAACATGATCAGAATATCTGTGCCTGCTAAGAGAAGTTGGTTTTTTGTCCCACTTTTTTTAAATTGATTTAAGTTTTATTGCATTATGATGAGAAAAAATACATGATTTCAATTTATCTGAATTTGTTAACATTTAAAAACATATTTTAAGTAAATAGAATTAAACCACATTCTTGTTTCCCTTTGGTACTCTAACTCCTCCCAGAGACCCCCTTCAATACCTATAATACATTTTTTGTCATATTCTTTAAAATTTATAAAATATTATAGCAATAAAAATGAGTATTATAAAGTTGTTTTATATAGAACAACAATCAGTTTAACAGTCTTATGTAGATGCTTGTCTACAGCAATACTGAAAATACATACATTTTTCTCAATATAAATTTTAAATAACTCCTAACATATTAACTGTATATTTTAAAATAATACATTACTACTAGTATTTTCTTAAATGAACATAAATAGATTAAGTCTTTTGCTTGCTTGTTTGTTTGTTTCATTTTATTTTTAGTAGAGCTTAAAATCTTGGCTCTTAGTATGGTACAAGCCCAAAATAAGAACAATTTTTAGACATTGGATTTCGTTGGAATAAGGCTGTACTTTAATGACCCTCACATAATCAAAGGATTTTACCTCCATCGTAGCTAAGCTGAGAGTTGATAGTTCTGCTGCTCCAAGGAATGAACTGTAGGCATAATTTTTGGATACAGACTTCCTGCTATAGTCAAAGCTATTTGCCTTGATTGAGTGACTTTATTCTCATCCCACAGATAACAGGTTACATTCATATAAGAAATGGTGTGTGTATTAAGATAATCTATCCATAAAGTCATTCACCAACTGTTTCAATGAACAATGGTTCTGCTTGGAGGGTGGCACAGACATTAGATGAGGATAAGAATCTAGTTCATTGGCTGTGATAATTGGGAAAAGCATTCATCTCAAAGAAAGAGTAACTTACAAAGTCCTCTTCTTCAAACTTAATACAATAGTTACAAATGTCAAGTAAAGCATTCAATCTCACTTTATTGTTCTCTTACAAGCCACCTCCCAATTTAATTGTCTACATTTCTTTTGACTGTATAAATGCTTTTGAAATATGTAAGCTGTTTTGAAAACCATAGTATAGTGTAAAAACATGAAATAAACAATACTACTAATAGAGAGACTGAGATAGGAGAAGCAAGATATCAAGACCATTATGTTGTACACAGCAAGACACTGTCACGTACAAACAAGCTGAAAGTTTATATGGATTGTGCAGTATTGGACCTATTTCTCCAATTACCAAATTAGAGAGATCATTGGATAACAGTCAACAAATTTCTAATTCCTCATATTTTTGGCTTTCAATCAATTAGGATATGTTGGTAATATTAATTTTCATATTAAGATATTAAGAAAAAGTAATTGTTACTTCCTGTCGTTTTTGTTGTAAGAGGTGGAGTTTGGTTTGTTTGGGTTTGTTGAAAGATTACTTTCTTGCTTCTTCTACTATACCCAGCAAAACTCTCAATTACCATAGATGGAGAAAACAAGATATTCCATGACAAAATGAAATTTACACAATATCTTTCCATAAATCCAGCCCTACAAAGGATAATAGATGGAAAACACCAACATAAGGAGCAAAGAGAAATTATTTTAACTGATGTTTTCTCTTTTAGTTAGGTCATGGGCCAAAGGAAAGTGAACAGTGCATCTCTATGACCACTGTGCAAGAACTATAGAAGCACTTTGTAGGTCATTTATATGTTGATTCATTTAATTATTAAAGCAAATATATGTATCTCACTTTACAGATAAAACTTACATTCGAGATAACCTGAGACCCACAGACATTAATGTTTTTCTTTTCAATTCTGCCTTCATTTATTCCCCCATGTGTTTATTGACCACTTTTTAATAAACTAAGCAATTTTGTGCTATATGAAGGCAAGTCAGACAAGACAACTTCATGTTCTAAGGGGGATATCAAGAAGACGATGAAGTCACAAGAGTCTGCTAGGAGCTTAGTAGTCTGTTGACAACATGAATAGAGACAATGTTATTTTCTTAAGGGGTCAATATAAGGTGATTAGGAACAATATTTAAGACCTAAGCAGTCTCAGGGAAAAAATGGTAGAAAAAGGAAAACATTTGAAGCAAAGAAATGAAATGCAGAATTTTTGAGAACAGAAAATATTTATAGTGGTTAAAACTTACCAGCTGTAGTCACTATAGGCCTAAGTCTGGATAGGGAGGTCAGAAATGCCTATGAGCAAAGTGTATGCCCCTAGCTGGACCATATGCCACAGTTATTGTTCTGTCATGGGGGGTCAGTACTATTGGTTACCCATGTGTTAGTATAATTTGATCTTTAGTCAACCTCAGTTCCATGGTTTAAGAGTCAAAACCAGGCCCTTGTCTACCATTCATATCCTAAATAACTCCCTTTGTGCCACCATTTCCCCATTCAATGACAAGATCTTGTAATTAACTGGAGAGATAAATGGCTTTGTCTTACTATACATTTTCTTGTAACTTTGCTTGTGAAATATTTAGTTTCTGTTTCATATTTTGGAAAGGCAAAGACAAGACTTCAGGCCATGCTATAATAACAATACTGGCATCTACCATTTTTCTGAAATAATTATAAAAATAATATTCTCAAAGGGTGACTTGTAGGAAGTGAATGAGCGAAGGAATGAATGATGCACCAGCATCTGACTCTAGAGTTACTAAATCAGTGAAGGAGAATCCAGATTTAACATAATTTTCTACAATATACAGAAACAAAATCCACTATGCGCATCCATCTTAGACCTTCAAAACAGTGTAACTGAGAAAAGTTGGGAGAATTCCGGCTCTCGCTGCTGCCTTTGCCATCACCACCAGGACACCTGTGCGCACAGGAGTTCTCAGGACCTGCCCACAGTTCCACAGGAATGCAGAGCTGACTTGACATACAGCCAAGGTTATTCACTCTCATTGCCTTGTAAGCATCTTATTTCCTGTGCCAATTCTCAAACAAGTTCCCAGTACAAGAGGTGAAACAGTACAAACATGTCCCATGACACACTGTAAAGTGAAGAGGGGACAGAGGAAGTAGTAAGATAACAATTGGAAATTAATCATTGAACCAAGAAAAAGGTGAAGATGAGAAAATTACTTGCATAGGCTAACATGAGTCATGAAGTATCCAATAATTAGTGCCAAACGTCAACAACGACCTTCTTTGCATTAACTGTTAGGTTGCATAATTACAACAATTCAGTGACCCAACAAAGAATTTTATGACATTGTAAATTCAATTTCTATGCTGATTTTACATTCAATCTGTAACATTTCTACATTATTTTCAAATTCCCCAATGCATCATTTTTAGAACATAGTACTACAGCATAAAAGATCACAATTTATCAGTATCGTTAATTGTTAGGTTCACAAGTGTTTTGTTAATGTTACTGTTAAGGGATTTTAATACCTAAATTTGTTCAGTAGGTAAGTTAGTAGAGAGGTAAAAAATTCAGGTTGACCACTGAATTCTTCTTTTTTTTTTTTTTTTTTTTTTTTGATTTTCGAGACAGGGTTTCTCTGTGTAGCCTTGGCTATCCTGGAGCTTACTCTGTAGACCAGGCTGGCTTTGAACTCAAAGATCTGCCTGTCTCTGCCTCCCGAGCACTGGGATTAAAGGCGTGCGCCACCACCCGGCAACCTCCAAATTCTTTATTGTGGCCTCCAAGCTTGAAGATAGTGAAATAGTGTCACAGAGTTTTGGAAAAAAATAAAAAGTAACTCCAGACTCTGCCCAATAACTACATGCCAAAAGGTTTAAAAATGGAGGAAGGCTACTATTCCAAATGATTATTTACTGACAAAAGAAATTTAAGTTTTAAATATGGAACCCCTTCAGTGAAGGCAAAAATTAAAAATTCAGAGTGGTTAGCCACTAAGTTGTCAATGAGACTTATAAAAACCACCTACAAATGCTTTGAAATTTTTCAGTTTTTAAAACTGGCTTTTACAGGAGAGGAAACATGCTGTAACACTTGTGGTTTACCAATAATAAACTCATTCTTATGAATTCAAGAGTAAATACTAACTGGGAAGTGGGGGTTGGGAATAATTGAGATAAATAAAATCAACCCTCCCATCTTGAGTATTTATCCTCTGTCTAATAGAACGTAAGGCAGTAGATCTTTGGAAATAGTTTTAGAATTATTATTTTAAGAATGATCTTATTTCTTAATCCAGTAATTTCACTTCAATGATTCTCCCCAAGGAAAAATATAGAGATGCAAATAAGCCTTGAACAATCAAAAGGATGAGGTATATATTTTGTCTTATTACAGAATCATCAATAAGTTTGTTGTGTGGGCATATCTTCATCTGATATCCTTCCATGTTATCTTCATCTGCTTTTCTAAAATTGCCATCTTTTATGATAATCTTGTTGTTTTTATAATTTGTGGAAAAAAGACCTCTGAAATCAGTTTTTGAAAGGAAGAAATCTCATGCAGGACATGGGATCCTCCATGGCTGCTCTCACATTCTATTCTGGAGCATGAACTTAGGAGAAGAAAATGAGCCAGACACAACTAGCTCTTCAATATGCCATTCTTGCAAGTAGGTATTAGAGCCATGAGAATCTACTACAGACTGGCTTGCCATCTATCTTCAGCAGGGATGGCAGAAAAAGCACACAAGGATCCTGTGTTGTAAGAATGGTTGGCCAACATGTTTGTAGCTGGTCTTATCCATGCTGATGGTTATCATATGAGGTTTGATGACACACAAGTCTTGCTTAAGTTGGTAATAGAACCCAGTCAGACTGTATCAGGGTGAGATGTACTTGGTTGTTTTCTCTCTTTGCCCTTGTTTTTTTTTTTCTTCCTGTTGTCCCCTGTCAATGCAGCTTGGTTCCCATTGTCCACTGCAATAGCACCAGTTGTGGTTCATGCCACAATTAGGTCCTGAAGCGTAGCTAAGCTGTTGTGATTGTCCCTGCTGGACACTTGGCAGCACAATCACCATGCTGGGCTCCTAGGGACAAATAACTCCATCTCTACTTCCAGCCTGCCTGCTAATCCCTTGGACCATTCTCAGGCAAACTGTTGCAGAAGCTTTAACTTTCACACTATGGCCTTTCACACTAGGTCACACCCATGACTCACTTGTCATGGGTTTAAATACCCACTCATGGTTGATTTTCTTGGTATGAAAAAATATGTTTTATGAGTGCTATAGGCACATGCTTCATGATTTATAAAATATATCCTCATTTATCAAAAAGAATGAACTTCCCATATTTGGTTTTATTCTTTCCCCTGATAGTTCTTTCTCCAATCTTTTCTAATTGTCTCATTGACACACAAAATTTAAAAACTATGAGTTACAATTTTATTATTTGTCATTGTGATAAAAGAAGTCATGCGTGTAAGTTATTGTTGTTCAACAGAAAATAGCAGCATTCTAAACTTTTAAACATCTTTAATATTTGTATGATGATTTTAGGTATTGCCAAACCCAACATATAATTTAAGAAAATTTAAGCACCAGTAATTGAGTAATGTTGATCTAGTTGTAGATTTCAAATTGTGCACAGTGTTACACAGGAAAAAAAAATTAATCAAGAATGGAGGTGGTATGGCTGGAGAAAGGATAGCTCAGTGGGTCAAGTGCTTGCCACACAAACATGAGTCCCTGAAGTCCCTGGTACCCACATAGTAACTGCACAAGGCCAACAACTGTAAGGCTGGTGCTGGGAAGGGGTAGGGCATGGGCATCCCATGAGCTCGTTGGTCAGCTTAGCTACTTGGTGAGCTTTGGGTTTAGAGAGAGACCCTTTCTAGGATCTAGAGTGATGGCTCAACAGTTAAGAGCATATCCTTTTCCAGAAGACCCAAATTTAGCTCCCAGCACCTAGATTGGTGGGATCTGATACCCTCCTCTGGTCACCTGGACTCATGTATCCTATGTACACATAGACACATAAATAATAATAAAATAAATATTTAGAATAGGGAAACTCTTTTGAACAAGTAAGAAACAAGTAAAATAGAGAAGTGTCTGAGGAAGACACTAGTGTTTGACCTTGAGCCAACATTTGTATACATTGCCCCAACCTCCCCAAAATAACAAGAATGGAGGAGCTGATGTCTACCATAAATATTTTGAGTTTGAATTGTAATATTTTAACATCATATATTGCCAAAAGAAATAAGTTTTAAATTAAAATTTCTGGTTACTATAGGACAAATCAAGAGCCCATGAGTTATAATATCTGTTATAATATTTATATTTTATTTCTTAACCTCCACCATATGCCTGGCTGTTTCAAGAACAAGCTACACAGCTCTTAAAACAGCAATTCCTTAGATTATAGATAAAAAGCTCATAACCAGATCCTCAAATGACAAACATTAAGTAATAAATGTTATTTTAATTTTTAAAATATATATTTATTCTTTAAAATGCATAAAATAAACTTTAATAGTTTTATCAAGATATAATATTTCTGCTACAAACCTACTTAAATCACCCAGTTCAAGGATTTTTTTTTATCATGTTTACAGAGTTCAGCAAGCATCACCATAATCTCATTTTAGGAAATTTTCATCACCCCAAGTATTATAAAGAAATAGAAACTTTTATAGAAAGTCATAGAACATGAGCTTGCTGAGAAAGCATTTTTTAAATCCAGTTTAAGAATCAATGTTTCAGTCATTACAGGGGCTCAGAACAGACCTGGCTACATTTTAAAGAATTTAGCAAAGTAAACCACTTCTCAGTATCCAAAGATAGTGCCAATCCATACCCTCTCTCTGTCCACCATAGCGTTATCTACCTCCCTGTACCTAAGAACTAATTTACTGCAATGTATACTTTATTATACTATCCTATCAGGATATATTGTGAACTGCAAGACAGCAGCTTCCCTTTTCATAAATTTTGTCTTTCTGAGTCATTGTTTTTCCTTTCATAGATTCAGATTCCTAGAAAATAATAGAAACTTTAATTTTTACTTACAATAACAACATATTGTAGTAGTATTTGGGGGGCATATTGTAGTATCATTGTCATTCTGGTAGGAAGACGCTATTTTCTTCAACATTTCCACAGATCAACTGTTCCTCCTGAGTTTACACACTCCTGAAGGAGCAGTACACTTTAACTAAACTCTCACATAGTTCATCACAGCCTAACTGTCACAAAATTAGCCATGCGTGATTGCCCACCATATTATTTACAACCATGCTCAGCACATGCTGCACTTGTGTTTCCTGTCCTTCACAGCACCACAATGATGAGTTCATCAGGTGTACTGCTAGTTGGTGGACTGAACTCATATCCAATGTCATGTTTAGTTGGTAGGTTGAATCCACGGAAAAGACAATCACCTACTCTTGGAGTAAAGAGTCTTAGAGGAATAGTCCAATTACTGTATTGTGACTTCATCTCTGTATCTTTTTATTCTTTTCTTTTTTTTTTCTTTGAGACAGAGTTTCTCTATGTATCCCTGGCACTCCTGGAACTTGCTCTGTAGAACAGACTGGCCTCTAACCTGGATCCACCTGCCTCTGCCTCCCAAGAGCTGAGATTAAAGTCATGTGTCTCCAGATCTAGTTGAATCTATAGCTTTATAAAGTCAACCTGGTGATTTATATAGTGCTAATAATTCACACCCTCTTTATAACCTGCCTCTCTGTCCTCATATCTCCTTCTTTCTTTCCTATTTGCCTTCCTTTCTTCACTCTAAGGAACTCTTGCTTACTGCTGGAGAGAAATCAAACATATAATTCATAGTTCTTCTGTCCCAGGAGTTTATAAGCTACTCCACTGATGATACTAGTCAAGTCTACTCATGCTTTGAAATGATTGTCTCTTACCAGTATTTCTCATTCTCAGCTTCCAGAATAATTACTACTACTGAATTTTTTAACTTTTATTTGTATTATTTATTTATTATGTGTGTGTGCATACACATGAATATGTGCACATTTATGCATACAATTGTTTATATGTAGAGGTTCATATGCATGTGTTGGTTCCTATTTTTTCTTTTTCTCGAGACAGGGTTTCTCTGTGTAGCCTTGGCTGTCCTGGAACTCACTCTGTAGACCAGGCTGACCTTGAACTCAGAAATCTGCCTGTCTCGGCCTCTCAAGTGATGGGATTAAAGGCATGTGGCACCACTGCCCAGCTGATGGTTCTTTTTTAATGCATATAGGTCACAGATCTTGAATTATGGTCTCCTCAGACTTGCTGGCAAACACTGAGATATCCTTTCTGTCCCTACTACTATATTTTTGAGTGAAATATACTAAATTTAGTAGCATGGTGATGAGAGTTAAGTAACTGATTTGAAGCACTTTTTGAGAACTAACTGTTCTAGCTGAACATGATGGGCTACACCTGTAATTCCAGCAGATTAATGAGTTTAAGGCAAACTTTGATTTCGTTGAATTTCAGGCCAGCCTATGCTACTTGGATCTTACATCAAAAACAACAGAAGATTGTGAATTTTAATATCTAGATTGAGCAAGCCTTGATATTTCAGAAAGTGCACTGCAATGGTGGTATACTTGTCTAACTTTGTCTCATCTCAGACTGATTCACTAATTACTTTTTGGCTCAGCTGACTGCAGACAAGCTTGTTTTTGTTCATAGACACATCAAAGGAGGTATAAATACTATTTCCGTGGGATTACTTTTGCTGTGATGAAACATGACCAGAAGCATCTTGGGGAGGAAAAAGTTTATTTGGCTTATACTTCCACATGACTGTTCGACCTGTGAAGGAAGCTGGGGCAGGAACTCAAGCAGGGTGGGATCCTGTAGGCAGGAGCTGATGCAGAAGCCATGGTGCTGCTTCCTAGCTTGATCTCCATGGCTTGCTCAGCCTGCTTTCTTATAGAACCCAAGACAATCAATCCAGAGGTGGTGCCACTTACAATGAACTAGGCCCTTCCAAATCAGACACCAGTTAAGAAAATTCTCTACTGTCTTGAATCCAATCCTATGCCAATGTTTCTTTTCAACTGAGGTTCCCTCCTCTCAGATGACTACAGTGCGTGTCAAGTTGAAGTAAAACTAGCCAGCACAAATATGTTTCAGATGTTAAAAATATGCATATGGTATACATACATACATGAGGCAAATAATCATTACACAAAAATAAAATTGCAAGAAAAGCTCAAAATTTCTTTATGTAATTCTGCTGTTTCTGATAGAAGATGTTCCCTCTCTAAGTGAATGTCTATTGCTTCTCAATAGATTATGACATTTGAAAAGTTGTGCGGTAGTGGGCTATCACCTTTACATATGTAGAGTTCTGGTGTAGAATCAGCTTGTGAGTGGCAGTCGTCTATCTGCACCGAGGTGAGACCACAGAAGATGTGAGTGCTGGAGATGATGGCAGTGAATATTCTCTGTGGGAGAAGTCCTTACTCTGCCTCTATTTTTAGCTTAAGCTTCCATTATCTGATGCCTTTCATAGACTATGGAAGCCTAGCCAATTTGTACATTTACACATAAAACAATGACATGCTTAGCAGTATGTGTCATCAGTGTCACACAGTGGTGTCTCCAACACATTGTCACATTGTACTGTTTTGTTTTGTGCCCTCAACACCCTCTTACTTAAACCTTATGGTAAGGGGCCAGGCATTTCACAACTAGAAAACAGTCTTTGGAAAGCTATTCACCCTTCTGTATAAATGTCTCAACTCTTGGACAGTTTCATTCCGGACTACCATATATATCATAACACCTAAGAAAGAAGTGAAGATCTAAATTACACATTCACATCGAGTCGGACAGCTTACAGCAGAAACGGCAGAATAGAATTTTTAATGAGCTTGTCTTGTATGTGTATGCATATTTGACTCATGTCTGTATGTGTACCATATGCTTGCACCACTTGCAGTGTGAGCCCTCTTCAAGAATCCCCATCTCCAGACACCTGTAATAAACACAGTATAGAAAAATAAATGCCTGCAGAATTAAAACAAGTACTTTAGCCCACTTCCGCCAGCATAGCATGTGGGGTCACTACAGAATTCCCTCCTGTACATATTAAAAAGCTGGAGTTGCTACTGCTGTAGCTGCCTGGCGCCCCACATGACAGGAAGATCAGTGCATTTGCAGATACCACAGGTGGGGTGCAGGGCAAGGGATCCTCAAATTCCAGCAGATGTCTACTCTGAGTGGTTTGAGTTTTTCTCAGCGTATTCTTTTCTTCTTCTTTGTCCTCATCCTTCTCCATCTCTCTCCCTGTGTATTGTGTTTCTTTGAGGCAGGGTATAACTATGGAGCCCATATTAACCTCACACTTGTAATCCTTTCTCAGCATCCAAAATGCTGGGATTATAGACCTGTATTGCATCTAGTTTTCTCAATTTATCTGCTGTCTCACACTCTTTTTCTTTCCATGTTATGTAACTATATAATGGAAATGCATATGTATCTATACCAGGAGTGACAAGGGATAGAGACTGGGAATGGGTATTAGTTCTGCTTTATCCATTCTTTTCTCCCCCATTTTCTTGGCTCCATTTGGTATAAATCACTGCATAAACTCTAGGTTTGAAGACCTGAGAGCTTAATATGCTGTTAGTAAGCACAGGTATATAGTCTTGTTATTTTCATTACAGCTTTGTAAGTAGCAATGCTGGAAGCCACGCATGGGTTAAGCAAAAGAGCACAGAAGGTCCCACTTGTGTTTCTGTTTGACGTTGAAAAGCACTTATGGTTTTTGTAAGGAAAGCAGTCAGGTTAACTATGTCTATCCACTTTCCAGATGGAGCCATAGTTTATGGTGGGGCTGCTGGACACATATTTCAGGGCCCATGTTTTCTGAGTCCTAAGCAATGGGCTAGGACTCTGTCACTGTCTGTCACATAGAATGACCCCCTTGAAGGAGAAAGCACAAGACCAGTTTTCAATTATGGTCTTGTTTTGCTTTTAACCTCAACAATTAGATGCCTTGTTTATTAGCCTCAGTAAATCGTTGGTGTGCTTTCCATTAATAAATGGCATTGCTCTCTGGAATAAATAATAAAATAACTTGACTTTAGACTGATGTTACTGGCCATTCCATCTTCTCTTCTGTTTCTTCTGTTCTACTTCAGATAAAACCTAGCCACAATCATATGGGTATCTTCCTTGGTCCATAGGATGCAGATAGTTGTATGAATATTACAGAGAACTTATTTTTTTTTCTTATTAGATATTTTCTTTATTTACATGTAAATTTCTCCATTCTTAGTTTCCCCTCCAAAAAACACAGAAACAAACAAAAACAACAAAAACAAACCCCTGTTGCCTCCCCCCTCCCCATGCCTGCCACCCCACCCTCTCCCACTTATTGGCCCTGGCATTCCCCTACACTGGGGCACAGAACTTTCACAGGACCGAGCTCTTCTCCTCCTATTGATGATCAAATTGCAATCTTCTACTATACACATGCTGCCAGAACAATCAGTCCTTGGTTGGTGGTTGAGACCCTGGGAGCTCTGAGGATACTAGTTAGTTCATAGTTGTTCATCCTAAGGGGCTGCTAAACCCTCAGCTCCATTGGTCCTTTCTCTAACTCCTTCACTGGGGACCCTGTACTCAGATCAATAGATGTCTGTGAGCCTCTACATCTGTATTAGTCAGGTACTGTCAGAGCCTCTCAGGAGATAGCTATATTTAGGCTGGCTTGCCTTTCCTGCAGTCTTTGCTCCATAGTTAATCTCTGCAACTCCTTCCGTGGGTATTTGGTTCTCCCTTTTAAGAAGGAATGCACTGTCCACCATTTGGTCTTCCTTCTTCTTGAGTTCCTTGTGGATTGTGGGTTGTTCTTCCTGTATTCCAAACTTCTGTGCTAATAACCACTTATCAGAGAGTGCATACCGTGTTTGTTCTTTTGTGATTGGGTTACCTCACTCAGGATATTATCCAGATCTATCCATTTCCCTAAGAATTTCATAAATTTATTGTTTTTAATAGCTGAGTAGTATTCCATTGTGTAGATGTACCACAATTTCTGTATCCACTCCTCTGTTGAGGGGTATCTGGGTTGTTTTCAGGTTCTGGCTATTATAAATAAGGTTGCTATGAACATGGTGGAGCATGTGTCCTTATTAAATGTTGCAGTATCTTTTGGGTATATGCCCAGGAGTGGTATAGCTGGGTCCTCTGGTA
Source organism: Mastomys coucha (assembly GCF_008632895.1). Taxonomy (NCBI): domain Eukaryota; kingdom Metazoa; phylum Chordata; class Mammalia; order Rodentia; family Muridae; genus Mastomys; species Mastomys coucha. The sequence continues at coordinate 44,377,790 of NW_022196913.1, read as the reverse complement.
GTACAGTGAACTTCTTAAGACACACATATGACTGAGTAAATCATTTAGTTCTACAAACTGCAGTGTTTAGCCTTGGAAGACTTTCAGAGTGTCCTTTTTAAAAAGAATAGCTTCTCTAGCTAAACTTCCAAAGAGCTTTTCTAGAGCTGGATGTAATTAGCAACATGAGTTTTGTTTTTCCTCCTTTGACTACTTGTAAATAATTCAATAAAGCCATTGCACATCCATGATTTCAATGAATCACCCCTGTGTTATGATAAAGACTTCATTGTCCTATTTAATAGTTAAAGGGTCCTAGAAGAGGCACTAAGATAGTACAAGGGTGCTAGGGGACCCAGCACAGGCAAAACGTAGTTCTCCTAAATTCTACATTAATCTTCCATCTCTTGGGTTATTTTCTCATAACTATTTGAATTGATTAATGACACAAAGTGTTCTGGTTAGTACATCTAACTGTGTAACTACAAGATCACAGAAGAATTGAAGACAAGATGCAATAAAATTTGCATCTGATAGGATGAACTAAAGAATCTATTAAGTTTCCTAAAGAAAGAAAGTTTTACTTTTTTAAATCAAGGTTACGAGGATGATGAGATGGCTCAGTGGGTAAAGACTCCTACATCCTTGCACCAAAGCCTGATGGTCTAACTTCAGTCCCCAGGACCTACATGGTAGAAGGAAAGAACCTTCTTTCACAAGTTGTCTTTTGTGTACACACACATATACACTAATAGCTAAATAAATATAATTTAGAAATCTAGGTTATAATCTACCTTCTAAAAATGTTAAAATGTGTGTGTGTGTACATGAGAGAGAGAAAGAGAGAGAGAGATCTCATTATGTCATAATCCCTTTGACAAGACAAGTCACACACTTTGCAAAGACTGTGCAGTCCTATCAGAAGAGACAAATGTAAACATAAACCAGGAAATAACCCGAGATAACTGTTTCTGTGACACCATGCTCTGCAGGATTTGCATATTTAGGAGTTCATAGGAAAGAAATTTGAAAGCACACAAAACTCGAGTAAGATTTGAAATTTGAAATGGTCATCTCCTGATACAGAAGGACTGAACTGACCTGCGACCTGTGAGGAGCACTCTATGACACCTTCTCTTTTCAGGCCTTTCTCACAAAACAAAAGCTGCTACTGCTGACTTAAACACACCTCCATTCCATGTTCAAATGGGCATTCTTAGAGCTATAGAGAATGATCTTGGTCCTTGGAAATTTTAACAGAGCTCATGTAGGCCTGAACTCACAAAAGAATTTGTTAGATATTTAGAACTAGGAAACAGTGAAAACATAAAGACTTTCGAGCTCACAAAGATGTTTATGGTCCCACCATGGCTAATTGACTCAGTTGCAAATCCCTACCCTGTTAAACAGCACTTTGTAGACATGGCTGCCACACCTCCTCTTCTCAGAACCCGTATAAATTTTTAGGGACTTCCTACTTCCTTGCTTTTTAACTCCCAGTTTGCTTCTAAGCAAAGGAAACTCTTTACAACCCATGGGATTGGAAATGATCTCCTAGGGTATTTGATGGTGGCAAATGAGGATCTTTATGGAGTTCATTTTCTGGTCTGAGAGACACATTTTCCCCCAGGTGGTTCACAAAACTATGGCAACTGATGGGATGCATAATCTGACTTCAAGAGGGCATAGGGGGTCTTTTCTTTATGAAAGCATAATTATCCCATAACGTTAGGAGCAGGACAGCATAAGCAAATCTGATATCTGCACCTTAACATTACACATTTGACATCCTGGGAAACTGAAACAGAGTCAAGTTAGCATAGTTTTAGATCCTAGTACAGAAATAATTTGGCAAACATAAAAGTATTTAATGAGTCCCAAGATGCTGAAATATTTGATATCTTAGTATGTATGACATCTTGAGCCTGTTAGACATTCTAAAATTCAATGGAATTTTGCAAAGGAAAAAGAACATGCATGTCTACCTTTAATCACCAAACTTTTTAACTTGAAGGATATGAAGAGAAGAGAGAAGAGGGTGGGAAGGCTTCGGCTCAAGTCAACCCCCATCCCAAGAGTTCTCATGCTGCTTACAACTTCAATAAACTTGCTTCTGTAAAAGAATTTCTTCTGCAGGCAGCAAATAAAGTTTTATTTTTCCCTAACATAAAATGGATGCCAGACAGACCACCAGCCTAAAGTTATAAACTCCTCTTCCAAACCAAGAACCTCGGGGTTTATTTGATGTTACAGGTCAGAATATTTAAAAAAGTCCCATGTGGAAATAAGATTATAAGGGCATCAACTTGTATTTATGAACATAATCACAGAAAGGGAAGTCCATGACCTCTCACTCTTTGGATTTACATTTTAGAAAGCTCTAAAGACATAAACTAGCATTTGTAAAGAAACCAATGACAGTGTAGGAATTTTAACGAAACTCCTCAAAAGAACCAATCATTAGCTTGCCTTGAAATACAAGCAAGGATTTGGAAAAAGAAATACAAAGTATCATGGAACAGAATTCACATCAATTCCCTTTCTGCCTCTGTGGCTAAATTACTTGCTACTAACAATTTAAATGGGGAAAAATATAGTTCACTTTACAGCTTCAGGAGGTTAAGTTCATCAGAGTTGAGAAGCATTGTGGAACTAGTCCATTCATGTGATGGTGGGCCAAGAAGCATTGATAATAACAGTGCACAGCCTGAGTAATACATGCCCCACGATCCATCCCTAGTAATTTGTTCCTTTTCTTTTTAAAGTGTTATATATTTAATATATCAGATTAAATATTAATATACACATTAAATATAAACATGTATTTATATTAGATATTGTATATCTAATATATTGAGTATACATATTAGATATAATATATAATATACATTTTATATTTATATAATATAATATAATTATATATTAATATATATTAAATATAAATATGTATATTTATTAGATATTTTCTTTATTTATATGTCATATGCTATCTCCTTTCCAAGTTTCCCCTCCAAAAATAAAATAAAATAAAATAAAATAAAAAAACAAAAACAAAAAACCCCTATTCCCTCCCCAGCCCCCCTGCTCACCACCCTACCCTCTTCTACTTCCTGGCCCTGTCATTCCACAACACTGGGGCATAGAACCTTCACAGGACCATGGGCCTCTCCTCCCATTGATGGCTGACTTGGCCATTCTCTGCTACATATGCAGCTGGAGCCATGAGTCCCACCATGTGTACTCTTTGGTTGGTGGTTTAGTCCTTGGGAACTCTGAGGGTACTAGTTAGTTCATATTGTTGTTCAACCTAAAGAGCTGCAAACCCTTCAGCTCCTTGGGTCCTTTCTCTAGCTCCTTCATTGGGGACCCTGTGCTCAGTCCAATGGATGGCTGCGAGTCTTTACTTCTGTATTTTTAGGGCACTATCAGAGCCTCTCAGGAGACAGCTATATCAGGCTCCTGTCAGTTAGTACTTGCCAGCATCCACAATAGTGTCTGGATTTGGTGACTGAATATGGGAAGGATTCCCAGGTGGAACAGTCTCTGGATTGTCCTTCCTTCAGTCTCTGCTCCATAGTTTGTCTCTGAAAACTGTGCATGTCATGCAATACCTTCCATGAGTATTTTGTTCCCCCTGTTAAGAAGGAATGAAGTATCTACACTTTGGCCTTCCTTCTTCTTGAGTTTCTTGTAGTTTGTAATGATTGGAATGTACTTTGTGTATTCCAATCTTCTGGGTTAATATCTACTTATCAGAGAAGGCATACTATGTGTGTTCTTTTGTGATTGGGTTACCTCACTCAGGATGATATTCTCCAGATCCATCCATTTTCCTAAGAATTTCATAAGTTCATTGTTTTTAATAGCTGAGTACTACTCCATTATGTAGATGTACCACATTTTCTGTTTTCATTCCTCTGTTGAGGGACATCTGGGTTGTTTCCAGTTTCTAGCTATTATAAATAAGGCTGCTATGAACATAGTGGAGCATGTGTCCTTATTACATGTTGGAGCATCTTCTGGGTATATGCCCAGGAGTGGTATAGCTGGGTCCTCAGGTAGTACTATGTCCAATTTTCTTTCAGTCACATCCATCCTCCCAACCTTATTGTAACATCCCTAAAGAGTGGCACTTTTTATGGGTATAGTATTTAAAGCTTGAGCACCTATCCTATTTTTAATCTACAATTTTTTAAAAAATCTAATATATACTGTAGATAATTTGGGAGAAAAAAGACTTCAACCTGTTCATAATCAGTGGGTATTTGCTGGATTCCTTTTAGGTTTTCAGAAAACAGTATTATTACCAGCTAAACAGGTGTTTATTTTTATGTCATGCCACACTGGTCGACCTTATGTGGATTTATTTCTCTGTAACTATGTGAATTCAGGACCATTGCAAATAAGTATTTTAAGGCACACAACAGTTTGAAAATTTGCTTAAGATGACAGTGTGTAAGAATGGAGTTGGAAATGAATTCAGGATATAGGAAACCAGGAATATACTTATATTAAGTTTTGTGTCTTGGATTTATTCTACAACCCATATGGTTAGCCCCTGGATATCTAAACAGGAAAATAAAAATAGATATGTGAATCTCTACATTGTTAGAGCTAACATCTACAAAGAATTGAAGTATTTGTTACCTTGGCCATGGTCAAATAATTCATATAATGTGATCTTATTCATCAATAAAAGAAATAAATTATGATATGAAATAGAAGACAGAATAACCTCAAAGATCTGCTAAGTGAAATAAGTCAAATGTGCTATATCACCAGGACAAAATGAATTCTGAGAGGACCTTTCAGATTATATGTCCTAATGTGCACAGCCCAGCTCATCTCTCTATCCTTGTGTTTGGAAGAGTGTGATGAGTACTGACGGCGATCACTCCTATCATTAGGTTAGACTGCATGAAAAGAGTAAGACAATTCCATAGATGTAATTATGTTAGTGAGTAGGTTAGGGCTAATATCCAATGTCTACAAAGAACTCAAGAAGTTAGACACCAGAGAACCAAATAACCCTATT
>NW_022196913.1:44365868-44371843 GCF_008632895.1 Mastomys coucha | reverse complement strand
AAAAAAAAAAAAAAAAAAAAAAACTTGGGATTATTGTGGGTGGACCAGGCTTTATCAGTCAAACATCTTTAAAGGGATTCCAGATCTTTCTCAAAAAGCCAGAATGAACATAAGATATTTCATTTTTAAATTTTCTTTGAATAGATATGTTATGAATTCCTGTGGAAGAGGGTCTCTACCGTAGACTTGAGGATCTGAGGGGTTCCGAAGGTCACCAGCCACTAATAAAGCAGATGAGTCAATTCCTCAGCTGCAGAGAACAATCTGCTGAAATTCTGAATGACTCTGGAAGTGGACTCTTCCTTAATCTGGCTGTTAGTAAGAGCCCAGCATAGTTGACCCTATGACTAAAGTTTACTAAGGCAGAGTACAGAGATGCCAGCTAACCTGGACTTGTTTCCCACAGAAACTCTGAAGTCAAAGAAAGCATTTTTTTAATCATTAAGTTCCTAGTACCTTGTTACACAGTAATAAAAAAATTAATTTAGCACATATTGAACCATTATGTATACATAAAATATCTGAGGGATGCTCCTAAAACCCTGAGAGAAACAGCTGTAGCTCTGGATATAAGAGCCTAGTTGATGAAGAACATGTATGTCTATGACTGTGTATATGCGTATGTGCATATGCATGTGTTGTGTATGTGCATGTCTATGTTCATGAGTTTGTGTGCATTTCCATGTGTATATGTGTGTATGTGTTCTATATATGTAGGCGCATATGTGTTTATGTATGTATGAGTATGCATGTATACCAGGGGAGATGTTGTTCGTAAATTGGCAGGACTCAGCCTGCCAAGCTATGCATGTACAGAACAGATACAAAGTAGCCATCAATGATGCTGGTAAATAAACTATAGTAAAAACCCAAATCTTTGACCTACTTCTGAGTGGCTTGAGCAAGACACTTTGCAATGTCTTCTTCAGATTGATCTGTTGCAGGAACCACCTATAGGAGATAGGGTAAAGCTCCTTGTGTTGACTACCTACAAATAGAAATCAAAGGGATAATGGATCCTTCTGTGCTAGAAATGTCTAGAATGTTAAGGGCATGGGCTGAGTTAACTCTGTAGACAGAACTGAGCAAGCCTGACAAGTTTCCAGGAGGAAAAAAAATGATCAAATAGATGCTGACCTTGAGATAACCTGGAAGTTGAAGAGACTACAATGCTGGGTGTTGATTACGTCCTTAGTGAAGTAAAGGGGGATCCTTTGAAATCAATGGAAAGAGATCTTTTTAACAGACCAATGGGCACAAGGAAGATCTAAGTAGAAATTTCAGAAATTTGAAAGAAAAAAAAAACACAAGGTCTTCCAGTTACTTAATAGGCTTGACATGACAGAAGGAATAGCAGATGCTTAAAAGGCAGCTTCAACTGTGCCCAGAGGCTGGATAAAGGTCATGGCAAGAACCCAGAATACAGCCTGTGTGAAGGGTGATGGTTTACTGAGGAGTGACTGAGCCATCCTGGCTCAACCCTGGACCCTGTCCAAATAGAGACCTAGCTCAACAAAACAAGCAGTGACCAGGAAATAAAGGAGATTGACCTAGTGGATGTTAAAGAGATGCCAATAGCAGCCAAGAGCCATTTGTTATACCCTCAATAGTGTCACCAAGACTATCCTGATTTGTAGCACCCTGTGAAGTATTATTCCTGAATCAAGGAGATGTGAAAGCAGCAGAGAATATCAGAAACACTAAGACTTGAGGACACTCCCCACCCCCACCCCCAATACATGCACATACTTCCAAGGAAGGTTTCTGTGAACTAGCTTTGAAAGGCTGGAGGAAAGGGAACATGAAAAGAGGCATAAGAAGTGACAGACAGGTTGAAGGTCTCTGCACTCATGGAGGGCTGGAGCTATTGACTGTGATCAAGAAGGACCAAGGAACTTCCTCTTTAAAGGTGGAAGCCAGTGGTTCTATCACACCCAATTTAATTGTGAAACAGCTAAGATATGTCTCTTTCAGAGATGTCCTGCAGAGAGTTAATTACAGAGTCTGTAGCTAGGGGGGAGAAGTTCTAGGAAAATGACTTAAATTGTAGTTATTCTAACAGAGCCCTGTTTAAACTCAAGAAGAGAATATCATGGAAAAGTTGAGAGTTGAATTTGTCCCATGGAAAATACTAAGAAGTCTTCTAAAGGAAAAAGACAAACACAAGGATCTCTTGCAGCTATGATGACACTGCCTGTGAAAAACTTAAGATATATGAGATATTTATCACCATTAGTTGACAGCACACAGTTTCTATTCAGATGGACATTCATGGGATTGAGAAAAATGGGTGACTTATGCAGTATTTCTCGCATTTAAGTTGGAATAAATAGTGTGGCCCTTGGTAGATTGATGATGCTCCAGTGGATGGCACCACATCTATGAGTCTGCAGGCAACACAATCTTCATCCAGTAGGTTATTAAAAGCAAAACACATCAAGATTGACAGAGGCCATGAGACTGGGAAAGTATATGGTTAAGAGTGGATCCAAGTAGAGTTAGGTAAGTGAGCGGGGCTTCATTCTAATCAAACTGCATTGCATGCTTTTTTTAAATTCTCAAAGAGTTGATAAAAAAATGTGTTCTTACAAGGAAATTATAGAACAAGAAAAGTACAAAAGTCAAAATCAAATCACAAAAAAATGGAAAAAGAACGAAGGGAATAAGTCAGAGACACATGCTCAAGCAAAATGTTCATTTCCATCAGAGCTAGAGCTTTGGACCAAGGCTCCCCCACTGAATGCTGGAATCCCCATGCTCTGTGAAAGCGGGCTTCCCATTGCTTTGTAGTCTGGTACTAATAAGTTTATTAAACTTAAAATGAGAAAAAGTAGGTATGACAAAGCTGTGTGAGATGATAGATGCTAAATGTAATTGTCTGTATGATTTTTGTTGGACTTGGAGAGACAGCTTGGCTCTCTGTGGTTTTCACAAAAAGATATCTACCTCACCAGGCCAGAACAGCGAGAAGGATGTTAACAGTATAGATGAAGATAGATCATTTGCCCAAACCCACTGCTTGTCTTTCTACAGCTTGTTTTTTTTTTTTTTTTTTTGCCTCTAGATTACACAGATGGATGATTTTATAGCCACTGAACATAGCACAGCTGTAGACATGCTATGTAATAGAAGAGGATCTTATCTAGAAATGGAAGGGATTGTAGAAATATTATATTCAGAAGCTGTTTGTGTGTGGATCACCCCTACCTCATGGAGCTCAAACCCATTCTATAGCTTAAACCCATCCCGTAGGTTAGAGGACCCTCCAGTCACTTTTCAACTATAGGAATATTCTCAGAATTGCATATTTTCTCTCTTTTCTTTTCTAATGTAAATTTCTGCCAGATGCAAGGAACCATGACAATGTTGACCTCAACCCATATTATTTTCTGTAGGTCTTTTTCCCTGAACCGGAGGCCTATTTAGCATGCGGCAATGTGCAGGCAAATTCCCAATATTCCCGTTGACAACAGCAGAGTCCTCGAAGATGCGATTTTCCTTGTGATCCACTAATTTTCAAAATGATGGAATTTTTACAGTCATTCATAAGGATACCCCAGGAGCCTGAAACAATATTGAAATTAAGTTTAGTGTGTAGAAGCACTATATGCTTTCTCGCCCACCCCTCTGCCTTTATGTCTGTTCTCCGAATGATAACACAATCATAAAACCTCACAGCCACACTGGAGTGTGTCCCTCTGCCTACACCTAGGGGTGGGAGGCCCCTGTAAATCTTGGCTCTGCTGCTGCTTGGAGATGATTAAAGTGTTCTGGCTTGCTCGGGTGCTTCTGTGCCTTCCTGCATTTCCACTGCTCTTGCCAAGTACCAGCAGTCACCAACAGGGCTCCCTGGTTGGCCTCTGCCAAGTGAAATGTTTTGAAATTAAAAATCTGAAGGAATGGTGCTTGATCAGGTGGTGTCCCTTCAGGAAGCTGCATAATGGGAGGCCAAGGGGACTCAGCACCCCCTCCCAGTGGTGGCACAGACACAGAGCTTGAATTTAAAGAAACAGGATTCCTTTCCTAAGTTAGACAGATATGCTCACGGCCTCAAAAGAAAGACCTTTGTGTCCTGAAATATTAATTTTGAAGGGCAGAACAAATTTCTAGTTGTAATACATGCTACCCTGGGAAAATCTGGGGGTGCTCACAAAAAGGAGAAAGTCAAAACAGCCCAAAGTTCACTAAAATTCAGATATATTAATATGAATATAAATGTATAGAAAAATATTATGGAGAATAATAAATACATTGTCTATGGTTTGATGTGATTAGAATATTTTAAAGAATTATCTTGAAAGTCTATTACACTGTTAATATTTATGTTAAAATCCATTACATGGAAGTACTAATTTATAGGCTATTTTTGATATTTAAATACTTTACATAATTAGCTTTTCTTTTATTATTTCTTTCCTCTTGTTTTTTTTTTTTTTTTTTTTTTTTTTTTTTTTTTTTTTTTTTTTTTTTTTTTTTTTTTTTGTTCATTTTGTTTTGTTGTTTTGTTTTTGCTTGATTTGATTTTGGTTTGGGGTTTTGTTTGTTTGGTTTGTTGGTTGGTTTGTTGGTTGTGGTGTTTTTTTTTGTTTTGTTTTGTTTTGTTTTGTTTTTCAGATTTCATCACACTGTGAGCTCTCTACCATCAAGACACATTCCAAGCTCTACAATGGCCTTTTTTTTCCACATAAATCTTGGTCCACCTATGTGATGGTTTTCTTACATTCATTTTCTAGAAATTTAATTATCAAGCCAAAACATAATATTTATTATATATTTATTTGTTTACTTACCTATTTTTGAGACATAGCTTTTACTATTGTGTAGACTGGGCTGGCTTTCAACTCACAGCAATCTCCTTCCTTCAGGCTCTTAAATCCTAGGAGGACAAGCATCAGCCATCACATGTAGCTAACCCAAATCATCTTAAAAGCCCCACTAGAGCACACTGCAGACATGCTAGAGCTGGCATTGTCACTGTGGAGTGACACATTCAGCATCATCCTTTCCCGTACTGAGGACCCTCTCATAACCAGATTGGTTAATTTTAGCTGAATCTTCATTATCTATGATTCTTCGATTGATAATGGATCTAAATTTATACCACATATATAGTACCTATTTCCATTTCTTCTCAGTTATCCAATTATTCACTTTCTTTTTTAAATTTTTTTTATTTATTGTATGTAAGTACACTGTAGCTGTCTTCAGACACGCCAGAAGAGGGTGTCAGATCTCATTAAGGATGGTTGTGAGCCACCATGTGGTTGCTGGGATTTGAACTCAGGACCTTCGGAAAAGCAGTCAGTGCTCTTAACCTCTGAGCCATCTCTTCAGTCCCCAATTATTCACTTTCATCAACATGATTTTTCTAATGTAAGTGACTTTTTTACCTTAGAGTATGTTACTACAGCCATTTATATTTATTTTCCTATAATTTTATTACAAGAATATTTCTAGTTGTCACTAGCTTTTGAGTAATTATTATAATCCTGAATTTTCAACAACTGTGAATGACTACACCAGGTCTACACAGAAATGGTCCCATCTACAGCTGGGCAAGGATGGAGGAGAGACTTGGAGAGACTTTCACTTCACTGCTGGACTATTTCCTACTGATAAATTCAGGGAAAGGGGCAAGGATCACTGTCTTCTGTTGTGTCCCTTCTTGGGAACCCCAGCTAATTAAACAGCCACACAGATGACTCTGGTTACATTATGGGTCACAAAATGAAACCCAAAGTTCATGAACCAGGGAAATATGCAAATAGGAAGGGTAGGGGCTATGAGGGGCAGGAGGGAGGATGAGGAGAGAGTAACTCAAATGTTACAAATGTTGTGCATGTTATATACATACATAAAGCTGTCATTATTAAAAAGTTAGCATAATCATAAAATCCAAGAAAAATGGATTAAAAATTTGAAAGAAACCGGGCAGTGATGGTGCATGCCTTTAATCCCAGCACTTGGGAGGCAGA
>NW_022196913.1:44343200-44365858 GCF_008632895.1 Mastomys coucha | reverse complement strand
AAAAGAAAAAAAAGAATGTAATGTAAAATTACATTAATTGCTTAATGTAAAAATATTCTTTTCTAAGATATAGTTTTAGTTTTAATTATGTGTATTACTCATCTGGGTTTATGAGCATGCATATGAGTGCAGGAGATGTCAAAATTGAAGGCATGGGATCTCCTGGAGTTACAGGTTGCTATGAGCCTCCCTATGTGGCTTCTGGAAATGGAACCCAGATCATCTGGGTTCCAAAACAATGTGACCTCTTAACAGCTGAGCTATCTACCTAGCCCTACCATTCAAATCATGGTCCAGGTTTTATTGTTCATTTACATTAGATAAAGATAATGTTATGCAAAATAGATGTAAAACAATTTGTGGGGTTTTTTTGTTTGTTTTTGGTGGAGAGATCACACAATTTTCAATAACCATTAAATCAAAACACAAATAGTCTTATCACCCAAGTCTAGGCAATGTTCATCATCCACCGAGAAAGCTGCGAGAATTGTTGGGGAAATCCATGCTCAGTTATCTCAGGGTCCAGCTGTGTCTCAGCAATGTTCATCAATAAGTGGACAGAAATCCAGATATTTAGCAACCAATAAAGTTTCCACTCCTGTCTTTTTCCACATGCCCTTTTCTGATATCACTGCAGGGACTGTGACTTCTTCAAGGTTACATTGATCACACAGTTGATCTTGCTGGGAGCTGTGTTTTGAATGTGCAATTTTGGCTCATTAATGAAGATGTTCCTGTAGGTCATGGAAAGGGGCCAATGAAGCTACAGTACCACTAATAAGACATCATAGAACTATGAACCTGCTTGACTCTTGAAAAATCATTGGAAGTACGAAATATCCTTGACAGCGGACCTGGCTAATGGAAAGAGTGTTCTGTCTGCCTGTGCAGTAAATACCTCAGAGGATAGAGAGAAATATAAAATAGGCAGTAAAGGAGCTTACTAGCCAGGAGTGTAAGACAAAAATTAAACACATAAAACAATCACAGAGCAAAGAATAACCGTTATAATTAACTGCAATGGTTTCCTATGGTTCAGAAGTATAGATCTAACAGTCAAGAAAATATGCATGCCCATATAGAATGGGACATTTCTACATATCAAAAAGTTCAGGGGGTAACCTCACTTCTCAAGTCTTTCTCTGTATCAGAGAATGTATTTACTTCCAAATCAGTTTTATTGTCACCTGAGGAACTGTTGGAAGCAAACGGTCCTTAGAATTGAGCCCAATAAAGAGTGCACTGATAAATTCTTCTGGCCCATTGGCACCGTCACTGCTGGTACCATATGTTATCAACGGGTCTCATAAGACTGTGCTCCGTATCGTTTTCCTCTGAGCTCAAACATGCTCACCCTGGCCATGAGGGGATAGATGGCTGCTCTCCAAGCATCACACACCTAGACATCATGGCGTTCTCTCAGCACACACTCTTCTCTCTTTTCCTCCCTCCCACCTTCTGTCTCTCTCCCACACCTTCTTCCCTCCCTCCATTTGTCCATCTGTCTGTCTGTCTTCTCCTTTTTCCAGCTTGGGAACCAACTACTGAAGTACAGTCTCAGAATTTTGTTCTGAGATAGTGTCTTACTGAATCTGTCCTTGAATTCACTCTGTAGTCAAGACAAGTTCAACTCTGAATGGTCCCTGCCTCAGATTTTGAATTAGCAGGCAATCCAGGCTATGCCACCAGGCCTACAAGAATGTATATGTTCATGGATGATGTCCAGATAAGTGAATATCTTAATGTGATAGGAACAAAAGTAGTTGTAAAACACAGGAATTTGGTCTTTATAAAGACATTACAGTAAAGAAAATTGGCAATGAAAAAATACTAATATTATGTGCTTAAAGGTGTTGAATCCCAAACTTTAAATCAAAATGGCCTACAGTACTATACCAGCTTATCATTTAATTGATAACTTCCCTAGAGATGTACTTAGTTCCTTACTGGTCAGGGTTATGGGCTGTGTCGGAGAGAAATCAACAGTGAGTTTAAGAAGAAAGGGGCCTTTCACTGGACTCATGCTTTAAAGTTGTTTGGAAAGTGAAATCTCAGGTTTCAGTTACCGACCTTTCTGGCAGGCCTGTGGTAACTGTGTGGAGCATGTGCTGAAGGAACCAATCTGCAGGATCTACCCCAGAGCTCTGAGAAATATACCCAGCTGAGTAAGCTTCATTTTATTAAAAGCTTGGTGTCTAGGAAGCTCTTATGATTTTTAATCATGTTCTATTTTTAAGCTTTTTCTAACATCCAGTAGCAAAAGGAAATGTGTGGATTTTTGCTCTGTTAAACATTCAAGATAGCAAATGCTAGGGAAACAGGTACTATTGATGATTTGGAGGGAAACAGAGGACTCTGGTACATTTCTTGCTTTAAGGTGGTTGTATACAAGAGGGGGTGATTTTTGAACCCTTTGTTTATTGGCCTTAGTGGTTCTGTGTTGGGTGGATACAAATGCATGCCAATCAATTACCATGAGCCTTTACTTTGGTGCATAGCAAAATTTCTTCCCATTGAACATACAGAATCTGGGGTATGAAGACAAGAGGAGATATTTCAGAAGGGAGACAAAGACTATTACCTTGGGAATCAGGATGTCAGGACATGTCTCAGACAACCCTTTGAACAGTGACATGTCTAGTCCTTGCATAGCTTTTGTGTGGTTTGACTGAATTAGTATTTACAGGCTAACTCACTGCTATTCCTTACTTGAATGTTAAAAGGCAGATAAAAATTAAGTCTATCAAGTGCAGAAGTCAAGCGACTCCTATTCTTGACTCTAAAATAAACTCCAAATGAATTGACCTTCAAGTAATCAGATTTCAGGTCACTGGGAAATATATATTAGATCCTGGAATATATACGAGGCCAGCTGGGCCATTCTGGGTGGAAGAACAAGGTGGAATAAAAACCCTAAGCAATGGGCTCTGCAACACAGAGTGCTGAACTGTCAGGTTGGCTTTTTTTATTTATTTTTTATTTTTTTGACTCTGTAGCTCAGGCACCCGCCAAGCCAGAGATTTGCGATGAATAGCGCCCATATTGATTTTTCCATAATGGAGTGTAAAAGAAAAATGGCTAGATTTTGTTGCAGGTATTTTCATGGGGTGCTAAATTGGAGGATTAGTTGCAAACAGCAGTACTGATAAAGTCTGCTGTCCATCTTGACGGTTGGGTCTTTCTATTAAAATGGCACATAAATAACCTATTAGATTCCCCCACCCATGGTAATTCAAATGCACCTGTCAACTTGATAAAGTACTTGCCTGGGGGGAAGCGCTGTTTACATTTTCACTCCATTCTTCAGAAAAAGTGAGATTCTAATTATTTCTCCCACTGTAAATTAACGCTGACTATGATGGTTAGCGTATCTCCATATTGTTCCATCTTTGGGAAAGTTAAATAATAGAACTGATTCATCATCTATTATGCAACGTGTGTTTTTATGACAGGCTTCCCTGTGCTCCTTCCATCTCCTCTTGTTCTAAATGTTCATTCATTCTCTGGCTCATGTGCTGTCTGAAACTTTCTGGGATTTTTTTTAGCCTTTGAGAAGTCCCTGTGGATGTTCAACTAGTCCCCAAACTTTGAACCACGTCTCAGACCTGGCTTTGTTTCTTTCCTTCCTTTCCAGGCATGTGTCCATTGTTCAGCTGGCCATTACCTGTTGTCAGTGACCACATGTTACTACGTAATTCTTAGTTTCCTCCTGGGAGACTTTCCTCATTACACATATCATGTGTGGAGGTAGATAATTTTGTTCTACTTAGAATTTCCACCTTTTTTAGATACCCAGTTAATTTTTTAGAGTAATTCATTTTTTTCTTTTATTTTTATGGTTATCTCTTGGTTAATATCTTGCTTTCTTGGTTACTATATCTGGCCATAATTATGTTAAATTATGTTCCCTATACTAGGCTCTTAGGACTTAGTGCATGTATTTCTCCTTCAAGAAATCCTTTCAGATCCTCCCACACATAATCTAATTACCACCAAGGGTTGGCGGTTCTTCATGGGGAAAAAGAAAGCACATGGAGGGACACACAGTCTATGTGAATTCTTGGAATAGCCTTAGGTAAATTTGACTATAATATTACTTTGTAACCCCCAATCTAGAATTTTCTATTGTTTTCTGTACACAGTCACATATTTGTCTGAAACTAGTTGATTCTATAACTAAAAGATACTTAGAAGACAAAGAATGAAAAAATAAAATTACAGCCATCAAAGTGACTGACATTTTGGGACAGCTGTAGGCTGTTTCATTGCCTGTGCTTTGTGCAGACTTTGCAACTGCTCTCTTAAGGTGTCTCCAGGAGGGGAATTGGTTCCCCAGCTACTTGTCGGCCCCAGTTTGTAGGTCTCCAGCCAGTCTCTGCTTTACTTCTCTCTAATGCCCATTTCCTCCAATAAATAATTTCCTGCCATAGTTCAAGATACCACTGGACAAGATATTGTTATCAAGAACATTGGCCAACTGAACTGGATGTTTTCATTTAAAATACACTTAAAATACGTATAACTATCTTTCTGCTGAGCTAATTTAACGAAAGTTGAATTAATGACAATACCTTTTAGCTATAAACACACTGATTTCATTATTTTTAACGCATTAGTTTGGAAATCAATTTTTAATAATGGAATTATGTCTTTCCAGGCTCTAATTTGTCCATCAATCAATCAAAGGCTATTACTGCATGTTAAAGTTTCCATTTAATTTGCGAACCTTTGGTTCTGTCTCAAAAATATATTTGAGGCAGGGAATGCAAGCTTCATCTCCTTTCTGTCTCTTTCTTGCCAAGGAAGGAAGCACATTCTGATACTTTTAACTCTGAGTAGATTTAAGAACGAAATGGAATTGACATAACATCTAAAAATGTTATACAAACTGTGAGTGTGTATGTGTGTGTACACACACATGTGCATGGGTCTAGCTACTCATAAGGCTGCTGATAAGAAAACACATGAAGCTGTAAGTTTGACAAATGTGGTAGCAGTTTGTTACTAAAAGTTGTAGCTACTTTTGGAATCTTTCAACTGATATTTGAAATCTAGATTATAACATTTAGCGTGTGTGTGAGAGTGTGTGTGTGTATGAGAGAGAGAGAGAAAGAGGGGGGGTGGGCATAGAGGGAGAGGGATGCTGGTGCTCTCTGTTCTTATCTAAATAGTGTCATGTCAACTTATCAAGAGAATGAGCACTATCCTCTGTGCCCAATATAAACAGTTCCTCCTTCCTCCTCTCCTCTCTTTTTTCTTTCTTTCTTTGCTTCTTCCTTCTTTTTTCTCTCCTTCCTTCCTCCCTCTCTTTCTCTCTTTCTCTCTATCCCTTTCTTTTTCTTTCTTTCTTCCTTTCTCTCTCTCTCTTACTTTCTTTCTCCCCTTCCTTCTTTCTTTCTTCCTAATATTTATTTCTTTTATGTTAGGTGTTTGAGTGTTTTGCCTATATAGTCATTCATGTACCACATATATGCCAGGTCCCCATGGAGATCAGAAGCTTGTGGATCCATTGGAATAGTGTAAGGTGGGTAGTGAGCCTCCATGTGGGTGCTCAGAACAGAACCCTGGTCCTCTGTAAGAACAACAAGTGCTCTTAACTTCTGAGCATATCCCTGATCTCTTGTTTTCTTTAGATAGAGGATATTCACTTTGTCCAGTATGTGTAAATCATCCAGAGTAGAAGAACCAAATACTAGGTGAGTTGCAGGCTAGTAAATAATATCTTAGAAACATTTGAAAACCATTTTATTTACTCTAGGCATCAAGTGAGCAATGTTTGCTAGTAGTGTTCTGCCACTTGAGTCTTAATTTTATGGATCTGTAGACAGGGAGAGTGATGATTTGTATTTGTTTATTTTGGCATCCTGCTTTTTCAAATTAAAACAAAGGTAAGGGGGCATGGCTTCCCACAGCTTTTTGACCTAGAAGAATATAAAGTGAAGCGACTGTCTCCTGAACTGTTACAGCACCAATCTGGGATACTTTCATGTGTTTCTATTCTAGTCCAAACACCCTCTAGTGTATATTTAAAAAAAAAACTGGAAAGCTCTTAGAAATCCTGGAATCAGATATTTCACTTGTGGCTGGGTCTTCAAATGATAGAAATCTATCCAGGGCAGCTGGAGAGATAGCTCAGTGGTTAAGGGCACTTGCTGTGCTTCCAAAGGACAGCCGCCTATAACTCCAGCTCCAGGAGATTTGACATCCCCTACGGCTCTCCACAGACACTGCATGCATGGACAAACCTGGAACATAGACATATACATGATCAAAGATAAAAATTTAGAAATCATTTTCAAGTCTAGACCTGTAACTCTCTTTGCTGAAGAAGACTGTGTTCAGAGATAAGGAAGTTAGTAAACTGAAAACATAAGTTATTGTGTGATTGGGTCATTGTGTAATGTGTCTGTTACAGCCTTTGTTGTTGCAGCATGTACAAAGAAACCATGATTACATTGTAATGACCACAAGCAGCTCAGCCTCCAGGATGATATGTCCCATTGTCACCTAACCTCTGTTTCTCGGTTTTGGCATTGTACCTGATATTCAGACAATTTTTCTCTAAATAATATGTCTTTTATTCCCTGCTTGCCTGACAGGGTTTGGGGGGGGGATGGTGAGGGGGTGGGGAGTGGGTTCTTGGTGGTTAGACTGGGACATGTCTAAATAATGTCTATACTTTTTACTTTACCTGGACTCTTTGGGGTTTGTTCAAAAGTGCTCCCACTTATTTGGAAGATTTCCTGCCGTTGCTTAGTAACATAAACCTGTGGTTGCGATCCTGTCTTCTTCTGCAGTTGTGTTTGTGTGGGTATTGAGATGTTCCAGATGGGCCTCTATTCTGGTTGGCATTTTGCAGTTTTCTTATTCTTCAGATAAGTTGTTTCATTTTTTTAAAATTACATTTATATTTTTAAGGTGGAAAATGTGTGAATATGGATACAACATACCTGTTGGAGTTGGGAATCCATTCTCTCCATCAAACTCAAGTTTTCAAGCTTGGCGTCAAGCATCTCTATCCACTGAGAACTGACATGAACCCATTTCTCTATTTATTTTTTTTATTCTTCTGATTGGACAAATCATTTTTAACTATTCAAAGCATTTGTTTCTTTCTTCTGGTGTATACACTTCGTTTCTCACCCTAATGTAATTGCCATTTTAGTTACTGTACTTTTTATTTATAGGATTTCTGTTTGGTAGTATCCATGTTCTTTATTGTTCTTCACATTAGGGACATATATCAGTTATTTGGATTACTTCTTTAAACTTAAACATAATAAGTATAGTAAAACCTTGAAAATAGAATTTCAGTTCAGCATCCTGGAAATTTTATTTTTAATCAATTAATTATTAGTTAATTAATTATTAATTGTGTGTGCATGTGTTGTATGATGATTTATAGGGGTTGCAATTCTGTTTATGAGGAGGTCAGAGAACAATGCTGTAGAATCAGTACCATCCTTCCACCTTCAGAGAGTTTCAAGACAAAATTGAAGTCACCAGGGTTGTACTTCAAGTGACTTTAGCTTCTGAGACATCTCATCAGCCCATCTATAAATCCTGTCCCCTGACTACAATCACACATCATAATGATTTTAACTCATTGATGCTACATTTTCCTATTTCATTTTTTAAACATGCATACATTGTACTTTCTGTAGGTAAGGGAATAACAAAAGATGAAGAAAAATTATCATATATGAACTGACTTATATATAGCAAAATTTAAAGACTCTAACCTAAACTGTATCAACTAGTAAATTATTCAAGAACACTGGGATAAAATATCAACATGCAGATAAACGATAGCAACTTTATATATGAATTATCCTGGAGACAAATAACAAAACCAAACTCATTGGCCATAGAATCTATAGAAAATACATAGGAATTTATTCTATCAAGGAGATAAAGACATGTTGGCTAGAACTATTAAGAAATGGTGAAACAAATAGATAACAATAATTTGTGTGAAAATTAACTAAACTATCCAACTACCCAAGGCAATCTTCAGATTCAGTGTAATCTCCACATGCAATGGGAGTCTTCACAGAAGTGGAAAATACTAAATCTATATGAATCCTCAAATACCACCTAATAGGCAAACACTAGAACAAACCCAACCAAGTTGGAGGCATCACATCGTCTGATTTCAAAACATACAGCAAAGCTGTAATGACCAAAATGGCATGGTATTATCATAAAAACAGACACAGAGAGTGATGGGACAATGGGAGAGATAGAAATCATAGATATAAATGGGAACATTTGTGGTCTTCAATACAATGGCAAGAACACATATCATGGCAAGGTGCTTCACTTCAATAACTACTGTTGCAAACTGGAAACTCAAATCTAAAAGGAGGAAATTAAACCTAGGCCTGATAGTATATTCAAAAAACAACTCAGAGTGAATTAAACACCTAAACATTATATGATACAGTGTAATTGTAGCCATTTCACACCCAATATATGTGCGTTATATGTTATGTGTCTTAGGCACACACAATTTTAATTTGTTAGGTAGATTTCAATAAAGTTGAATGAGTTTTCCTCAAAAATGAAAAAATTAAATTACAAATAAAAAGAACAGTAAAACAAGACCAAAAGTTCTATAGTTTTTTTTCCCATTTTCTAAAGTTTCATGGTATTCCAAGCAATGCTCTTTAGAGAAATTCTGAATCCTCTTTAGTTCTGAAAGGCAGGTGCAGACAGATGTGCTATTGGTAGCAGGTGCTAATAAAGCTGAGTCACAAAAAAAAATCTTGTGAGCTCAATTGCCATGATTTTGTTGACTATATGTATATATATATGTATATATATATATATATATATTACATATGCATGTAAATATACAATACGTATATGTACATACACATATAGATATATATGTACACATATACACATATATATGTATATCTCCTAACACATCTTTTAGACCAGGAAGATGTCATAGAAATTATTTAACTCAAGAAGTCACTTTGTTCTGTTTAAATGAGGACTTCAGGAGGATTTTTCTATTCTACAGTCTAGTTTTAAACTTAGTTCAGTTTAAACTTTAGTTTAGTCTTTTAAAAGGAGAGCAGAGACCATTTAGAAGCTTGGGTCCTGGGGGTCAGAGAGTCCAGCTGTCACATTTTGAATCCACTCTATGTCAGTTATCTTTAATTCCAGTTTCAAGTGATCCAACACCCTGTTCTGGCCTCTGTGGATTCCAGGCATTTACATGGTGCACATGCATGCATATATACATACATACATGCATACATACATACATATGTACATACAGGCAAACCACTCATATGCAGTAAGATATAAGATAAATGGCTCTTTAAAATCAAGACAGTCTTTTCTTACTTGTATGGTTGTGTAATGATTGTTTCAGAATGTACTGTATTGTCAGAAGTAGATGTTTTATGTGCATGTGAAGGGCTGTTATTCCAGGAGAGTTAAACCATAGTAGTCTCTGACTTGTGGATGGTGTGGTGTGGTGAGGTAATGAAAGAGTGGCTGAGAAGAGCTCCCTGGATTAGAAAACTGAGTTCAGGCTTGCAGTGTAGGATGTTGATACTTCACTGGTACTGTTGCGGAAATGGAAAACACTGATATCAATGCATACATTAATAAATTAATATATATCAATTTGAAAAAATATAGGAATTTGTAGTTGGAAAAATAAAATAGATTCCAGGAGCTTCAAAAACAGGGATGATAACAGCCAAACAGAAAACCCGGGTGTTTTCCAGTATTGGATCCTCTGAGATAGCTATATTCATTTATTTACTCCTTTAAGAGTATGAATATTTAGTGCATTTCAGCAGCCAGCCTCCATGGATTTGCCATGTGAAGCTTGTGTCTGTAGAAGGGGAGAAATGAACAAGCAGAGAAAGAAATACTTAAGGTGTTTGATAGCAATACGTCTATTCCAGGTGATTCCAATCACCAGGCACAGGGTATGGCTGATGGGCTGCAGCCTCTCCTTTAGGGTAGTGGACCTCACTAATAGATGGCATTTGTAACAATAGTGACTGAGGAGAGCCACAAGCCAAGTACATGTCTGGGGAGAACTCACCAACACCTATTGCAAAGGTCATGTTGGAGCATGCTCAGTGGGAGATAGGAGCACAATGGTTGCCAGTTCTCCCTAGATAGGCAGCCAATTTGTACCACTTGACTTGGATTCAAAATAAGATTAGACAGAGTATAAACATTCTATTCTCCATCCACCTGCTTTTCATTCATTTCAGATGATTCAAAACCAAATTGAGACATACTTTCTCTTGAAAGCAAAATAAAATGCACACGCATAGACCTACAATCTCTTAGCATGTGTTATTTTGGTATTTTTCTACCACTGCAGAGAAATCAATTCAACGAATGTACTTAGAATCAAGTATTAGCTATGAGCATTAACAACAGGTCACCCTTTGAGATAGAAACTTCTCATAGAGGAAGGAAGGATTCCCTATTTCAGTGCCCTGCACATCAAAACAGTGGTGCAGGTATCATATTTAAGATTTCCATCTCTCTGAATCAAGGTCTCATATTGCCCAAGCTGACTTCCATCTCCTGATCTCAGTGGGGAGATCTTCCTGCCTCAGGATCTCAGTACCTTCCAAGTACCATAGACCATAGGTTTGCATTATCATACTTTCTTGAATTGTATTTTAAAATTGAAAGGGTCAGTGTTCTTCATATGAGTTAATAGTTTAAGATTTTTCTACCATAGATGTAGTAACATAGTTATGAATTTTAGTCTACTGTAGCCAGGACTGCGGGACCACATTTCAAGTTTAACACCAAAAAATAAAATTAAGTTGGTCAATGTTGTTTCCTTCAGATACCTGGAATTCCACAATTGGGTCCTCCAGTAAACTAGTTCAGTTACTATCCCTTAGTTCTATAATCGCATAAAGTAAAAGGTTAGATCAAATAGATAACAACCTTTAAAGTTTTTTTCTTTTTCTTGTAGCATTCAAGGGAAGAAAGGTAGGCTCTAAATTTGAAGGTCTGGGTATTTTGTCTTATTTTCAAAAACAATCTGGTTTTGGCACTCTGACTTTGAAGTTTTCCTTCCTGTAACTCTAGAGAAGAGTGTAGGTGTGGGAAACAGGGCTGGCTACATCATTTAGGACTACTTTGCATTTAAACAATCCCTTCACCATCTGTAGGATTTATCTAAAATCATTGTGGGTGGTTGGAGTAAATGAATGTGTTTCTTTTTTCTAACCTTCCCCGCCCCGTCTGGCTTCAGTCCCACGTGCGTGGCCCCCAAACCTCCCAACCTAGGATTCCAGGACTGATGATGCTCTCTCTCCCTTTTAACCACTTTTGGCATGAACAGAGAACTGGAAGAAGGGAGGGGTTGTTCTAAGCTGACATTGGCTCTGAGATTAATCTGTAGGATGTTTAAATATGGCCACAGTGCTACCATTATGAACATTTGCATACATGTCCAGAGGCAAAAACTACAGGACTCCTGCCAAGACCTGTGATTTTTATCCTTTAATAAAATAGCACCCAACTTTTTTTCCTTGTATTTATTGCTGTTGCTCAGACATTTGAATAATGGCTTAACCAGAAGTGAAATTCTTAGAGATTTCCTTGTACAGTCGTGTCTGAAGACAAAGCAGTATGTTTCCAACAACAGATAAATGATGGGAAATTGGAGGTGTTCAATAGCGAATCCTAAGGTAGAGTATGTTCACAGAAGCACACAGTGGTGTGTTAACTTTACTCCAATGACATAATAAATCCCTATCTCAGTAGGGCAGAGATAATTTTGTATAAAAATATGGCTTGCTGACCATTCCATAGTCTATTACTTTTCACTAAATTGGTTCAAATTTACTTAAGTTCTCCTTTTCTGATAGCTCTGTTAAAGAAAGAAACATATTTTGGTGTAATCTTCTATTAATTCTTTGATCTTTTGTTGTCAAGAAATATATGAAATACATGAAATAGTGTTGTAAAACCACTGATAAACATAGACTGCACAGAAGTCAGAATAGCAAGATGAAAAGCCAAACCATCAAATGGGAAAGTTTTCCAAGTCGCTGTGTGTGTGCCAGGTTTTAAATGTTTGAATCAGGCCATGTCTTCAGTTCTCATATGAGCCAGCTTTGAGTTTGAACTCCAAAACAATTCTGCATGAATCAAGGGAGGACATACATCACCATCTTTGGAAAAACCTACTCTCCTGTGTCATCTTCTGCTTTCTATGAACTGGAGGTGACATTTTCTATAAGACCCAATCTTTGAGTTTTTGAGATTTTTGTCTACCTTAGACAATTGATTTGCATCCTTTTGATTCTCAAAAGAATGTTGCAGTTTGAATGCCCCCTCTTACCCCTGAAAATACTCATGCGCTGGCAACAGACTAATAGTAAGTAGGACAAAAAGCCTCTGCCTTCTCCAATGGATCAGAACCATGGCTGGGGGGACTAGCTAGTTATTGCCGGATTGCATTTTCACAACACCTATCCCTTTCATTGTTTGCCTCTGTTATTCTTGTGCCTTCTGCAGTTTGTTGATGTACCACAAAAGCCCTTCCCCCTTTTCATCTTCCCAGTTGCCGAAACTGTGAGCTTAATGGAATTCTTTCTGTTCCATATAAATTACCCAGTCTCTGGTATTTCTGTTACAGCAGCAGAAAACAGAGGAACGCATTGCTTTCTAAGACTAAACAAAGCAGGCATGTCTGTAAAAGTGAACCTTTTACTAAGACCCTCTGGGGATGTTGGTTTTTTGGTTTTTTGGTTTTGTTTTGTTTTTAACAAAATGGTCTAATTCTAAATAAATGGTGATGAAAATCACCATCATCAAGCACAACTCATTTGGAACTCTAACATCAAATCCACAGGAGACCTACTGCATCATCCAGGGTGACCTAATTTCCTGACCCTGGCTCCTTCTGCTTGGTTTGCCATACTTAGAAACTGAACGTAAATCCAAGCGAGAAAAGAAATCAATCCAAAAGCTATTAGAAAAAAATATATCTATGCCATAAATCTATGTTCTACTGCATAATTATAATAACATAAACAACTCCACTATAAGGACGTTCACATCAGACCTAATTTCATGCTGAACTATTATAACGCAATTAACAGCCTCATAGTCCTGTGTTAATTAAGCTCTGTTGTGAAATATGCAGTATTTGAACCTGTTCCGGCCTGTTTCATCTACTACTGAATCACAGCCCTGAACTTGCTCTCCTGCTGAAGGATGGATTTCATTTAAGTTTTAGTATGTGGGGTTGATGTTTTGTGGTTTTGCTTTATATTATATTTTTATGCTTCCAGATCGAGGTCAGCTTCAGCTCCCAAGGTATGTTCTATATGTGTAGTCTCTCAATCCATTTGTCTCAGTAGATTTGTTAACTCACTCCGGGCTTCCCCAGCAATGCTAGACATGTTTGATTGGTTTGATGAAAGGGATTTTATGTGACAGGAGAGAGACATATGCAACCCATCTCAGATTATGTGTAGCAGTAGAATAGAGTAACATAAGCATATTCTGACCTTATGCATTTACAGAACTAGAGTGGACTTCAGTTTTTCCAGGAAGTCACTTAACTGGGCAAGTAGTTAAGCCCTTATTCATTACAAAAATGAAAAGCAGAAGTATGTTTAGAAAATGCTGGTTAGAGAAAACTCGTGTCCTGCTTCCTTCTTTATCTCTTTCTGCCCCTCACCCACTCTAGCTAAGACTGCATACATTGTGTGCCAATTAACCTACCAGATCTTCCTGTCCTCTATTTAGATTGCCTTTATGACCAGAAATAAAATTTAATGGAGATGTTTACATGTAGGCTTTTGGTTTGGATAGCAAATACCACGCTGGTCACTTTGCCACACAGTTTCTTTCTCAGCAACTAGATATAAGGGCACCCATTTAAAAGACAAGAGAATAGGGTGTTCATGTAGATTGTTCAGGAAAGAACTACACACTCTAAGGGGGGAAGATAACTTCTTCGTCTCTCTCTTCCTCTGTATCTGCCTCTGATCAGCTGCTCTTCCCATTTTTCTCTGTTATAAAACATTTTTTTTTCCAACCTTGCCCTACTTTCTTAACCCTGGGGAGATTTTACAGTCTTAAAGCCAAGCATCCTTCATTGCTGGAGGCTGTTCTTTGGTTTAAGGTAGAAGATATAGCAATTACCCGCAGGGTAGGGTGTTTTCACAGCCAGGGTGAAAAAGCTGAATGCCTCAGCAGGTTACTGAGAGACTCTTTTCTGTGGGGAAAGTCTGTCTCAGGTCATTTGACTATTTCTGAAAGGCACACTGGACTTTCCCCTTGTCTCTGTGACCTTTTCGGAAGGTGAGGCGACTCTATGACTTCATTTCTTCCTCTGGCTGCCTCTAGGATCCTGACTCTTCCAAGACTTGCCATCGGGAAGCTCTGGGGAAGAGCACAGCTGCTTTCGTAGACATCTACAGCCCAGATGCAGAGAGAAATGTGGTCTCGTGCCATAGACATTGGTCATTTGAATATGACATTTAAGTTAGGATGGTCCCACCAAGACCCAGGATGGGAAACTAAGAATCATCCAGAGAAGCACTGAGCTAAAAGGAAAACCCAGCCTTTAGAGTCATGTCCAAACATGTCCCCATCCTGTGGCTGCACATTAAGGAGAAAACACAACAGTATGTCCCTACGTGTGGTCAAACATTGAATCACAGTGTAGTCACAACAGCTTTAGAGTCAGAGCTATGTGAGCTCAAATATAGTCTGACTCTTTATGGTCAGGGTCTCAGGGGACTGGTATAGATATCTCCTAGGAACTGTCTGAGAAAGTTAAAATTTATCCATAGAAAGTAGTGCAAAGGAAATAAAAGTTTCTGCCTTATTATAGAGAGTTCTGTGGAAGATGGATACTATTGTGTTACTTGGTAACAAAAAAGACTTGCAGTAGACATCAGAAACACAGGCTACAGGGATATTCTTGCTAAACCAGATTTGGGCAGGTAGAGATGTTAAATTCTAGGAACAGCCTTACTCTAAAACATGGAAACAAATATAAGATTCTCTTCTGCTTCCCCAAGTGTCATAATCATGCCATGTGAGAAATGGAGCCACTTTGTGCCTCTTCTCACAATTCCAGAAGTTATTAAAAATGTTAAGTTCAAAAGGATGAGTGATGGCCGTGGTTTGCCACATAATCCTACCTACCTGATAAGTTGGCCAAGGTGAGTGAAGATTTTTTTTTCAAATAATTATCACTAATATCAACTTTCATATCATGCAGAAGGCAGCAAACATATCTATCTATCTATATGCTTCTATAGGGTTTTCAGAAAGAATGCAAGTTTAAGAGGCTACAGTGGAGTTCAAACTTGAAGAAATGGGTTGACAGGTTGTACTGTGGAGATTCAGAGCCATAAGAGTGCTGGGAGGGAGCCACAGGAGTCGGAGTTTGAGAGTGAGGCTGTAGAGTCCAGCTGGGAAGTGAAATGCTGAACTGGGCTCTGAGAACAGGGATTGTGGGTTCAAGTCTAGGTCTAGATGGGTAGACTGTTGGGCAGGTAGACTATGTCAACAGTAGGGAACAGAGCTGAGCTGAAACCAAGGGAGCCCTCTGCCTGCCCTCATGCACACACACACACACACACACACACACACACACACACACACACACACACACCAGCAATTAGATGACGGAATGTTATAAGGCCATATCATCATGGTGTTGTGTTCATCACTTTATGTGGTCTCGTTAAAGGGGTTACATCCATTCCTCAGATGGTCTGATGTGTCTGATAAATTCCAGGGCCTGGTTTCTCCTATGTGATTTGAGTACACTCAAGTGTCCTTATGATCTCAATTCTCTATCTTAAATTAACAGGGCGGCTCCTTTTTCACTCCCACAAACAATCACTTATCAAGGAGCATGGCGTGGGTGATGCCAGGCAGACAATGTTGTTCCTGGACCTCAGTCATCCTTCTTCCTCAAAGTCAAGCCACACACTTCTTGACAGATGAAGACTCCTAGGGCAAAGCACAGTCTCAGAAGCCAGTTTTATCTAATATAGAGAAACTTAGAGGAAAGAAGGCAGAGGCTGATCTCAACACTCAGTGGGTTTCCCAAGAGATAGAGGATGAACAGCTTGGAGATTGGAATCAAAAGCACAAGGAAGTAGGAGGTGCATCATGAATAAGGGGAATGCCTCCACGACACTGTTGTGTATCTGTGCCTTTGAGCAAATTAATTCACATCCTTCAGTTGCTTTGGCTATGAAATGGACATAGTGCTATCAGCTCTACAGCCTTTTATATCTTGTACATGTGAAGTTTTATATATATGTATGTTCAATTTACATATACAAATATACATATATATGTAGTATATAGCCTCATACATATCAAATTATATATAATAAATATATATATATATATATATAGTATGTCTGTGTGTGTGTGTGTGTTTGTGTGTGTAAAATGTTTGTCACTAAGTAATGTTGACTTACATTTCAGCCTGTCCCTTACTACCTACTTTCTTCTTAGACATACTTCAGTGTCAGCCAAAGTTGCCTCTTCCCTCTCATACTTCAGATTCCTGTGATCGAAGAAGAAAGGAAGATAGGAAAACAAACTAAAGTGAAAAGCAATGTGTGTGTGTGTGTATGTGTGTGTGCGTGCACATGCACGTGTGTGCACGCACATGCACACGTGCTCTTTACAGTAAATTTAGTTTGGAAGAAACCAATTTCTCAAAGGAGAGTAACTGCTACAGTGTTCCCATCTTCTTGAAATAAGCAGTGTTTTCCAAGAGAAGAGTACAGCTTTGTTTAATGTTGAATGTTGCATTTCCAAAACATGGAGGCTCTACTTTCAAAGTCACAGATGCTGTCCAATAACTACTCTCATCAGTATTTGTGGTAGGTATGGTATAGGTATCTATATACTCCAGAACATAGCAAAACCTACTTTTATCCTTTTCCTTGTTTTCTGCATGGGTTTGGAATTATATGTTTTTCATCCCAATTCAGAAATGGGTTAATTCTAAAGGGGAGGAAAGGCCCATGGAGAGCCTGGACTGAAGCTGGGTGAACAGGATGAACAGCCCAGACGGTCTCTGTGCTGATGCAGCCTCCAGGACCAGACTCCACAAGTTACCTAACAAGAAACATGGTCAGATGATGTCATCAGCATGCTATCAGCAGATTTAGAATTAAATTATATATGACAATGTCTGTTACTATAACTGTGGCTACAGTTCTGATGTAGTTTAACAAATTTCTCCTTTAGACATGTCCAGTGATTTGTCTTATATCCTTCCTCATATCTGTCCTGACTGCTTGTTAGAAATCTCATTCCCATGTCTAGTTAGCACCCTACCATTCCAGACTCTACATCAGAGATGAAAAGCTATGTCTATCCAATCTGCCACTCTCCCTATGTTGTCTCACATGCCTCTTTTGGGTACAATGGACACTAGCCTCTTTTCCTTCTAGTTGGTCCCATGTACTGCCTACCCTTTTGTGATTTTACCACAAGTTAGTTAATTAGTTCAGCTTTATAATCCATAACCTTGATTACCACCAGGTGGGGTGGACACCTTTATGATTAATCCTTGTAGTCAGATACAACTCATGATTCAGGCTGAACATGTTCTGATATATCCCTGTTCAGCACTTTAGCTTTTTAAGTTTGTGGTCCATGACCTTGAGTTAAGCATACCCATAAAGTTGTCTACCATCTTTCTCTCTTAAATGGTGTTCTTAAACCAGGCATGCTTGGTAACATAATTTCTATATGAATACTTGCCTATGTATGCATATGTATTTATGTATGTATGCATGCATGCATGTATGTATGTATGTATGTATGTATGCCTATGCTTTCCAATTTTCAGACTTCCTTTGTTGGCAAAGGATATTAATCTTTTTACCTCTTGTGGTTAATTAGATTTTCTTCTCTCTTTTTACTTGGCTAAAGTGTGAGCCCATTGCACTTAGCTTTGCTTCTGTCAGTGCAGTCTCTTTATGGCTGACATTCAAGCTGTCTTAACCCAGTTTCTGGAGTCTTTACCACACCTAATGTCCTTCTGGCCTCACATCTTCCTATAACAACATCAGGGACCCCTTTCCTATGCACTTTTGTCTCTCAGTGTCTTTATCAGCACCAGACAGACCAGTTCTGGAAGCATCTTCTCACTGTCTGTGCCCAAGACAATTGTACCAAGGCTGTTTCATTGGCATCCATAAAAGAAACATAATGATTAGAGAACATCACCTAATGTTTCAAAATATATAGATATTATGTAATTGTCAAATCTAGGTAGTTAGCTGATCAGTCATTTCAAACACTTATCATTTCCACTAGTTTGAGATATTCATCATATTAAAACTAGTTTCACCCTACTGGGCATTAATGTTTCACTAGCATGCCTGCGAACTCTTCACCTGTTGATCAGCCTCTCTCTCTTAGCTCATCTGGCAACCAGGAGTCTTCTCTCTACAACTATGATGTCAGCCTTTATTAGATGCCATGAATCAATGGGACCATGCCTTCTTTATGCTGGCTCATCTCATTTAATGTCTTCCATAGTCCATGTTGATTAAAAAAAAAAAAAAAGAACAAAAACAAAAAACAAAAACCAGGATTTTTTTTTATCACTTTATAGCTTCATATTATTTCATGTAGTCTGTATAGCACATGTTCTTCACGCTTTAAATAGACAATTATATTCATTGATTATAAAAAAAAGAAAACTTGTGCTTTATCTGGAAGAAAAGTCCCTTGTGTGTACTTGCCATAGTTCTACTTTGTAAAGTTAGCATACGCATATGCTCCTGCAAATCTCTGCAAAACCAGGTTTCTTAAGAATTACTTCTATTGACTCAAAACCTCTGTTTTTAATCCCCTAAGATGCTTGTCTTTTCAGTCCTTTAAATACTTTCACAAAATTTATGACCTTGTCTTCTGCCCATCCATATTTTAATCATACCGTTTTTGCCCCCAAGAAAAAAATATTTCTCACTGGCTAAAACTTTACGAGTTTATTGTCAGTTTCAAACTTGCATTAACTTGTCTTTGGGCAGAATTTTTTTTCATATAATTATATCTTTCCATGTTCTTCGGTATTTGCAGTACTCTTAAAGAGTTGTTTAAGAGGAGTTAGCATTTGCTTTGTGTTTGAAATGGGCTTTATGGGTCACTAGATGAATATTTTCTGTCTCTGCCAAAAAAAATGCTAATGCAGAAAGAAATCCATAAAAAACTCTGCTAAGTTCTAAAAATATGGACATCTTGGAATACGAAAATGGGGAATTATAGAGAGTGTCAGTATAGCTCAGAAATTGAAGAGAAAGACAACAGAACAAAACAAGACAAAACAAAACAAAGCAAAACAAAACAAACGAAAAAGGAAACCAGAAGTTTTATTAGCCACACACAAGTTTTAAGGTGGCAAAGTGAAATTTTCATCGGCAGGATTTTAAACAATCGATACAGGTTCGTCTTTTCCACTGCACTATAATTTAGTTATTTTAACTCTAATATACTACACAGGGTGTGTCACATTAGACAATGAAACTGTCACCTGAGGAGCCTTATTAAAAATAAAATTCCAGTAAGTCCAAATTTTCAGGATTACCAGGAAGAAACTTAGTAGTCAATGCCCACGCCATACAAAAGCTGCCCTGTAGACTGCAGGGAATGTCCGTGGACTATCGTTGGCCCATTGATTTAGTGATCTGAGAAGTCTGACACATAGACTTTGCAGCACAAACAAGTCGAAAGAGAAAGCCTTCCTTTCGGGTGAGAAAGCAGCAAGCCTTTCTTTCCGGTGAGAAAGCAGCATGCCCGTTCATAAAGCCATTTGTAAACATTTTTGTTTTCCAATCTACACTGTCATTCTCCCAGCCTGCTTGATCTTCCTGCCTTGGGTTAACATGGAAGCCAATTACAGCTTCTGTGTAGAATTAACTTTGTGGAGCACACACCAGGGATTTGTCTGTCTTCGCTATTTAGATACATGTCAGGAAAATGCGTATGGTGTGTGCAGTGGAGTGCAGGCACTGCAAGACAGCAGAATTTCAGATTTATTGTAAATTCATGTAAAATTGGCTATGCTCTTGACAAATCTTAACTACCTTTTTTGTTTTCCCCCCTTTGGGTTTGGGGTACTTGCCTCTCGGGGTCTCCCTAGGTGGCAGTGTATGATTACATCTGCAAAAGCCATGACACAGAGACCAATATCTCCAGCTGTGACTTCCACCATCAGGATGAAAGTTTTGAGTCTCCAGTTAGCCCAAGAGGGGTTACATCCCACATTTCAGTATACACTGTTTATCCCAGTGGGTTTCAAGAACTGTATCGCCATTTTCTCAGGCTTCCGGATGGCGCCATCATTGAGGTATGTATTACGGAAGTACCTGGAGGCAAATGTCCTGTATGGCATAGTTCATTAATATTATATATATATGTATATTAAATGTGTGGACTTAAACCTGATGTTAAACACATCAGCATCACTGGGCACATAGATGCTAACTAGTATTTGTAGTACTGTAACAGGTTTAGACATGCATTTTAGTCTTTGCCTAAATGAAAGTTTCTGTTTATAACCCCGTTAGCAAAGACGTACTAGAAAAAATAAAAGGGAGTAATTAAGAATTCTACCTGCAACAGATTTAGCTAGGTAATACTTACAAACATCAGTAGGCTGATGGAAGAACTCTGACTCTGTACTTCAGATGTGCGCAGTCCTTCACGCAAATGAATCCACAAAAGGAAAGAGATGCTGGTGTTTGTTTTACTGTTCTCCAAAGGAAAGTTACAAAAATCCAGAAAAGTGCTCCACCTCTAAATCTTGAGAAATATTTTGAAAATATTATTGGGGGAATGAGTTCAAAGTCGTGTTTTCTCCTGAAAATGTGTTAATTTTTCAGAAGACTGATTTATAATTTAAAAACTCATGTTATGTCAGATTTGTAGAATCCAGATTTACAATGATTTCCATTCTGGGTGCACTGCACTCACATAGGTATCGCTTTAAGGGGAGTCTGGGGAGATATCAGGATGGAAATGAAGGCAAGAGAGGAAAAGCCTGCAGGCACACAGCCTGCACATCACTGAATCTGTCTGTCCCACACCTTTGAATCTGACCAAGACTCTTTTTGCTTTAAAACTGATGGAGAAAAAAAATGAAACAAACAAGAAAAATAAAAACCTATTTCTTGGGAGAAATTTCAAATTGTTCAAAGCCCAGTCTTGCAGATAGGATATAGTAAAATATGAACTTGAAGAACCTCAGAGGCACACTCCTGAGAGAAGTGCAGCAAAGTTCTCCAGGAAGCCAGCCATCTTCCCTCCCTGGCCATGACAGAAGAGAAGGTCATGAGCGAATTTCAGTAAGGCAGCAGGTGAGCTGGTACCCACTGCATCTGATGTGTCCAACGTGATCTTCAGAGTCTGGTCCTCTGCTCTCTGCTCTTCTCCTGCACGATCGGTCTCTGCTTCTGAGACATTACTGAGGAAGTGGTTTTTTGTTTTTATGTTTTTTTGTTTTTAAACAGTATGAACTGATGTGACTTCACTTTTTAAATTTGCAGAAGTGTGTTTAAATATACGCTTGCTACAGCACTGAAGTGGCATGGACTGGGGGGTGGGGGGGTGCAAAGGTAGATTTCTCTGCTCTACAGTGTTATGTTTCTCCTATCACCTAGCTGGAGTGACAAGAGGGAGGTGTCCTGGTCTCTGAGCACAGCCACCACCAGGGTCCTCTGTTCCCTCTCTCTCCTTCTTTCGCTCCATAACCTTGGCTTAGTCATTTCTCACTACGCTGCCTATTTCCTGATCTGTAAAACTGGGTTATGCATACTTATGTTACCTGGCTCACGGGGATTTGGCGTAGATTAATGAGATAACATCTGCAAAGTACTTTTAGCTCTGTTTCAAATGGTACAATAAGGATCGCAAAGTATTACAGATCTCGTACAATTAAATGCACTCACCCTTGTAAGCATTCCTACAAATATTGATAATATTACACTAAAAACAAACTAAGCAAGCTTCCAGAAGGACTTGGGTGGTGGGATGGTAAGCACTAGAGCCATCTGGTTCTTCTACCCTTTTCTTCCATAGCCTGCCTATTATAATGAGAGGTGGTGGGCACACAAGTAGGTAATTGGTAGTTCTTTTCACAGAGGAAACCCCAGCAAATAGAGTCCCCTCCCACATTGTTTATTCAGGTCACAGAATGTGCACTGGCCCTGCCCTCTCTTACGTGTGTACTTGATATACCCAGTCAAGCTTTCCTTCATCTGTGTCCTCTGCCATTCTTTCCACCAAGAAACGTCTGTCCTCCTTGTGTTTTTTCTGATGCTTTCAGAGAGTGTTGGATTTCATTCTATATCTTTTGCATAAATTCCAGGAAGAGTTTGGGAGCTCTAGGTGATAGAATCCTGGAGCTAACTGAGGAGTAGGCACACTTCCTTGTAGTACCTGACCAGCTCTTCACAGCTTTACCAACCTCTTTATATCTCTCCTGACTTCACAGGGATATAATGCTGTCTATTATGAACACTACCCTCCCTCCCTCTCTCCCTCCCTCCCTCTCTTTCTCCTTCCCTC
This sequence comes from Mastomys coucha, assembly GCF_008632895.1. Lineage (NCBI taxonomy): Eukaryota > Metazoa > Chordata > Mammalia > Rodentia > Muridae > Mastomys > Mastomys coucha. The sequence goes on along the minus strand of NW_022196913.1, from coordinate 44,343,274 downwards.
TCTCCCTCCCTCACTCCCTCTCTCCCTCTCTCCCTTTCTCCCTCTCTCCCTCTCTCCCTCTCTCTCCCTCTCTC
>NW_022196913.1:44334443-44343134 GCF_008632895.1 Mastomys coucha | reverse complement strand
TCCCTCTCTCCCTCTCTCCCTCCTTCTATCTCTCCCTCCTTCCTCTCACTTTCTTCCCCTCCCTTCCTCTTCCTCATTCCCCCCCTCTCTCTTTCCCTCCATGCCTCTTCTCTATCTCCATTCCCATCTCTTTTAATTTCCTTCTTCTATCCTTTCCAGAAATACACTAGCCTACAGTTCCAGCCCTGCTAACTTTGCTATTGCGCTCGAGAGCTATAAAGCCTGAGATTGACGGGGATTTGAACCTGGTCCTTTGGAGTCATAACAAGGAACAGAATTCATGTTTTTAAAAATACAAAGAAATTTCAAATATCAGCAAACAGGTAGGTAGATTACAATTCAGGCTTAGAAAAAGTCTCTTAAGTTTTTAAAATGGCAGTTCCTAAACAGCCAGAGACATGTCCTGAGTTGTAGTCTCTGTGTTAAGATACTGATATATATATATATATATATATATATATATATATATGCACATATATAAAAATCAAGTTTTACTGAATCTAAATTCTAAACTGTGCTTCTGCTGGGCCTACCATTCTGCGGGGTCCTTATCATTGTAGCCCTTTGGGAAGCCTGAGCCAATACAGGATGTAGACCTACTTACAGATGTGGGTAAATTTAGGCCATACTCTGGTCAGATATTCTGTATAATGAAAGAATCAGTCCACAGAGTCTGAGACTAATTCATTTACAAACCAGACATGACACTTAGTTCAAAATGAAAAGAGATCGAATTTGGTCTCCCTCTGCCCCCTGCAACTTGAACTTTACCCTCTAAGGTTTTACGGTGGACTTTTGAAGGAGGGTCTCTAGTGGCCCAGGTCCCCTTTGTATTGGCAAAGCTATTATTTGTGTATTCTTGAGACTCTAAGCCTCTCCTAAATCTGATAAGAAGTACAAGCCAAATATTAATCTTTTTCCATTAAAAAATCTCAATTAAACCTTAGCCTCTTGGCGTGGACAGTTATCTTCAAGTCTATTTACGTGGGAAGATGTTCTTTTTGAAAAGACCAGTTTTTGCACAAAAGAGGTCAGAAATGGACTTTCTATTGAAAATCTGTTTGTATGTAACAATTTTCCCCCAGGCTTCCCTAGGATGACACAGTCTTTGGCTGTCCTGTATGCTTTGCTTTGTGTATCTTCTCACTATGCTATTTTTATCAGTCTCTCTGGACTGGGTGTATTGGGTTTCTACTGACTAATGTTTCATCTCTTTGTTCCAGAAGTAGTGATCTTCAGATACAGTCAGCACAAAGTTACTGTAAAGTTTTTTAGTTCCGCAAAACCTAGAAACCCAGGCAAGCCTGGTGGAGATTCATCAAGTTACAAATAAGCTTCGTGTTCCCAGGGTAGCCGTCGCAATTAAGAAAGTCCTTGGAGCATTGGCTGGGGTGGAATGGGAAAATGGATTTTTGTCATTAGAGGCGGTGTCGCCTGGTGGTCTGAGTGGAGAACTGGGAGCCAGGAACTCGGCGATCTAAAGAGGCCCAGCTCAGCCCTCCTGGAGGCTTCCGGCAAGCAGCTCGGGTCTCGAGAGGCCAACCTCACCTACTTTGAATCTCCCATCTGAAGAGCAACTTACCCAGGGCCAGGGGATACGCAGCAGGAAGCCTGATTCCGTGCTTGCAAAATGAGAATATTAATACTTGCCTAAATAACAGATTAACCAATTAGTATTAGCATTCTGCTGATAGAAAACAGCAGGAGAAGGAAAGAGGGAAGAAAACCCAAACTCAATTTTATGATTAGATGGGTTTTACTCAGCTGTGGGTGTTTTGATGAGCAGGAAACCCAGGGCCCACAGTGCAAAGAGCACCGGAGCAGACAGAAGAGGGGAGGCCTGGAGAAGGCCTGCCTGAGTTTGTCCTTGAATCCAATGAATTGTAGAATGAAGGTCCCAAATCATTAGTTTTTTTTGTTTTGCATTATACAACTTTAATTTCTTCCGGATATGATAATCCAGAGTATTTATCATTTTTCATGTCTTGTTCTACAAATATTAACCTGTCCCCCGCACCGTGAGAGAGGGCAGGAGGGGGGCGGGGGCTTGGATGACAGAGAGGCGAAAATGGTTTTAATGAAGAGAAGGAATCACTAAGAAAATTCAGGAGTGTAGGGGACTGTAGACAACATTCGTGACGCTGAAGAAAATTGTTGGTATTTTGCATTTTCAGGAAGAAAATTGCCCCATTAGCTTCTCCTTTTGTTGAAAGACATTGCTAGGGAAAATGGGGGCGTGGAGGGAAGCTACCCTTGTCTTTACTATTCTGCATAGCTTTAGGTGGCCCTGAAGATTACTATATTACAATAAACTCACACAAAAATAGAAGAAAGAAGCATTTTCCACCCCTCAAATTTAGAGCCTTTGACCTTTTGTGTGCAACACCTGTACAGGAAGACACAGCCTGCCTTTTGAGCACCTTGTTCTTTCGCGACAACACCGACAATACACGCTGAAAGAAAACCTTGGCAGCAGACGGTAGTGGCTTTGAATAAAATGTTGCTATGAATGTCAACTATATTAATACCTTGTATTGCTGGCTTTCAGATTCAAACTTAATAATTGCAATTTCTATTGATTTTGTTCTTAAAAAATAAGATCCTTAATGTGTTTTTTTTGTTTGTTTGTTTTTTTCTTTTCATGACGACAGATGATCTACTTTAAATAAGCTGTAAAGTGTTGTCATTCGGTTTTGTCTAAAACTTAAGCACCCTTATGGGCATGATATTAAAGAATAGACTATGAGAACTAGAATGTAGTTATCAGGTGAGTGTTAGAATATAATGTTTCTCATGAGATATTGTCCTGACAGAGCAGAATGAAAAGTCTTAGGCAGATATATTTACCAATTATTTAGATAAATAGGAGTTTAATGCTCCTCAGAACAGTACCTGGGAAACATATGCTACCTGCATATACCTATCAAAATAGTGCTTTTGTTTCTCCCCAGTGATTGAGTTGGGATAACTTGCTGTGCTTGCCTTGTCTTCCACAAGACACCAAGACAGCCCTCACTTCAGATTTTGCTCACCCTTTCTGGTATATTTTTTATGTGTGTTGGTAACACTGGGAAAACTATACAGGTTTATTTTTGTGCAAGATTTAAAGGCATCCCTTAGCCTGTAGACACTTTTTAAGTAGTATAGTCATTTATTTTTAAAAGCTGTTTCAATTATCAGGTAAAAATATGCCTATGGGTCAAGTTGTCCTTACTACATCTATACATAGTCTTTACTACAGCTATACATACTTTCCTTAGAAAAGTATAAAGATTATTTTGATTCCATTTACTGTATATGAACTTGGACTTGTGGCGTCTAGAATGATTTTTAATATGCTGCCGATTCTTCATAAATAATTGGCATTGCTCAGTCCTATACTGTGTCCTCTGCTTTGTTGGTATCCATATTTTAGGACAATCAGACTTCAGAAATTCCTGTAATTTATAAATTCTACACCTTTAATTTATGTATATAAAAATAATTCAAACTTAGTAACAAATACTATTGAATATATAACAAGCACATTAGATTTCTTTTGAATTTCTAAGTCATCCAAAATTATAAAATCTATAGTAAATAATTGTTCTACTATTGTATTCATGTCTACCAAAATATAGATGTATGCTTATTATATTGAAAAGGAAAACTTATCTAGATTCTAAATCATAAGAATTATTTTAACAGGCATATTAAAACTGTTTTTAAACAGTTCAAAAGTAGTCTTAATATATATAAACACTATACAGGTGAGAAACTAAATCTGTAGTGCACAATTTAAAATTATTAAATGGCTTAAGTTGATTAAAGCACATTCTTTTTAAAATCTATTTATTTTTCCCACACTGGACTGGATCTTGAAAAGGATATTCAATATAACAAAAGGAAAAAAAGTATAAACTTCTATTAAATTACTATTTTTAATTTATTAAACTACTAGAGAAATCTCTGTGATGTAATATTATAAGTAAACTTGAAATTCATAAGTAAGAAGGCTACTGTTTAAAAATGAGTGTTTTCAGAATGTGCAGTTTTTATCTTATTCCATTTGACAAGGTTGCCTGATACAAATTTCTTGAAGGATCAAAAGATTCGTATCTGAATAAAGGTAAAAAGACAGCCCCAAATATAATTTTTTCTTCTTATATTTGTATGTAGACATATTATCTGAGATTGTTATGCATTTTTGCAATTGTGCCAATATTAAACTAAGAACTAGCTACAGACATATCATTTCTCTTTAACAATTAATAAATATTAGTTCCTTGATCTTCCCTGACAGAACAGATTTTTCCATAATTGTCTTGAAATAATTATTTAATGACAATATAAAACCACATAAAAAGCCTTCTATGAAAAAAAAAAACCACTCAATTGCTTTGCCTCAGTTAGCTTTATGAACGTATCTTCTGAATTATATTTAGCATTACTTACGGTTCCCAGTGATATAAAATCATATAAGTTTATTTTATGCGCAAAATCACATCCAGTATGCCAAGTGACACTTAGAAGGAATGAAATAGTCACAGTGGCTTATTTTCTGAAGCAGTCTTGACACTAATGCTGAATTACAACGTGGAAACATCTAGCAGTTTTACCTTTATGAGAAAAGGCTTTTTACATATTTAACATAATCAGGAGGAAAATAAACTAGAATTATGTATAAAGATATGTACAGTGTAACCAAGGGGCATTTATATTCCCCTGTAGAATACTTACAATGATTTTATTGCTATTTTGTGTCATTTTCTAAAAGATTTAAATACAGCCAGTAAACAAACTAGACTTTAGATTTAAAGCGACAGCTGCTCCTTCAGAAGCAATATTCAGATACTTAATCTTAAGAACCTTGAATATTTCCCAACCAAGGAGAGTGTACTTTTGCAAAAATGAAAGGACTGTGGCTTTTAATTTTGGCAGCTGTGATGGTTGGCCCAGCAAGCTCTACCACGAGCTCTCCTGTGTGTCCTCTGCTCAGTTACTCAATTGAATGTTTTACTTCATCACAATACAAACTTTCTAAAGTAATGTTGATTCCACCTGTAACAGAGAGAGAATCATATTATTTCCAGATTTTCAGATTGATGATTTAACCTAATTTGAACATACTCTTTGAACTGCAAGTAGCTACTGAATTCCAGCTTGTAGAACCATCACTAATTTACCTGGGCCTCCAAACACTGCCATTTTTCTATAGACAGTGAACTGGGTTTGAGAATACAGAAGTCCTATATTCAGTAGAAAAATGAAAATGAAATTCATGTGCAGAATACAGAATACCATTTCTATTTAATTCTTACTTCTTGCCTATGATTATAATGTCTTTTGAAGCTTTACCAGTATCACTTGGTTTGGGCATTTTTGAAATAATCCATCCCAAGAACGTATCATAAATCAAATCAACTGTTTTTCCAGTTCAGATTTGGAGCTATGCCTACTGCTACCAGCAAGCACTTAGCTAGCTCCCTCCAAAAGACTGCTTAGTGAGTAATTCCTTAAGACAAGCAGACACTTCTCTCTACCAAGCAGGACCAGTCCTTCTTTGAGCAAAAGACAGAAGGAGCTTGGGTGGAGAGAACTGTCATGCTGTACCCACTGAACAGCAGTCCTGTGTGTCCGCAAGAGCCCTCAGACACTGCCTGGTGATCCTGAGGAGGTATCTGTGACTGGATTTTATTAGTTCACATGTGCATGTCCAGCACTTTATATAAATGTATTTGGTACTTTATCTGAAAGTTGTAACAAGGCTATCAGAGCATTTTTAGTTGTTGGAGCCAATTAGAAGAATGTGAATAACTCAAAACCTACAGTTGTTGGTCTAGGACCCCAAGTAGGAATTATCCAGATAGAATCCAGGGTTCTTAAACCTACAGCAAACAATACCACTACCACCATCACTTCCTTACAACCCAGGGTTTCTCAGCTTTCCTAATGCTGTGACCCCATAATGTAGTTCCTCATGTTATGGTGACCCCCAAACATAAAATCATTTTCATTGCTACTTCATAGTTGCAATTTCTGTACTGTTATGAATTATAATGTAAATATTTGTATTTTCCAGTGGTCTTAGGTGAACCCCATCAAAGGACTTGTGGACCCCAAAGAGGTCATGACCTACTGGTTGAGAACCACTGTTCTAACTCAAGCACCTGTGACTTTTTAAGAAATCAAAGAGACTTAGTAAGGAGCTACCTAAGTTTCTTCCCTAGAATACGAAGCAAGGGTTGATGTTGCTATTCTATCCCTAAATCTCCACAGCAAATAACAATTGCAAATGACAGGAAAGAAATGACCCTGTCATTTAAGAGTCACAACTCTGGTGACAACTGAATGCTATTTACCTCGATGTTTGCAGTGCATGCTTCAGAAGTTCTCAGCAGAGTTGGTTTACAACTCTCACACAGAAATATCATGAGGCACACAGGGGAAAGTTCTAGAGATACAATGTTGGCTTATGCTTTTAGACAAGTTCAGAGGAAAGACCAGAGAAGCTATCTGAACAGCTGCTTTGCAGTCCACAATATTTCCCAGCACACTTCACTGATGAGATACCATGGGCACAGATATAGAAATGTATATAAAAGACAATGAATGCAGGAGACTGGATACTGAAGTTCCTAGAAAAGGACACTTCACATGTCTGTCAAAAATTCTACAAGGCTGACGAACTGAATGGAACTCCCTGATTGTGTAGGATTGGAATATTTCAGATTCCAGAACCAAATTATCTTGAGTTAGCCTTAGTACTCCTAATAGCCAGCATTCATTGTCCTTCTCTGCATCTGACTTAGTATCCTTTGAATGATCAGGAAAAACTTTTGCAATTTATTCATGTAGAAGACCCTAAGCTTCTCTCAAGCCTGAAGCTAAGACTGTCATTAGATAGCATCTGAGACATAAAGCACAAAGTCTCCAGTTTGTCAAAGCCTGAACATCTGATCTTCCCACAAATGCATTTGGGAAATGCCTCTTTTGTTGCTATAGAAACTTCACAAAGCTATTTTCTTGTTGGTACGTGTATTTGGCCTACATCTGTATTACTGGGCCATCCCCACTCATGTTTGCTTGATAATACACTGCCTTCATTTGGGGTGGTAGAACCATGGGTGAAGGACTTGGCACTCAAGCACAAAGACCAGAGTTTGGGTCCTGGTACTTATTCTGTAAATCTGACTGACCTTGAACTCAGAGATTCACCTGCCTCTGCTTGGACTAAAGTCATGTGCCACCACTGCCTAGCCTTTTAACTATTCTGTGGTATAAATCACACCTGTCACCTCAAGAAGAGGGAAGGGCAGTTTCCTTTAAGTTACCTGTGTGTATATGTGGGGTGTACATGTGTGTGGGCACATGGTCTTGGAGACCAGAGTTGAAGGAAGCTGTCTTCTCTAGTTTCTCTACTTATATACTGAAGCAGGGTCTCTTACTTGAGCCCAGAGCCAATTTAGCTAGTTTAGCTAGTCACCTTGCTCCAGGGAACACCTATCTTTGTCTATCAACTGCTGGGATTACAAGCAGACAGGCATGCTCTGAGTTTAAGATTAGCCTGGTCTACAGAGTAAGTTCTAGGACAACCAGGACTACACAGAGAAACCCTGTTTTGAAAAAACAGACAGATGGACAGACGGACGGATGGACAGAGAGAGAGAGAGAGACAGACAGACAGACAGACAGACAGACAGACAGACAAGTAGATAAGGTCGGTAGAATGTGAAGGGAAAGGGTTTAATTCCAGGCGTCTGTACCTCACTTACACTCTAAGTGGGCTGAGCAAGAGAGATTACATAAAGCAGGAAAGTCACAGAGAGGTCCAAATATCCAATCTATATCTCTTTGGTCATGAAAGAACTTATTAAGTCAAATAAAAGTGGAACTGCCATAGTTGCTTGAAGGATTGGCTGAATTTGGATGGCAAAGTCAAATCCCTTCTTCTTTTAATCTCTTCTGGCTGAACTTCTCTGTGTGCTACATGACCCCATCTTTTCTCCTTCCTAAGGTTCACTCTAAGAAATAAAATTTCTTTTCCTGGTATTTCAATCATCCTCCCTCCCATTTGCCTACCCTGGAAAGAGGCAGGATGACTAGCTAGCTGTATGATTCATGAGCTCATTAGAGGATGGAAGAGTTATTCTAGAGAGAGAAAATAGTTCCTGTTACCAAGTAAGAGCTTATCTGATATACAGATGTCCTCTTTGCTATCCAGAGACATTCATTCAACTCACCAATTTGATCTATAGTTGTGGCTCCCTGCCTTGCTGTGGTGGACCAGCTTTTCATAAGGAGTATAATATTTGGAAGTACAAGGTATATTCAAAATACAGGGTACATATGAAGTCAGGGACCTTGGTGATTACGACAGGCAGTACGCAATAAATCCAAACTGTATCTGGGAGTCCTGCTGAAGGATCAGTCAGTCTTGTGTCTACAAAAATGTCTCCTAGGACAACAACTTCCCTCCTACAGGAATAGTAATTCCTCTTCCTTAGACAGAGTTATTTTTATATACATTTCACAAAAGCAAATGCTGATTTTTAAAACTATTGTTCCTTGATTTATCTGTTCCGAGACATTGACTCACTGTGTAGACCTGGCTACCCTCCTACTCCCATCATCCTGGTCCTGAGTGCTGGACTATAGGCCTGTGCCATAACATAGTACCCACCAATTCTCTCTCTCTCTCTCTCTCTCTCT
>NW_022196913.1:44325116-44334223 GCF_008632895.1 Mastomys coucha | reverse complement strand
GACAGGGTTTCTCTGTGTAGCACTGGCTATCCTGGAACTCACTCTGTAGACCAGGCTGGCCTTGAAAACAGAAATCCGCCTGCCTCTGCCTCCCAAGTGCTGGGATTAAAGGCATGCGCCACCACAGCCCGGCCATAATACCCATTCTTACAAAGCATACTAAATGCCAAAGATGGGAGCTTAGGTTTGGCTTTGTTGGGGGGGGGGGAGAAGTGAGGTATATGCATGTCTGTATAGTCACTGTATGCATGCAATGCCCATGATTGCTATGATTGTTAGATCCCCTGGAACTATATTCACTGTTGTAAACCAACACGTCATTTTATGTGGATACTTGAAACAGAACCTAGATTTTCTGCAAGAAGAAGTACTCTTAACCATTGAGCTAATTACCTAGCCTTCAAGACCGTTTTTGGTTTGGATGTATACAGTTTTGGTTTCAAAAGATTAGAAAATTCACTCTTTATATGTATACTGCCTGTTTCCTGTTTCTCTGTATTCTTTGTAGGACCATTATAAAACTATTGCAAAGGTTAGAAATGGACTGAACTATGAAATCTAAACCATAAGCTTCTGGTTAGGACAACAGTAACCATTTAGGGTTTTCCAAGCCCCAGCTTCCCTTCCTCCAGGGGAAAATGGAAGAAGTAGATACTGTCCTTTACCATTCTATTGAAGTATTTATTCATCTTATCAACACCCTAGGTGTTTGGTGACATCAGTGCCTTGAGGTTTATCCCCAGTGAAGTGATCACCGCTGTTGAGGAGCACATTAGAGAAATGGACACTGTGCAAAGAGAAATCTTTGCTTCTACCCAAGAGAAGGGAGAAGTCTCTGTGAACATAAAAGGTATTTTTCTCTATTGATTGAGCATTGGGTCATCACTATCTGTGATTATACTCATCCAGAAGGGACCCTGAGTCAGGTTCTTCTTATTTCCAGAGTTTCCCAGTGAGAGGGTGAAGTTCAACTTTCTCTCCCATACCAGTCCCTTATGGTGCACACTCCTTAAGAGTAGATCATGGAGGGTAGTTGCTAACCTAGAAGGAGGTGCTAAGCTTTGAGCTTTAAGGAGAGATTGGATGACATTGATAGCATACTTGGAAATGGCTTTTGTTTTTCTTGGTGTTTCCATTTGATTGTTTTTCATGTGGTCAAAATAAGGGAAGTATCTACAGGATGAGGATTAAACATGCCTAAAAAAGTCCTTCTCCATGAATTTTTTCACTGACAAAATTTTTTCAGCTGAAAATTTTGACACTTTTTTCATGAAAGGAACTTTAAGGGAAAAAATTAAATATCAACAACAAATATTCCAAGTCTCATAAGTGAGTTGACTTGAAGAGTTTATATTCTATATTCTAGGACAATAGCAACCATGCCCCATTTGGGTGACTTGGATTGGGGCTTTTGGAATTTACTTCAACTCTCGAAACTGATCAAACAGTATCCTTTCTTTTTATTCCTGTACAATCTCTTTTCTTCTTCCTGTATTCTTTTCTCACTTTCTATTTCAACTGAAGGTTTGGACTGGGGTTTATTATCACATGGATAGTGATCTACCCAAAGGTTTATATATCATAATAAACTTGAATCATTAAGAATCCCTGACTTCATCATACAGTAATCAGTACAGTGAGCATTTAGCCCTGTGCCCGTCCTTGGCATCTACAAGGAGGTCTGATAAATTAAAAGTACTTCTTCCAAATAGAAGACAATGCAATTTACAAAGGGCAAGATTGATACTTATAATGAGAAAAAACATGTATATGTATCTGATTCTGCTGGCTTTTTTCAGTCTCTGTACCAGTTATTGTCTAACTAGCATGTCAACATTCTCACATAAGAAATTCACAGCAAGGATTACACTTAGTACTCCCTCTGTTGACAAGCCCATAGACACTGTAATTCTTAGCCTCAATGGCTATGACTGAGGGCCAGTTAACATAGGTTCATATCTCAACTATGTAGAAACTAGGAGATATTCTTAGTGCTGAACAGAAGCTAATAAATACTCACTTAAATGTAGTTTAAATCATTGTATCTGCTCTTTGTAGGCAAGTGGATTCTTCTTGCAGATACTTACATATCCCTGCCTGTCATTCACTCTCTTCTGCTACTATCACTATCCCTACTGATATCCCTGACTAAACAGACGTGCATGCCCACAGTGACATGACAGCTGTATATATAGACTATGAATGTTTACTCTTTCTATTAGCACATGCACATGCATTACCTCAAATAGAACCTTTTCAAATGGATCCTTCTATGAACAGAAACTAGAACAGAGGTGGGGGTAAAATGCAGAAACTTAATAGAGATTTTCTGCTTGAAAGAAATGTAAGGATATTAGCAGGGTGAGGCAGGATCTGGGTCTTTATCGTGTATGTAGTTAGACCAATCCCTGAATAATCTAGACATGTTAAATTAAATTATGTGGTAAACATGTATCTGAACAAAATAATCTGAGCAGAAAGACATTTATATGCATGTAGATGTTTGCATCTGCAGCTGTATTTCATTTACGAGGTCAAGTTGATGAGTCAAATTTAGTTGAAAAGACACCACGGCATCTTTACACTGAGAATCCACTAGCTTAACTGAATTAAAATGTTGTTGGCCTGACACTTCTGTTTGGGAAGGTCTCACTAAAATTTAAAGCCAGTGAGGGCAAGAACAATTCTCTGCTTTATTTGTTATTACACTTAGTAATACTGAATTTTATTGGAAGCAAAAGTAAATCAGAGTTAAACTTCACTTAAATGTATTCTTAACGGGGTTTAAGACAGCTACCTAAATAAATAGAAGATATCAGCAATCATTGATGTTATTTTTTCCTTTTCTGTTTCTTTTAGGAGATCATTAACCCAACTGGAAAAATGAGCATAATTAAGGACCACAGTTTCTGTCCTCCGACGGGCACTGGGAACATACTTTTCCTTAAGCTATAGCATCTCCTAATGCATTATTGAAAAAATGTGGGGTCTGTTATTTTCAAATGGTAGTCTGTAGAATATTTTGCTTCTGTTTCTTTATTTTGCTTTCCTTACCTTTACACGAATGTTACTGAATATTCAGGAGTAGATGATATGTTCAACCTTTGTGTTTGTCTAAAGCTTTGTTGATGCTCTCTTTCTATAGGTCTGTGGTAAAGATTCACACAAATGCTTCTCTCGAGTTCTCTCTTATTAAAAAGAACTTTTCTGATGCTCATGTGCACTGTGCCATGCAACAGAATAATGAAGTAAGAATCTGATACTGTCAACATCACGGCTAAGCAGTACATTTGCATGGGTATTGAAAGAATCTACTTAATTTTTTAATTGCCGAGGATGTTGGTGTTTGGTTGGGTTCATAAGAAAAACAGAGGAGGATGGGAGCCTCTATCTTTTGTGGTCCTTTATGAACTAGAGTTAATGATTCTGTGGCTATGGAGAGACGAGACTAGTATTTGCAAACAGATGCTGTGCAGAGCGGAGCTCTAATGCGGCAGACACAGCGCCCTTAGGAAAGAGTACATATTTATACACAGTTCAAAGGACTATTTCAAAATTAAAGATAGGTTTCTAGGGGACTATATATCTGTAAATTGAGTCGTCAGGGTGTCTTTTTTTTTTTTCTCCTTTAGCCTACTGAGGATAATTTATGATGCTAATAATTAATTTTTCAAGACTGTATTAGCAAAATAGTATCTATAAGTTATGCATATATTTTCTTGATTTCACTAGAATCCCTCTTTCGTAGAAACATGTACTAATTGTTATTTAATTTGATCTTTTTGTCACACTACAGATTGAATTATAATTAGAAACTATAAATAAAAAAATCTTTTATTGGCTCGCTTTTTCTATCACCAATGTGCCCTTATTGCTTGAGCAGGTGATTTGGAACTTAGTTCTGCAAAGGAATAAAAATATGAATAAAAGTGACAACATTATATGCTGTTTGTATTAAGTTCAGTAACAACAGATAGATCACACAACATGTCAGTTAAAGAAGATGAAAATGAGTGATTTTCTTCCTTTTGTTAAAAAACGGTGTTAAGCATTACACACAGCATTAAAATCAAATTACTTACCACTTCAATGATCATAGCATGAACACTTGTGATCGGAAAGCTCTGTTTCCACTCTTCCTTGGTCCTCAGTTTTATTAGATAAATCATCTAATAGAGCATGGATAAATATAAGGAATGGCTTTGATGCTTTTGTGGCATCTGTGTTTTGTGAATGTCTGTTCAAGATATCTTCTAAATAGCATTTCCTAAACACTTCAGTCATTATGCGTTCTTACACTCTGAGGTTCACATTTACGTGAAGCATGGCCAGCTGTGACATCATTTCCACCTGGTCAACTTGCTTAACTTTAAATTCTTCTGGAGGTAGGAAAGGTGACTATATACAATGATAGCTTTTACAAAATCCTTCCAATGGTTTGAAATGACTTTGATTGATTTCCAGGACTTCATGAGAGCTGGTGACAACACAGGGAAGCCCTGTAGCAGTGGCCAAACCTGGACTCGGGACTTAGGAACCTCTGACTAAGTAACAGGAAGCAGGCTTGTTTGCTTGTTTTTTGTATTGTTTTGTTTTGTTTTTAATCTAAAATATTTGCTTTTAATATGGCACAATTCATATAGACTTTCCTTTTTGTGACAGACATGGAGTTGGCAGGTGCATAAATGGTTGAAGAAAATGGCACTGGCTACTGACATACAGTGAACAAACTACTTTCTTGTAAAAAAGTTTAAAAGATCTTGCTATAAATGCTCTTGATCTTACACAATAACAAAAATTCACAGTTGTCCTACTTGAGCTTCTTTTTCTTTTATAATAATAACTATTTATTGACTTCAGTAAAAACATTAGTAGTACTTCACATTACTAAATTATACCAAGATTATTAATTGTTTAGTTGTGTGTGGTGGTAGAGTTTTTCTGTTATCTTAGTATGATGTCTTAAATTACTATTTCCCTGCTATTTTCAAATGCTACTTCAGTTACATAAGAAGCACATTTAGACTATCTTTCCCCCCTAGAAAATGGTGTGTTTCACGCATGATAGTTTTAAATCTTCCTATGTTTGTGTGGATTCCTTCAGTCTATGTAGTTCACTGATAAGTCAGGACTGTCTGGTCATTAAATGAATGCCACTCAGGATGATTTGCTGGCAACAAGGGGAAAGGATAAAATGAATACTGGACCTAGTCAGAGATGTCTGAAGGATCATCACACCGTTTTTCTATTTTTGAGTCTCTAAGTTTTCAAAGCAAAATACTGAGCAGTCAGTGGAAAAGATATATGGAGCAAAATAAATGTAATATTAGGTAGCCATTAAAGTCATATGTTTAGTTAATAAATAGTAACTTGAGGAAATGTTTGGTATACAGTATGCAAAAAACATCATGTGGGACAGATATACTTTGATTCCTCTTATAAAAATATGTTTTCTATAGAAAGGATCAAAAAGCCACACAGATATATTAAGATTAGCTACTTGATATTGACATGGTATGATAGATAATTTCATTTTATTCCTAATACCATCCCATATTTTTTATATGCTTCAGGATTAGGTTGTGCTTTTATTATCCTCTCTGAGACAAGTCTTTCATGTGTGAAAACTACTGAAGAGAGAAAGAAAGTCCCATGCTACCACCTGTAAAATTAAAACTCGAGTTGTATTTTTTAACACCACCTGCCCAAGAGGGGTGCTCAAATATTATTCTAGAACATTTCAGAGAAAACTCTTCTATGAGCTTGAAGAAGAAATTTATAAACAACAGATAAAGCCTGTGAGCAAGCAACAGGGTGATGAACCAAAAAGGAAATCAGAAGGAAGGATTCCCCAAAGTGGAAAACACGCTGTCAAGTCAACTGTAGCTCATTTCATAGGACAGATTTGACACTGCAGATAGATAGATAGATAGACATACAGACAGGTAGATAGGTAGATAGAGATGGTAGATTTTAGATAGATGATAGACAGACAGACAGACAGACAGACAGACAGACAGGCAGACTCCATTGTTTCTAAGCATCTCCCCCACTGTCTTCCATGTCTCTTCTCCCCAGCCCATGTCCTCTCCCTCACAGGTTATTTCCCTTTTCCCGTCTTAGCCGTTTTGTGTCCTCCCTCTCACTCAGCTTCATTCCTGTGGTGGCGCACTGCCTCCCCTCCCTGCTTCCAGGGCTCCTGTTTCTCTCACCACTCATTTCCTCTTATCACTTGAAGAAACCACAGCCGTGCTGGAGCCACCTGGGCCTAATTTGTGCCCACTCCCACACAATTAACTGCAGCTGTAGAAAAATGGACATTGGCATGAATTTGACTTTAAAATCCTGACTGGAGCTCTCAAGGGACCTTTGGGGCTTTCAGGTAGTCACATCCTGTCTTCTTATTTCATTTACCCTGAAAGGACACT
The DNA here is from genome assembly GCF_008632895.1 of Mastomys coucha. Lineage (NCBI taxonomy): Eukaryota > Metazoa > Chordata > Mammalia > Rodentia > Muridae > Mastomys > Mastomys coucha. The sequence goes on along the minus strand of NW_022196913.1, from coordinate 44,327,795 downwards.
GTGATTGTATCATATTTTACCATCTCTTCCCAAGTCTGCAATACTCTTCCACAGTTTCATATACCAGTAATGAATGGGCAGTGTACTTCCCTGGGAAAGTTGGGGCAATTACCATGCCTAATGCCTGTTGAACATCCTACTTCCTACAGCTGGCATGCTGCTGTGTGGAGGAAGGCTAGTTTCACTGCTCATGCATAGGGTGAGGCAGGGAGGTTCCAGCAGGTGACCTTTGGGTCTTATTTGTTTGGATGTAGCAAGATACTCACCAGCTGTGAGTGACTAGTATACACTCCAGAACTGTAGGAAATTAATTTCTATTCTTTACAGATTATCCAGTCTAGGATGATCTGTGATAGTAGCAAAAGACACAAGTAAAACATAACTGCTCGAATTTAGGTTTCTAGCCTGGATATTGATTGAGAAACTTTAGATACAATTTTCAAGTGTCTAATGGACATCTACACTTGAATAAACCTTTCAATTTAAACAAGGTCAACCTGACAAACCATTTTCCTCTCTAAATTTCTTTCTTCACATTCTCATTGCAACCCAGTTGATGGGCTCAGTTTTCCATTTGCTCAAGTCAGGGTTTTGATATTATCCTATGTCCACCTGGACAGGGTAGATGACAGGCTAGTGACAAGCACCACCCAAAGTTCCGCGCCTTGCAGTAGCAAAGGTTCTGCCATGCAGCCTGCTCATCAAGGCGGAGGCTTTGCTCTGTGTGTCACAGTCACCCTCCTGGACCTAGGCTAAAGAATGTATCATATGAAGAATTAAATTGACCCAAAACTTCCACTTGCATATTACACATATTAGGACATGATAATTATATATTGCAATGGGTTTCATTATAGCCTTTTCTTACATGAATATATTATATTTTGTTCACATTCACCTTGTTACCCTCTCTTTTCCCATTTTAATTCAGCTAATATTTGTCCAAGCAGGTTGCCTTACTCCAGCTTCAACTGACTAGGTAAGTTTGAATAGGCTATCCTCCTACAAGAAAACTAGAGCTGGGCAGTGGTGGCATATGCCTTTAATCCCAGCACTTAGAAGGCAGAGGCAGGTGGATTTCTGAGTTTGAGGTTAGCCTGGTCTACAGAGTGAGTTCGAGGACAGCCAGGGCTATACAGAGAAAAACCCTGCCCAGAAAAAATAAAAATAAAAAAAAAAAAACAAAAAAAAAAGAAAGAAAGAAAAGAAAAAGGAAAGAAAGAAAGGAAAAAGAAAAGAAAACTAGAGTAGCTGTGAACTACCAATACTATAGGAGCTGGCCACTGTATTTGTCAGCTTTCTGTTACTATAACAAATACCTAAGCCAGTCAACTTATAAAAAGAAAAGGTTTGTTCTGTTTCTGCCCACACTCTGTGGGCCTTCTTGCTTTTGGGTCCATAATAAACATCATGGTGCATAATTCCCAGAAGAGCACAATTGTTCACCAAAAGAATAGTGCTTAGTCTTACAATATACTTTTTCAGAGCCCATGCCTAATAAGACCTTGCACTATGTGAGATTCTTTTTTATTGCTTATTTTAAAAAAAATGTCAATATACACTGTATTTAATTTTACTATGGCATTTTTCAAACTGAATTTATTTTGTTGATTCTCTGCCATCTTCTCTTCCATTACTCTGAACCATCTATTAGCCCACCCCAGCTTCCTTCATACCTTAATGTCAAATTCCTTTACTCTTCTTTCTTCAATATCTCCTCTTGTAGTCTCTATATTTGTTTCATATCCTACATACACAGTCATTTCTGTTAATATATATACATATATACACATACATACATTATATGCTCACACACATATAATAAGCTAGGGTGTACACATTAGAAGAGAAGATGTGAATTTTTTTCTTTCTCAGTCTGAATTGCTACATCCTTTAAAATAATAGTTGGTGGATCCATCAGTCTTTCTCAAAATTTCATGATTTCATTCTTTACAGTTGTATAAAATTCCATTATGTATGTATGTCACATTTTCATTGTTCTTTCTCTTGTTGATGGACAGTATGAGTGGTCCTGTCTATTGTGAGTGATGCAACAGTAAACCCAGATGAGCAAATAAGTCTGTGGTAGGATATAGAGGATTCTGGGTATTTAACCCTGAGCTGGATCATATGGAATTCTATTGAAGTGTCTACCATCACATCCCAATAATGCCAAGCTAAAGACAAAATCTTTAACACATAACCCTTTGGGTATATTACGCGGCACTGTTCTTGGAGAGATATCAACAAATATTTACTCTCCACAGATCAAGAATTAAAGGATATCCCCGAAGTCCAACTTTGTGAATCAACAAGTTTTATTGGGGTTCCTTATAGGAATATGAGTGATAGTTACTTACAGGAGCGGAAATGACACAAAGACAGTTGCATCACTAAAGCCCACCCCAGTGTGGGTGACAGTTGAGGAAAACTGGAACCCTAGAGAGCACTACAGGACTTACAAGCAGTTCTGCAGATTGGGGTTGGGGGGGGGGTGCCACGCACATTTTGTGTGACAGCAGTTTATGAGGGAAAAGCTTCATGGAAGTCAGTCTCCTGCATGTCTCCTTGGCATTCCCTAACTCAGAGGTAGTCCAGATATGTCCTTGCAAACTTGCGTGCTAGGTGCCCACCAAGATATGATTTACTAATAGCTAGACAAAATTGGACATTGCTCTC
>NW_022196913.1:44305242-44323771 GCF_008632895.1 Mastomys coucha | reverse complement strand
GCAAAGCTTCTTCAAGGCAAAAGACACTGTCAATAGGACCAAACGGCAACCAACAAATTGGGAATTTCTTAAAGAATGTTACCCATCCAGACTAATTGCCTCCGGCCTTGTGGGTAGGGCATTGAAGCTTACAGAATGGGAGACTTATCCCAGGGCAAGGTCAAGAAGAATTCTCATTCTCAGTCACGTACTACAACTGAACCACTCTAGGAATTAGCAAGAAAGTGTCTCTACTAGCCCAGAAGATTAGCATAGTGGGCGTTTTACTAAGAATGGGCAGGACCTTGAGCCTAGTGTGTGTGTGAGACAGTGTGCAGCAGTCAGCATTTGAGAGATCCGTGACTCAAGATTCTTTGAGCCTCTGTCCTCCTGGCTGGTGCACCCCCAGGCCCCCAGGACTCCGGCCAGGCCCATGCAGCCCAAGCATGCTCAGAGTCCTGGGGTGCTGCACGAGTCCAGAGGAGATGGCTGCTGTTTTAGACCCAGTGTGTTTTAGATGGCCTCAGATGTACCTTGACTAGTGAGCTGCCAGATTTCCCTTTCTCTCTTGCAATGACTGTAAAAGCCTCATGCCATTTTTGAGAAAGACACTCAGATCCCACACTTGTGTCGTTTCTGTCTGTCACCTGCCGAATTCCTTGCTCACCAGGCCATAGTTTTTATCACCCTGTGGAACAAGGGGACCCTGCAGAAACCCAGTCTGTGGCAGGGGGAGTATGATGTCATCTATTTCAGAAGGCTCAGGTGGTCTGAGTATCTTCAAAGCAGCTCTGTTTTGAGTCTTCTAGGCAGAATAGCTGTTTAGCTTTTGTCACCTTGATACAAACAAGAATTGTCTGGGAAAAGGGCCCCTCCATTGAACAATGGCCTCCATCAGATTGTCCTATTGGCCTGCCTGTGGAACTTCTCTTAATAATTGATGTAGGAGGGCAAAGACCACTGTAGGTACTGCTACCTCTAGGCAAGTGGTCATGTGCTCTGTGAGAGAAAGGTAACTGAGAAAGCCATGGGGAGCCAGTCTCAGTCTCTGCTTCAGTTACTGCCTCTAGATTCCTGCCTTGAGCTCCTGCCCAGGCTTTCTAGATGATGGGTCATATCCCGTAAGCTAGCCTAATCCCTGCACAAGGTACTTTGGATCAGAATGTTATCACAGCAACAAAAAGGAAATTAGAGCTGCTTCCTCTGAGTCTGTGAAGCCCCATCAACTTGTTTGTCCATCTACCTCAAATGTGCCTCTCCTCAATTGGTCTCTGTCGTAACTCTATGAATTTAGGTTCAGAGCTCTCTTTTTCAGTAAAATTGTAATAGTTTGAACATTCTTCTTCCCTTCTACCTCCTCTGCTTTTCCTCAGTCTTCCTTTTTGTCCTCAACATCTTCTTCCTTCTTTTTGTTTAACAGGCTAATCTGGAGCTTACTATACAGCCCTGGATGACCTCAAACTAGTAATTCTGCCTCTGGCTCCAAATGCTAGGACTACAAGTGGTACACTCCACTCCTTGACAAATGTTTTAATTCATCCGTTTTTAATATAGATGAAGCTTGGATGGTACTACATAAAATATGCTAGTAACAATATTTCATCTTTACCATGTTTTAGGTAGAAGAATGTGATTTTATTAGATATATCATATACTTCCCATGTTATGGGTAGTAGCAATTGCTTACTTAAAATGTAAGTGTTTTTGAAATCCTCAGTGTGGCCATGCTTCATGCCTTCTGGAATTCTGTATAGTATAGCTGTTATTTACCACATTTAGTAAATAATTTTTGTAATTTCATCCTATGTGTTTAAAACAGGCTTCCATAAGTACCCCCATGTGATAAGCAGAGCTTAAGTCACATGTACACAAATGGTAGGTGTTTAACGAAGAGGGGCTGGTGCAGACATCAGCAACTGTGCTGACTTAGCAGCTTCTCTCTGCTGCCCCAGTCAGGGGTCCAGAAACTACACAGGTGTGCAGAATCTGATGGTGTGTCAACTCATTCTCTAAGCCCCAGTCTGAGCTGCTCGTGGGCTTATGCAGTGGGCCCCCTTCCTGATTAATTTGCCCCTTCTCAGCACATGGACTAATATCTTTCTCTCAATGTAAGGTAGGCTGTGGGACTCTTGGTCCAGCTCCCATTTTAAAGAAGAACATGCTGTGAAGTCCTCAGAGGGAAGTCAGTCACAGCCTGCCCAGCACGACTCTTCTGCTGGCTGGCGCAGTTCCTTAGGCTCGCTCATTCCTGCTTCTCTCTGGTTCTCAAATGCCCTTATTCTTTTTGCTTAAAAGTCTGTGCTGGGCTCTTGGTTACAGCTAACACCTGCAAGGCTATATTCCCCCCACAGGTCCACTTGGCTAACATGTTCATCTCACATGCAGTTGTTCAAATGGACCCTTCTCCTGGGATCCTAACATCCATTTCTGTATTTAAGAATTGCATCTCACTCCGCCTGCCCTGCCCAGAGAGAGCCCACTAAATCTGATTAAGTCTTTCTTTTTAAAGTCCGTGGCTCCTAAAACTGTACCACACTAAACCCAAAGGCATATGGATTTAACTCCTTTCACGTACGACTAGTTTAGACAGCCACTGAAGAGACAAGAAGAGAATCCTCAAATTAACTTCATGAAACAGACAAACAAGCAAACAAGCTGTACCAAGAAATACCGCCAATCTCTTTGTAAGAGTTACAGGGAAGCTGTTAGGAAACCTTCATTAGCTTGAGTCGCGAAAGTATAGACAGCTTGGGAAATCTGTTCAAAAGCAGTATATGGAATTTTGACAAACTTCTAGACATTCACTGATGTAAATATCAAAATTATACACTGAACCAGAACACTCTAAATCAAATAAAATCACACAGAGGAGGTTAATGTTTTACAGAATCAGCATCATCAACAACAAACATCTTATTTTCTGTTGTTACTTCTGCATTTATAAGAGTCTCCCATGGATTGAACTGGTAAAGCTGAGCGCACATTATGCAGTAGACATTAAGGTGATAATGGATACAAATAATAAAGGAAGGACACAAGTTCATATAAAAAGAATAAATAGAAAGAACTTTTTAAATTACTTCTGGGTCTTAGAGGAAACAAAAATTTGCAATAGTAAGCTATTATTAAGGTGCTGATAATGAAGTAATTAAAGTAGTGTTTACAAAGCCTTATGCAATGTGAAAGTTGCATTGAGATGACTGTGCTATTAGTTTTTAAATGTATCAGAAAACTGGGAAAATATACAAAGAACACACTCTAAAAGCAATTTATAAAGTATTAGAATATAAGCTAACTAATTAGGATATTAGTTAAAATTAATAGTTTCTTAAATGTACTGAAGCTCAGCATGTTTCTTATTCTAGTAAGTCTGACAAAAGGAAAAAATAAAGACATAATAGGGACTGGAATGCATGATTAGACATAACATAAAATGCAGTATACATGGTATTTGGTGAATAATACAAATGTATTAACAACCCAGATAAGTTTCGACAGGAGTAAATTTATGGAAGCTATTTAAATTTCTAAATAAATAATTCTGGAATATGTTCTTAAAGGGAATTAGAAAGGATCCTTTAAATATCATGAGACAATAAAATTTTGGCTGATTTAAATAAAACCACCCCAAATTAGATAAATTCTATACCATTTAGTTAATTCAAATCACAAAATATTAATTGATAGAAATTTAAAGTATATGCAAGTGATATGTATGTCTATAAGTCTGATTGTGTACTCAGAAATGCCAATCTCTCTGTCTCTGTCTCTGTCTGTCTGTCTGTCTGTCTGTCTGTCTCTCTCTCTCTCTCTCTCTCTCACACACACACACACACACACACCAAGAACTTTAGAAAAATGCTATAAATATTTGTTTAGCAATATATTCTGAAAGATATTAGGCTCACATGAAAGATTTCCATAGTCACTGAGCACCATTATCAAGTCTATTAGTGAACACATTATTTAAGGGAAAGAGAAATGAGCTGGCCTTATTGGAAGAATTTACCTTTCATTTAAAATTTTCAGTAAGAAAAAAAATGTTTCAATAATATCAATGAGACATTTGGCCAGTTACTTATTTTATGGAAAAGCTTAAAACCCCAAATCAATTTTTACCTGAGAAGCAGAAATTTAAGCCAAATGTTTGGAGCCAAACATTTCATTTTTTTAAAGAAGGCTTTGAAAATTATATATATATATATATACATATATATATATGTATATATATATATATAATGTATGTAATATATATAGTACATACATATACATAATGTATATATACATATAATTTTGGTAGTATAATGTGCATATACATATAATATATGTACATATATATGTATGTATCACACATTTATATTCACATTGTGTAATTTATCATTATATATTATAAACAAAATATATGCTACTCATCACCAGAAGATTGGTGACACAAGTTCTATCTCTTTCTTGCAATGGGATTCTTTACAGTCTTGAAGGAAGCAGATGAATCCTAATTGTCAATATCTAACCCAAAGAAATGTATCTTACTAATTTGGAGCACTTTCCCACATATTTATTTTTATCAAACATCACCAAACAGTGAGCCCAGAGCTACTAACACTGATGTTGCCAGATCAATGTGTGGAAGTAGCTGTATCTGGTTTACCCAGGTTTCCTTGGCCAGCATTACATGATCTCAAAAGTTCTGAAGGCAGGAGCAGAATGTCTCTAGGAAATGCTTTAGTATAGGGACTATATGTGCTTCTGTGACAGAACCTTGTATTTCACAAACTACACCATTCTTTTACCCTCTTAGCATCTTTGCTATAACAGGAAACCATCCAGGGATAATCTTCAAAGGGTTGGAAGTAACTGCTCTAGTGAGATGTGCTAAGCCTGAGTTTGCTGACCTCTTCTGGAGCTTCATATATACTCTTACCACAATGTAGGAATTGACTTGGAAATATAGCTGTTATTGTTTAATAAAGTAGATAAATTATTACTTAAATTCAAAGAGTATTTTATCTAACCATTTCTTTACATATGTAAATAATATGTATTTTTTTGCATGGTAATAATGGAAATACATAGACCACATTGTTAACTCTTTTAATCTGTTGCTATTTTCAGTGAACTGTACAATTTCTAATATTTTTACAATAACCATGTACTACCTAACCAAACAGAGAAAGAGAGAGAAGGAAGGTGGAAGGAAGAGAGAAAGGGGGGAGGAAGGAAGGACAAAGGGAGAGAGAGAGGGAGAGAAGTGAAGAAAACCTGGACAAACAAATTTTGAAATGTATAGAAACCTTGAATTACCCCATTAGTTTGTGGTCACAAGCATGAATAAACAAATTAGCTGAATGGAATGGGAAGCTTAAAAGTATGTTTAAGACAAGTCAAAGAACTTCCGACTCAGAGAAGGATTTTTGTTGGGATGAAAATATTTGTGAGTTTGTTACTGTAACAAAATACCTGGGTCAAGTCATTCATAAAGCTGCAAGCATGGTCCTGAATGGTTTAAAATCATTGTGGGCTTCTGTTGAGGAGCCAGATGGAGGAGGGGAACAAAGGGCTAGAGCAATTTATCATTAGTTAACACACACAAATACACACAGAGAGACAGATACACTGCCAGCAGAGACACAGACGAAGAAGGAGGAGAAACTAAATCATCAGCATATAGACTTTTGAGATACACTGTCCCAACTATGAACATATACAGTAATGTAGATATTATGAATATATGTATTTTATACATGAAAATCCCCAACATAATGATTGACTATTCAATGAGTAAATTGAAGTATTGATTATATATTGATTAATTCAAATATTTTTGCTATGCTATATATTTTTTTAAAAATTTGAAGGTAGGGAGGAAAGGCCCTTGGCCCTGTGAAGGCTCTATGCCCCGGTATAGGGGAATGCCATGGCCAGGAAGCAGGGGAGGGTGGGTTGTTAAGCAGGGGGAGTGGAGAGGGAATAGGGGTTTATTTCAAAGGGGAAACCAGGAAAGGGGATATCATTTGAAATGTAAATAAAGAAAATATCTAATAAATTTTTTTTTTGGAAGTAAGGTGTTTATGTTTTGTTTGGAGTCTTTTTCTTATCTACTAAGTCAAGTATATCAGATTTTTTATATTTTCATCTTCCCTTTATTGAAAATACTCAGCCATGGAATTATACTCTTTCCTTGCTTTCCTATTGTGTTTTACAATTAATACTTTAACTCCTGGAGCATTTACCTTGGAAGAAAGACTCCATCTTGTTTTCTTTTCATATACCCAATTTTTCCCACACCATTAATTACTTAACATATCCTTTACCAACTAAAATGCAAGGGCAGGAAGTTTAATCTTGCCCCCAACTGCCAGACCAACTGTGGGGCTGCCCTCTATGGGTTTATGTCAATAACAACTCTAACCCCTCAGGTCAGATAATCAGATGTTTGATAATTAACCATATAAGTAATGATTGTGTTATGCAAATAAACAATGCAGAAGAGTCATTTCATTAAAGAAACACCACAGGGTCATTAGGTTTTGATCTCTGTCCTCATTTTTTGGGGGAAAAGACCTTCTGTAAACTGTTCTTCTGAACTGAGAATAAAGCATTAGCCACAGGTTCACACTAAACCGGACAATGCAGAGTGCGTGATTTGTATTGAGTATGTGTCTCTTGGTTGAGACCTGCTGTAATGAGCTAACCCACAAATCACATCTTAATAGGACTCTACTTTTACATATTGCTTAATTAAAAGTTGTGAGCTTATTAACATGTGTCTTTGGCACTGAGATTTGGGCATGTAATCTCTGTGAAAATAAGACTAGGCTGTAAAAGTTTTATAGATTTTGACTGTGATATTACAGGCTATGCCTGAATAACCCATCATTTCTCTCAAAGATTTTTTTCATGTTTTACCTTTTTGTCAAGCCAGAGCAGCTTCTCTTTGTTTTTTTCCTATTCAACAATGTAAGGATTACTGCATCAAACAGAAAAAGAGTGTTGTATCTTAAATATTTTATCTGTACGTGCTTTTATCATTTAATGTTATTAGCAAAGCTATCTGAAGGCAAGGTACAGGGCCCTTTTCATTAGATGAGCTCTAGGTAGTGTGGATCTATTAGGTATGGGTTCCTAGAATTTCCATTATAAATCTCTATTTTCAGGGATTTAAAATTCAGCTATAAAAATTTTGCCCCAGGCTTCAACTTGGAATGCAAGGTCTTAGCCTGAGAGAGGGCATTGTTACCAGGTGATGAAGGAAAAAAATGTTGTTTTCATCTCGCCAAAGCAAAAAGTGATGTCCAGTAAATGCCTTCAGATGCTTCTGTATGCCACAGTAAGAAGGTGTGTGGAAGAATGTTTGTTTTGGTTGCTTTGACGTGACATTTTACAGTGACTTGTTGGCAATTTTGACACTGGCATTTGATGGCTTTTTTTTTTTAAAGAGTAAAGATGCTCTTTCCTGTGGTTGTTGAACTTGACAGTGCTCTTCTTCTTGAGTGGAACTTTTGGTGTGAAGTATTTCTGAGTCCTTGCATATGGATTTGCTTGATCATACCCATCAGTAGTGTTAGGAGGATATATAGATTGTTCGAAAGAACTGAAGCATAGTGTTACTACTTTGAAGAATCAGTATACCTGCTTTGGTTGGAAATTGAGATGTATATCCTAGGATATGAAATATCAGAAACCATTAGCCAAAGGAAACAGCTATGAGAAAGGATCCCAGCCCCAATTCTGTTAGTAAGTGGCTGTATGACTTGGTGAGATTTATTTGAATAACCTGAATCTCTTTCAATATCCATTAAATTTGTTCCAAAGACAAAAAGCATTTGCACATTTCTTTCAGGACTTGAAACTGGCATATTTCTGTTCTTTTTCTTCTTTTTTCTTTTCTCTTTCTTGTTTGTGTGCATGTACATACCAGGGGTTAACCTGGGACTTCCTCCTCAATCTCTTCTCCACTTCCCTGTTGAGTCAGGGTCTCTTACAGAACCTGTTACTCAATGTTTCCACTAAAATGGCTGCCAAACAAGCCTTCAAGATAGCCTTATCTCTCCCAGTATTGAAGTTAATGATACATGTCATTATACCCAGATTTATATGGATGGTGGGAATTCTCTTGCTTCTATAGCAAGTCTTTTGCCCATCTTCCCAGTCCTTTTTTTTTTTTTTTGATAACTGATAATAACATATAAGTTGCAAGTTCACCACTGATTTTCTGCTACCAAACTTAATGGATGTGTTTTCAATCTTATATTTAACCTCTCAGAGCATTCAAAGCAGAACTGCATATACAGTGTATTGACATATATAAATACCTTGATCTTTAAGTGTCTGTGACTTTTGTCTCCCTTCCCTGCACCTCCTGTTATTTTGTTTACCTTCTCAGCCAGGCATTAAATATTGAACTTCATAAAACTACATTTCATGGACTCTTTCAGCTAATTGTTCAAAGTCCTTGGCTTCATCCCTGCATCTTCTGTTTTTCTCCGAACAACCAAGGTTCAGTCAAATTTTCAAATATCTAAATGACTTGTTTAATCTTTCATGTCACTTCCTTAGTTCAATCCAGTAATATCTGTTTTGATAGCTGCCAAATCCAGGCTTTTCTTTCTGCTACTGTCTTCTCCCTTGCTCTATAGACTGCAATTTCCAATGCACTTCCAGGGTGATGACACATTAAAAATAAATGAAAACCATCATCCTCTTCTTCAGACCTTTAGTTGACTACCATTTAATAGTTATACATTTATTTACACTACAAACTTATTTCCTCTTACAAATGTGTCTAGGCATCCACAATTTTTCTCTCTAGCTTCACCCTGAATGAGTCAGTTACTCTCTCCATTCCAAGTCCCCTGAGCACCTTTCGGTTCCTTGAGACATCCTTGTCTTTTTTCCTTAGGCTCTTGTACACCACAACTTCCATCCAGTGTGCCCCTATATCTCTAGATGTTTGTTTTTTCTCTCACATTTTACTTCATGAAGCAGAAGGAAACTAGATCATAGTTGTGCCTTGTGGGATGGCTTTCTCTAGGCTCTTCATTTGTGTCCTTCAGTGTTCTTGACATCTTTCAGAAATCTTGGCAATTCCCCTAGATGTCCAGCACATAATAGTACAGGATGAAAATAGACTCTCTGATTCAGTATGAAGACTGAAGTCCGACAAGAGACAGAAGCTATGTGTAGATCAAAACAGTGTTTTTCTGTGGTCCTGGGGCTGTACATTCCACTTCCTAGCACTTGCAACTGTTGGGCCACAACATGTTGAAGAATTTTAGGAACAGTTAAATGAGTAAGAGAGCTGCTGACATCATGAACCTTGATTTATGATGACCAATAGACAAGATTATGATTAGCTCAAGAATACATGGAGACCAGGCTACGCCTTCAAGACATAGAATTGTTTTTTCTGCCATTAGTCTTCATGTGAACCCTTTGGCTTGGAGTAGGAACCTAAGTAATACAAAAGTATTTAGCAGAAGCATAATTCTATGGCATTTGCACACATTGGAATCTACACTCTGTAAACTAGGCTTGTCTCAAAGTCACAGCAATCTTCCATCATCAGCCTCTCAAGAATTAGATCCAGGCATGAGCCACCATGTGTGACTTAGAAAACGCATTCTGTTTTTATAAAAATTTCAAGAAAAAAAATGTCACCCAATCTTTTCACCAACTATTGTCAACTATTAGTGTGTTGTACCCAATCTTCATATCTTAGAAGAAAATTGTTCTTGAGTTGAAGGCTTCTTTCAAACCTACTAGAGATGTTGAATAGTTTACTTAGTATTATTTAAATTTCACTTGACATTTCTGGTCTAAGTCTGTTAGGAATTTCTAAAGACTCATAATCTCCCTGATTGTGATTACTTTTGTCAACTATTTAAACTCAAAAGGCCCAACCACTGTGTTATAGGATGACAAACATTTGTGTAAAATAAAACTAGGACAATGGAAACTCCTAGAAACCTATGAGCGTGACCTTAGCTAAGACTCCTAGCAGTGGAAGATATGAAACCTGAATGGGCTATCTCCTATAACCAGGCAAGACTTTCAATGAAAGGATTGGAACACCAACCTAGCCCCAAACCTTAGGCCCATAATTTGCCCTGCCTACAAGATTCACAGGGATAAAGATGAAGTAGAATTTGAAGGAAGTCCCAATGAATGACTGGTCCAGCTTGAGACCCCTGCCATAGAGGGTCTCCACCCCTACACTATTACTGATATTCTACTATACTTGCAGACAGGAGCCTAGCTAGCGTAACTATCAACAGAGAGGCTCCACCCAGCAACTGATGGAGACAGATGCAGAAACTCACAGTCAAACATTGGGCAGAGCTTGGGAAATCCTGTGGGAGACGGTAAGGAGAGATTAAAGGAGCTAGGTTAGAAACCTACATAATCAGCTATACTGGGCTCATAGGGGCTCGGAGACTGAACTGACAACCAGAAAGCATGCATGGAACGGACCTAGGCCCTTTGTACATATCTAACAGTTGTGTAGCTGGGTCTTTGTGGGACTCCTAAACCGGGAGCAGGGTTTGTCTCTGACAACACTGCCTGCTTTTGAATCTCTTTCCTCTAATGGGGCAGCCTTGTGTAGCCTCAGTAGATGTGCCTAATCTCACTGCAACTTGATATGCCGAAGCTGGATGATATACATGGAAGGCTTTGCCTCTTCTGAGGGCAAGGGGAGGAGGGGTGAAAGTGGGGAGGGGAGGGGAGAGGGAGGGACTTGGAAGAAAGGAGGAAGTGGAAGCTTCAATAGGAATGTAAAGTAAATAAATAACTTAATAAAAATAAATGTAAAAAGATTTCTTTCTGTGGGTAGAAAGTGAAAGGGGGTGCTGTCTTAGATGTTTTACCAGCTGTTGTCATACAACGTCCTGACCGAAGCAATTTTAAGAATCCATTTCTTTTGTCTCACAGTTGAAAGGCACACTGCATCATGATGTGGTAGTCCTGGGAGCAAAAGCCTGAAGCAGTTGGTCACATCAGGTAAAGGAGAACAATGAACACTTGCGTTCATCACACTTTCTTGTTTTCATATGGCTCAGGATCTCAGCCAGGGAGTGGTCCCACCCACATGTGCACACACTCCCTCCTTTTCAACCCATTAATGCCACGGGCTTACCCAGGAGATCATCTCTAAGGTGATTGAAGATCTCTATGAGTCAATTGAGACTCTGTCAATTAGAGGAGAAGAAGCTGTAAGGGGGAGTAGTGTAAGAAGCATTGAAGATAAGTGATGTGAAGTCCAAGGGGTGAATGCTGAGGCCAGGCATCAAGGGGTGAGTGCTGAGGCTAGCCATCCAAGGGTAAGTGCTGAGGGTAGGAATTCAACCATTTATCTATCCAGTGTAGGCTATCGGCTAGGCAGATTTCTGCTGCATTGTGAGGAGTCAAACTGTTTATTTTGTAAAGAGGAGAAAGGAATCCAGCAGTTTAGAGAACAGAGCAGACAGCATGGTGTGGGGCAGAGGACCACTGCAGAGCCATGAGCTTGATGCTTATGTGACCAAGATGCTTAGAATTGCAAGGAGGATGAGCATCAGTTAAATTACACAAATCCAGCTGACTGTTTGCCTCTCATTAGCGTATTAGTTCTGAAATCTATCTGAAAACTTTCCTTAAGATCTCTCTGGCAATGAATGCTATTGGTGAACCATGTACACCATAATGTGTGCAGAGTGCTCATTAAGCAGAGATTTCTGCAGCCTATCAGTGTTCACACTGGGAAGTATGCACACGGGTTACTGTGAATTTGGACCCCTGGTTTTGTTTTGTTTTGTTCTTTTTTATTCCTTTTTTTTTCTTTCACTTTTTTTATATGCTTTGCTAAAAATACTTTTAAATATATATGTATATATTATATATGTACATATATGTTAGGAAGTGCTTCTGTTTAAGCTTGAGACCTAGGGACCTGACATCCAGGGACGTGGGAGGGTGTAGCAGCCTAGTTGTGTTTAGGAAGCAGACACAGAGAAGCACAGGGACAGCTAGCTAACTAGATCATAGTCAGAAGTAGCTGTGTGTTCAGTGAGAGATGCTGCTTTAGTAATTTAAGTGGAGGATGATAAGGAAAGTCACACCTACCTACACATCTGTGGTGTGTGTGCATGCGTGCACACACATAGCGAAAATATATTATGAAATATATCAACTTCTCACTCATCTTAGAATGTACATAGTCACCTATAGACAAGTGTGCTGTAGGCTGTAACTAAGACTGCTGTAAGGGCATAAATTCACAGGATGGACTTGTAGACTTTATGTTTGTCCACTGGGTTGCTGTGAGATGTGTAGCATTGATGTTAATTCATCTCATTTTTAAAATACATGCGGCGGTAGAAGCTTTTAAATCTAGTTGGAATTCTCATTCATATATAATTTTTGATGAATTGATATTCATATAAAATTCTCCCATTTTAATGGAGTCTATAGTTGTCCTTTGGGGGGAAATCAGCATTTTGTGTGAAATTAGGTGTATATTGCTTAATCAAGGCTTTTTCAATTTAATTTACTCACAATAAGTATTCATGGGGGTTCACTTTCCAGAGAGCCTTTGTTTTATTCTAGCTAATAATTTTTGATGCAGTTATAGCTAATTATCAAAGAAAAACTAATGAGGCTTTTCAAGGAGGCTAGAGTGGCTTCTATTATTTTAAATAAATAATCTTCCTGCTATATTTTTCACAAAATATCATAAATATTCAACATATTTTAATCTGTAAAAATTATCTATATCTTTGACAAAGTAAGCTCCGAGCTCTATTTGATCTCAATTTTTGGCTATTAGTATTATCTATGTGCAGCATATTTTTCTGTAAACTATACAATGGGAAGACTATAAATACTAGTTTCAATGATGTTACTTTAAGCAATAATGAGTGTTCTGTGTAGATCACAAGTGACACTTTACTCGAGAGTCCCCTAGACTAATAATTGATTATAAATAGATGATAATCATTAACAACCATGTTTACTTTTTATTTTGCACTTTACCACTCACTGACTATGTCACTTGCTGAAAGGCCTTTGCTTGGTGCATGATGGGATTCTTCCAGGGGAACTATAGAGATTTTATGCATATAAGGACCAAACATACATTTTCTTTTTAGTTTCTCAATTTTTATTAGATAGGCTCTCACTATATAAACTGAGCTAGTCTTGAACTTTCTGCCTAACCCAGCTGGACTTCAAATTCATAACCCTTCTTCTGCTTCAGCCTGTTCTGGGATCAGGGACACAAACTTCTATACCCATGTAAGTGTAATATTTAGTTATAGCTTTGTTTTAGATGATATCTTGTCATATAAAAAATCAATTTTGGAGATTCATGCTAAACATTTTTTGTCTCTCAATATAAAATTACACCCCACATGAGACCTTAATAGGTACTTTTCCTGAACATGTAGATAAGATCAGTTGAGTACAAAATATTATGTGTTTCATACTTAAGTCAGTATCTCCCATTTAGGGAGAATCTTATGAGACATTTTCATCACTGTGGACCACAGCTCCCAACAGAAACCCCTTAGAGGAAAAGTCCATGTTGAGAAAACTTTAGGAAGGTTTTCTAATCCATTCTGGCAGAGGAAACATGAAAATGAAACAGAGAATGCAGTGGGTACCAGGGGCTGGATATAACCTTCAAAGGCCTAACCTAGTGTTATACTCTGACAGACCTACTCCCTGTCTCCTAAAGAGTCCACAGCTTCCCAAAAGATCACTACCAGTTTGGAAACAGGCATCCAAAGCATGGGCCTTTGGGGAACATTGAAGATTCAACCTCAGTACATAAGTAACTATCTTCCATCTCTCAATTTTTGTTATTTGTAAAAAGTAATGATGTTACCTCATCATTCCCCAAGCAGTAGAGAATTCTATCATAGTGAAACACAAAGCATGTATCAAACTTTTAAAAAATTCCAATCTAGACTTTTATAAATGTTAATGGTGGGGACTTGGGTCATAATTTTGCATGGTCTGACTTTAGCAAGGAAGTTTGTGAAATCAGGTTCCAGGTGGTGGTGATGCTCAATTCTCTCAGATTTATAGCAACCTCACCAGTCATTCAACCATGACAGAGAGCAATGTTTGACTGGCAGTAGGGATCTTAGTTATCCCTCCTCAAACAAGTCACCTGATTAAACATTTCAAATGTTTTGCCACTCGATCCACTTGGAGCCTGCTGTGATTCTTGCCAAATGTTGGTCTGAAGCAATTGTTCAACATAATTCCTTCTGCATGAACCAACATCCCAAAGCCCGACTCACAGCAGTGTAAGAATTTCTTTAACATCTTTGAAATTAATTTGATGAGGTGACTGTTAAAAGTGTATGCATGTTAATAACCTTGCAATTAATATAATTTACATTATTTTGAAGACTGTTTTACTAATACATTTGACTACATTTTATTAATAACTTAATTCCCTAAATGCCCTTATAAAGAACTTTTGCAAACCAAGTGCAGACTTTGATATTTTCATGGTCATGCTGCTGCTCTTAGGTTCCATGAACCAGCTTGCTGATAATGTGAAAGACATTCTATACAATAGAGTGGAGGAGAAGGCAGGAACTTCCTACCAAAACCTGGCTACCAGGGCACATGTTAAAACTGGATCAGGCCCATGTTGGATTTTGTTTTCTCCTTACCTCTTAAGAGTGTTCAAGGCTATAGCAAAATCAAACAGGGACTTCTCATTAATACTCTGCAGCTCAAGCCATCAACGAACATGGAGGCATTACTACTGCCCATGGAACAGGGTCAAGTGAGTCACCATACAAAGAACATAGATCCTACTCTGCATGACTCTCGTTGGCATACGACACATGTCAGGGACCAAGTGGCCTTTGGTCCTTCTATCATGTGCTATGATTTGTAGCTTGGACAACATCAACTCTACAGAAATATTGATTTAGCATAGTTTAAGTTTCCACTCAAAGAACATAGTTGAGATGCACTACTCTTTTGTGAGAGCTCTGTGGTTTCTCATGAACAGGTCAGAGGTAACACTGATCTTCCAATGTGTCTATGTGACTTTAGTAACTAGACCAACGCATGTGGAAATATATCACATTCCTTATAAAGAAGACTTTATCTGAGGGATGAGATGAAATAACTTTTGAGAAGTGAGGTACTTCCAGGAGTAGATTTAAAAAGGAATAACAAAATAGAACTATTGTTCATAGTTAAAGCAAGCATGTCAAATGTAGTGGCACACATCTATAATACCAGCACTCTTGAGGCTGAGACAGAAGGGTTAAAAATTTTAGTGTGTAGTCAGCATAGTGAGTTCAAGTACATACATTTTACTGATATATCAGTAAAGTTTTGTATCAAAACAAAACTATGATTTTAGAAACTTCCCAGATAATCATAAAATTAGACAACTTTAAAGTGTAGACATCAAACCCCATTTAAAGAGTTTTATGAGTTTTAGTGTTACAAGCAGGAAATTTTTACTTAAAATTATTTTGGAGTAATAAAATGAGAAAGAAAAGGGCAAGGCCCATATCTGGAAAATATCAAAACAAAAAACAAAGAGAAGATTCTGAATCAGAAATGAAATACTATGTCATCTGGTTACTAAAGGTGCCTAAATTTGCACTATGGTGACACAAACTTGTTTGTAATCTCAAGGTCTGTAAGAAGGAGGCTGGAGGATTGCAAATGTGAGGTCAGGTATGGGTATGTACTGAGAACTTATAGCTATACAGCTAACCTAAGAGGAAAGAAAGACTTAGAAAATCATCTTCACCTAACCTTTATTTTCCTTTAAAATGTCATTAGAATCTTCTGGGGAATGAAGACAAGCATTGCTGGGCACGACGGGACCTTTGTACTCATGAGCTCACAGCAGCTCTGATTGCCTACACAAACCTGCACAAGATCAAGACACTGAATACTCCACATGGAGTGAGAAGAGCTTCTAAGTCCCACCTCTTAGCTGAATAGCTGTTGACATTTGATAGTTTATAAGAAAGGAAGAGTCAATCTTCTTTAAGGCTATGACCCCTACTAGGGTGTGGATGGCCTTACATCCTACACAAAATTGGAGGAGATGGTGCAGGAGATGGGTCTGGGAGGAAATAAGATGAGGTATGGGAGGAGGCATTATAAGAATACATTGTATGAAATTTTCAAAGAGTGAATTAAAATATGCTAAAACACCTGATTGCATTTGTGAAATGTGAGACTTCAAAAATTCAAATCTATTTGTGAAATCAAAATATTATCCATTTCCAAAGATTTCTGAATTGTGGGAACAGCAGTATCTTATTTAACTCTTAGAATCAAGCAGAAATTGGTAGAGTTAATGAGAGCAGGTTAACCTTGGGATATTGGTAGCATGTGTGCAGGCATATAGCAAATGCACATGTATATACTAATATGAGTTCCTATTCCCTAAGTCACAAGTGAGTATGGTTTCGATGTAGGAGGCTACAAGAGGCAATTTACTGGGGGCAGACAGAGAGCCATGGGATTTCCAAGCCCAGACGAAGGGGTGTGGGAAAAGGTGTCAGGCTTCCCTGAACCATCCAGGAAGTCTTTGTGAGGCAGACAACTTAAGGGATATTAAAATGTCTACAGATGTGTAAACCTACTCATTTCAAGCATATATTTATCCCCGAAATTGAACCCATGTGTGTCGAGTCACTGACTATTTATTTCAAAGGGAAACAGGACTGAACAATTCTGCTCCATCCAGGTCTCTTTGTAGCAGCCGCTGCTCTGCATTAAAGATAAGGACCTCTTACCCGGGCAGATGCAGCAGTCATCAGAAGCTAATTTGCTGGGATATTCACATATGCAAATCATGTCACAATGCTGAACCGCAACCACGTAATGACTGGAAAATGTTACACTCATAAATCATAGCACAGCGATCATCAAAATTTCCACTCAGTCAGGACAAATTCAACAGCATTTATGTCTTTCCAGCTTTTAGCCCATAAAAACTCAGTGTTTTTTTGGAGAGTGTGTTACACTAGTGATCTTGAAACTCCCAAGTCTGGTATAATGAGTCCTCAAGTGCGTTATAACTTACCAGTAATTACATTTCAACGTATCGGCTTTCAGCAGTTAGTGTTTTATTCATAAACATTTAAACATCGAATTAGGCATAAAATAAGAATGTTGGCAACAACCCGCCTTAATTTCATTAACTATTAGGTAAACTTAGTATTTCTTCTTCAAATAATTCTTGGTTTTGAATGCTAAAGATGTAATGAACTTCATGGTTCATAGCATCTGACATTGCTTAATTAATGGGTGCATTTATAGTACATAGGCCTTGGTAATTGATTTATATGCATGATTTGCACATACAGCTGTTAGTTCCTGTAGGAAAGTCATAATTCAAATGTGTGCACACTTTGCAGATATGGAAGAAAGAAAAAATTTGAACTTGACAACTTCCCCCAAAACATGATAGCAAATTAATAGCTTAGACACAACCCTTCGGGTGAGGCATTAAAGTCATAGAGTTTGGAATTTTAACAACACATACATTTCAAGAAATATGGAGAAAAAGCTTTGGTTTCTCTTAAAATCTTTACCTGTGTAAGAAATAATCTGTTTGCATACTCTTTCATTTAGCCTATATGCCAGGAGAAAAGGATGGCTACATTATCCACTGACAGAGTTGATTTCATTCATTCTCATCAAAATCACAACCAAATGACCTTACCTAAATCACTCTTCCCTTCGTGCAGGTTAGATGACTATAGAAGCTCTTATATGTATGATTTCCTCCATCTGAAAGGTCAATTCATTCATAACATTTCAGATATGAGAAGCATCCCTCCCTAGAAGTAATAATAAATTGTCATTTGCATTTTTTCTAGGTAATTTAGTGATCAATACTAGTAACTTAGGAGTAAGATGCCCTTAAATGAGGGTGCTGCTTAAAAGGCTAAACATAGAGAAACTCATGTAGGAATGCATGTGCAGACACTATGAACACTGATTCTTTGTTTCTTCCCTGGTACCCAGGAAGCCACCCTGTTTCTGTGTTTAGGGTCTTGGCATAAATATTCTACATGGAGGACACATCTTTGATGGGCAGGTATGAGAATTCTGTTTTTCTATCTTGAACACTGGATTAATTGTGAAATCTACCAATGTGAAGGACAAGATAGAAACTGAAGAGCAACAACTTAAAGAGTAAATGACTCCTATAGCATGTGACACTAAGGTAAAGAAAAGCAGAAACTTAAGGTGTGTTCTGGGTTGTGGCCCTACACTGCGCCTGATGCCTCTTTCTTCCATTTCCTGTGCTGTTTGCCAGAGCTATTTAGTGCCTTCCCAATATCATTGATGACCCCTTTCCCCCTCTGTTAGCTGATAGAGGTATTCAGTGAAGCTTTCTGGGAAAACACTGGCCAACATTTAAGGCAGCTATCAAAGTGCCTGATTAACTCAGAGCCATTCACAAGTCAGGCACCTTGATGCCTCCCACCCTGCTGGTTGTGTTCCCTGGTGCTCTCCAGCAGCCCCTAGCTTTTCACTTACAAGGACTATGAGTCTCCATCTGCTC
>NW_022196913.1:44296076-44305232 GCF_008632895.1 Mastomys coucha | reverse complement strand
CCGCCTGCCTCTGCCTCCCAAGTGCTGGGATCAAAGGCGTGCGCCACCACTGCCCGGCTCCCATCTGCTCTTTTAATACTTCCATTCATCAGCGAATGGGCAGGTGTAATTTTTTCCAGTACCTGATCCACCCATGCTCCCATGTATGTGTGTCTGCATGTGTGTGCACATGTGTGTATGTGTGTGTGTGTGTGTGTGTGTGTGTGCTGCATGCATGTGACTACATGTCTATGTGCCAATAGGCTTGCCTTTACATACTCCTGTTAAGGCCATAGGTAATCTTACATTTTCCTCCTATATTGCTCTTCTTTGATTTTTTTTTTTTTTACAACAGGCATCTTGCTTTACCTGTAGCTCGTCAGCTGGCCAGTGAGTCCTCAGCATCTGCTTGTGCCTGCCAAAACCCAACACTAGAGTTACAAGCATGTGCTGCTGGGTCTGGCTTGTATGAGGATGTTTGAGATCCAAATGTGGGGTCTCATGCTTGGGCAGCAAGCAGTTAATCCACTGAGCCCTCTCGGAAACCTCTGCACACATTATTTAATAGTCATGTTCCATCATGCAATATGATGAAATAAGGCAAGGGAAGAGGGACAAGGTGGCTTCATCTGATAGTCTTCAGAACACTGGTGTCTGCAGATACTCTATCCATGAGACAATTCACTCTCATTTACTTCTGCATCTCCAATCCTACACCATCAGAACTGCAGATAATAATGAAATTCACCTATGTTTTCTTTGGAAGGCACACTGTCCTCACCCAAGAATTGGGTTTCAGTTTGACTTTCACGCTGAATGCTAAATGCTTTTTTCTTTTATCCTTAGTAATAATGTGTACAAGGTGCTTAGTAATAATAGTATACACTTAGAGGTAAGAGTTATGATGGACTTAAAAGACCAGAAATGTGGGATTTTTAAGTCTTGTTATAGAACAATAGAAAAATTTAACACCAGGTCAATGTTCCAGGATCCATTAGCTGGCAATTATTTATGCAAGTCTACCACAGACAAGGTTAATCTTTGCACATAGCCCAGAGTTATTATCTGGTGTGTTGGGGAAATATGAATAACAACTGTTTCTCTTCATCTGTAAGGCAAGTCCCATGTTAATCTCATTTGAGTCTCAAAAAAACTTTCTCATCACCATAGTAAACCTATTGGTGATTTCTCTTTTCTGTGATAATTAAAGTAAAAGGGATAAAGTCAATAGGATTGATACCTCCATTTAGATCCTTTACTTTCTGAATTTATGACTTTTTCCTAAACCACCGCTTCATCACAAATCACACTCCTAAGAAACCTTTCACCACAGATATGTGTAAAGTTCATCTTTAGTTGCTTAAGATAGAATTTACAATCTTCCTTTTTATTAACTAACGTAAAAATTGGAGGTATCACTATGATTCTAAATTATCCTATAATCCTATACACTGAGATTTTTAAAAAATCATATAGTAGAGTACCTATGGTCTTTATATACACACAAACATAAATGGTCAGCTCAAACAATTCAGCCATAAATTCATTTTCCCTTTCTTCCTTTTAAACACGTTCATTGAGTACTTGCACTATAGAATCCAGAATCTGACATTTAGAAGAGAGAATAACACAGATATCTTGAGGTAGCTCTACTGAAACTTCCCTCAAAGAAGTAAGTAACTAAGGATTATTTAGCAGAAATCTGGGAGAAATCAGGGAGGGATCATATTAAAAACGTATCACTCATTCTGGAACTCCAACATATTATTAAGCTGAATTTCTCTAAGTTGAGCATTATAACTGCTAATCATCATGCCTGTTTCTTAATAAACGTTGATTAAGTGTTAAATGAACCACTTGTAGAAATTTGGAAGCTGAAAGCAAGCCTGCAGTATAAAACCCCCAAGCTAACCATGGAGACTCCACGGGGTAAAGATTTTCTAAGGAAAAGAGTTATATTGCATTGTTTAAATTTTTTTTAAACTTTCAAATACCTCAAATAAAGCAGGTATTGTAATTAGATGAGTTTTAGGCCATCGTAACCTGTAACAATGACAAAGAAAGAGTTAACATTGTTTTAAGTCGTCCCTATGTTCTCAGACCTGTATTGGCTACTTCAATGTGAAAGTACTTCCCTACCACAATTCCCTATGGCTTTCCTACTCAAAGCCTCCCAGTACTGGCTGTGACATATGTGTGTGCTCTGCCTTCTCTCTATATACTTTTCTTCCACCTGATGGTTTTGGGTCTCTGTTTCCATGTATATACAGACTCCTCTCTTCTCTTTCCTCATCCTTTTTCTTCTCCATTCTTCCTTCCCTTATTGCTTCCCATCCTTCCTTTTAACAGGTATTTACCATAGCCACTATGTAGAAGGTACTATCTGTTGTTTTCTGGATACATGCTATAGCAGTAGTCCTCAACCTTCCTAATGCTGGGAACCCTTAGTAGTACAGTTCTGCATGTTGTGATCATCCCAACCATACTTGCTACTTCATAACGGTAATTTTGCTATCTCTATGAATCATAATGTAAACATAGGCTATGCAGGATATTTGATATGCTATTCCCAAAGGAGTCATGACCCACAGGTTGAGAACCACTGTCCTAGGAGGAAATAATTGTTCCTATATCATATTTTCATTTGAGATATATTTGAAGTGGGCCAATAGAAGCATGGTAGGCAGCTGTGAGTGTCCAGATAAAAATAAACCAGGATGAGTGCATGGAATGTGACTGCTTCTGTTCAGCTTGTGTATCTCCTGTCTGTCTAGCAATGAGAACTGCCTCTCCTTTGTTTACTGGAACTCTAACCCTGCCGTCCAACTCCACACCATCCTCCTCAACATCTGGGGTCCATATGGTTGTCTTTTTATTTTTCTAAACTCATCTTTGGCACCCACTGTTAGCACCTGAGTATTCAGAAGGACTTTAATTCTCCACTTGTTTTGTTAAATTGTAGCCTAGTAGACTCTGTTTAACTCAAATACCTTTTGAGAGCAGAGAGGATGAGTTATTTATCATTTGTAGATCTCAGTACCTGGCTCAGAAGCAGAAGCAGATGACATGTGTAGCAAGTACTCATAAAAGGGTACGTTAATGTACTTTATAGAAACATGAGTATATGTGTGGAAAAATATAGGTAACATAACAAGTTTTAATGAAACCCCAATATAATCAATTATGTGCAGTTGAGAATGATTTTTTTTCCCACTGTAAGACTAGAATACCTCAGTGATATAAATTTCCCTAGAACCTGAAAGAAGCTTGTTGACTGATTTTGAGTCATGGATTTTGATAGCAATCTAGTGAAGCCCAAAGGTCTACCTTCAGAATCACATTTTATTTTTTTAAGATACAAAATAAGATACAGAGTAGTGCTCAGGATATTGGTTGTGTTGAAGTAATCAAAACACAAGTATTTGTCAATTTATTAAAGAGCAACACCAAGTTGCTTATATTACAGGTATTTTCATATTGACTCAAGCGTGTGAGTTTAGCAACTTGGGAGGCTGAGGCAGGCAGATCCCAAGTTTAAGGTCTACCTAGGCTATCAAGCGATTCCAGAGTGGCTTGGACAACTTCATGTGACTCAACCTCAGGAGCAAATGTAAAAAAGGTCTGGCAGTATAGTTCTGTCCTAGAGTGTTTACCTATTCAACTCAGCATTTAGTTTAACCCTCCTGCAGCCCCAAAATGATCAAATGAATAAATATGACAGCATTTGTCAAAGTGATAAACAGAGATGAATCTCCAGGAAGCCTTAAATTCTATCATATAACAAATACTTATAATTACTTCTGTTCACAAGTTTGTAAAGATGGTTGATATAGCCTTTTTTTATATATATATTTCAAAGGAAACACTAAAATTGTCCACCAAATAAAAATAAAAACACCTGAGCCATTTTTTCTAGTCAACCTCACTTTTTTTTTTATAAATTGTCTTGAGGGCATCTAAATGTGTGCCTGTGTTGGACTGTGAGTCTCAGGTAAAGAGTCCTGCTGTTAGTTGGAAGGTCTTCAGAATTCAAATTAAATAACAGTGAGTTGTTAGTGAGGAATCCTAAATTTCCTTTAATCTACAGCACAATATGCAAAGCATAAATGACTTAGAACAGTTTGATGTACTGGAGAAAAGCAGAATTAATCATAGAAATGTATACCCAAATTAAGCACAGCAGGTAGACGCAGACCCTGTGTGGATTTCAGATAACACACATCAGGGCGCTCGTACACATGCCGCCTTTCTATTTCTGCTGCAAAGAGGTCTTATTGGAAACAATTAAATATGCAAATGAGAAATGTAAGATGGATCTGAGGATTTATCGATGATGTAGTCACTTGCCATTTTAGAAATTCCATCTCAGCTTTGCCTCCCTAGCTTCCAGACCATCCTGATTTTGACTCCTGGATGCCAGTGGATACAGTGATCACAGTGATTAAATTTGATCAATTGTCTTTTTTTCAGAAGGATAGAAGTTATTCATTTTGGAAATTTCTCTAGTTCTGCTTTGAGTCAATGGCCAAACGGATGTCTTCCTGGTTTGATGCAATGTTGGGCTCACATGGAAACCTGCAGGTTGGGAGAATGCTGGACGAGAAGAAAACCTCAAAACGAACCCAAATAACATTTCTTGTAACTTACATTGTCGGGCAAAATCCTTCCCTCAGAGACATTGAAGGCCATACTACATTAATTTAATCCTATAACAATTGATTTTCTTTCTATAATGGCATTATAACAGGACGTGCCTTTGGGTGTGAAAAAGAGCTTCTCTTTCTTCATCTGAATTAGGTTTGGTAACTCTGCATCTCTTCAAAGCATATTGACTAGAAAATATTAAGGAATACTCACTGTATTAGTGAGCGTTCCATCACTACGATAAATCAAGACAAATCAAGTTACTAAATGGAATACATTATTTGTTATCACAGATTTGGCAATTTCAGTTCAGGATTTCTTGACCAAGTTGCACCTGGGTCTGTGATTGCAAAGTGCACCCAGATGGAGTATGGGGAAGGCAGCACGTTCAGCCCCTAAAATACAGAAGGGAGAGAGAAGAATTCAGTCCCAAGATTCCACCCATGGGTATTCAATAACTTCCATTAGGCTGCACCTCTTCAAAATTATACTGTTTCCCATGTAAAAGTGGGAAACAATCCTTTAACTGACGTGTGTGTCTTTGCAGTGTTCAAGATCTAAGCTCTAGTGTTCATGTTAACACTGTAGCTGTACCCCAGATGCTGTGTAACTCTAGATGGGCCCAGGAAGAGGAGGTGTTTGACAGAACATCTTCATGTGAACATATGTATGAAATTTAAAAATTAGAAGGAACCTGGGCCAGGTAGATCAATATACAAACACACAAACTAATTTTTTAAAAATTACCATGTCAATTAATTAAATGATCTGTATAACCACTAAAATAGTATCATTAGAAATAATTTATGACAATTTAAATAATTTAAAATTATGTTTAATGAAAGGCCTTTAAAGTTGAAGGAACATCATTGTAAGTATCCATGAAAGTGATTTCTCATGTACTCATTCTGCTTTCTACCATGGAAAGACATTTTTAAATAGGTTGAAATTCTTTTGAGTATTTGGTTAATGGTGTCTTTTAAATGTTAAGACTGTAGTGAGGCTTTCACCCAAAAGTAAACATTCCTTTGTCCAGATGGAAGGAATAGGTCTTATGATTAATTTGGTTTGTGAAACTCAATGCAACTACTTTCCCTCTATGGTCCCATATTAGATTTTTCTCATTATGAGCAACCTCTTTTATGTCTCCAGACGTCACCTTCCTTTCTCTAAAGTCATTGTAGAAATGGATGTTGTCAGGTTCAATGTGCCAGTACCTGTAAAGCATGGTGCTTACCTTTAGTATGTCCTCAAAACAACTGCTGCTGTTTCAGGGACGTGTCTAAAGGAGGCACTTTAGAAGAAGGCATTTAGGCATGCTGGGATTTAGTTATAGATATATTAGTCTCTGGAACATTGCATTCAAACATGGAGTTCCCATACCCTCAGAGGCCCTCTGGACACATACTGTTGTAAAAGATTTCTTAAATTTTAGTTTATAAAACTGAGCCAAAGTGAAGATTAGTAGAGCATATTAGTCTAGTGCCATGAAACACAAACATGGCTATTCAGATAGCTAACTAGACCGACTGCTTGCCTCTGCCTGCATGAAAGATACTCAGCATTTTTATAAATTCCTGATGATTGAGTCAGAAAGTCCAGGTACCTGACTCATCAATGACGGCCACAATGAAGTCTGCACTGGTTGGCTGTGCTTCCGGTGCCACCCGCCCCTCTGTCTCCATCCCCCTCCTCTGTCTTCTAGGTACTTACTGGACACACTTCCCATGGCTTAAACAAGCTCTGCTTCTGCATGTCTCCTGACATTCCTATACACTCTTAAGTAAAGTATCAGCAAGATACTTTAGTGCTATGGTATTGATACTATTTACTTGCAAAACCCTTATTCAAACCATTTTTTCCTGAAATAGACTGAGATGTGTGAGAGGTGACTGGGTTATGGATGATAGGAGCCTCATGAGTATATTCATGCTTTTCTCATGGAGCAGTGAGCTATTTATTATAGAGGCTCCTTACCCATGTCTCTATGTCACCAGTTCCCCTTCTGTGTTTTAGCATCAACTTCAGTACCATTAGACTATGACCAACAATTGAGCCAGTGGTAGCACCTTGCTCTTGAACTCTCTAGTTTCTAAAACCATAAGCCAATGTATACCATTGTTCTTTATAAAACCCTCAGTTGCAAGTATTCTGTTATAGCAACAGGGACTCAACTAAGGTACCTACACTTTCTTAATGAGCAAAGATGAATAGAAAGGAAGACACCAGCCCAATAAGACAGGACTTTGTTCCTGCCTGATTGATGCCTGGAGATCTGGCTGTAGAACTCTCAGCTACTTCTCCAGCACCATGTTTGCCAGCATGCCACCATGCTCCTTCATGTTGATAATGGACTAAGCCTCTGAAACTGTAAATAAGTTCCAAGTTAAATGCTTTCTTTTATAAGCCTTGCATTAGCCATGCTGTGTGTCTCTTCAGAGTACTCAGTGACTAAAACACACAGTAAAATAAGGCATTTCAATATTCTTTCTTCCTTATCTCACTAGGTTCATAAATTCAACACTCCATTCTCAGACAAGATTAGTAGTGACTGCTTAGGCTTTGCGTAATGTACCTAGAAAATAATCTAGACTCTGTATAGGAACTGCTGCTTAGAACTTCATTCCAAATACCGGGCCCATTTTTATTTGTTGTGAAATGAAAAGAAATGTGGTTGTGAATAGTACTTGCTCATCTATAAGTGACAAATGCCTTATTTTTATCCCCCCAAAAATTGTCATTATTTCATTCAAAATGATAACGAGTTCAAGTCTGTGATTAAAATTAAGTTTAAAGTAAACAGGTTTTGTGTGTGTGTGTATGTGTGTGTGTGTTGGGTGTACAGAATCTCATGGCCATATGGGGGGATTATAGTTAAGAATGTGTGTGTTGGGTGTACAGAATCTCATGGCCATACGGGGGGATTATGATTAATTCTTAACATAGTGCTCTTTAAAAGTATTATGAGACAGTAATTTTTGCAGTTCTACAGATGATTAAAAAGCCATTTTCTGAAATATTCTCACTGGACGTTTTTTTTTTTAAGAAAACATTTAATTGCTCCAATCAAGCATAACTACTTTGTGTTTCTGGTATAATTTGTATACTCTGATCACACGAGATGTGGTGATTTGTCATAACTCTCCTAGTGTATATTCCCCACTGGAAGGATTGGCTATCATTAATTGAGAATAATTCCCTGTTTGTTAAAGCACTTTGAGAAGAGGAGAAAGAGTTCAGCAAAGTAGGTGAGGTGGGAAAGCCTAATCCAGAGTCCTCTTCATTCAAGCGCACGGCTTCAACAGACTTAATAGCGTATGCATGTCTAGATGTTACTTGAGAATGATAGAAGCCACTGACAAAAGGAGGCTTTGAATGATTTTTTGGGGAAAGCAGAAAGCAGCCATCCCAGTGCAGTCTTGATTGTGATAGCAATCACTTTAATGCAACAAAATGAGGTTTGCTTTTAAATATCCAAACCTTCTACAGTCCTTCTCATCACAGCCTAGGTTAAACCATACTGACAGGAAACGGGAAACTGCACACAGGTTGTCCCAAAGGGGCCATTTCAGACCACAGTAATCCCATTACCTAGTTAAGAAACATCAAATGCCCATACTGTGCAAAGGTGATATAAGAGGTAGAAGGAACACTTATCCGTGGAGCTGAGTAAGCCACTCAGAGTAAGTTCTATGATGGTAATGAGATCTAAAACAACGCAGGTTTTAGAGTAGAGCAGAATCCACGACAATGAGAACTGGGGCTGCTAATCACAAACATCTGTACTCAGTGGCCTGTGGTCTTATGCTTTCTTGGTTTAATAAGAAGATATGGAATTTTAACTTTACACAGTACATACAGCCTATTCCCCACAGTCTTCATTTCCTTAGGTGAGATCTTTGGCCTCTTTCCCCTTCTTTGACCGCTGTGTGGCTATATATAGGATACGTTCCCATTCTGAAAACTCCCCCAGTCAGTATTCAAGACATTCAGGAATTCCCAATGCTTTCTCCTGCAAGTCCTAAGGAGAGCAACTCAGATGAGCTCACAGGAATTCAGATATTCTTCCTGAAGAAGTGATTTGGACATCATTATCAATATGGTAGACACTTCCTGTAGAATTGAAGCAGAGAAAGAATCACAACTAAGTTCCCATAAATTCTGTCAATTAATCTGATTTATTTTATTATGTTCAAGGAATCAGTTTCTTCCATGTCAACATTTGTGTGTGTGCATGTGTTTGTGTGTGTGTGCATGTGTGTGTATGTGTATGTAAACCTGAATGCTTACCACTTACTGGTGATGCTTTTCATAAAAGCAGTTTCCTCCAAATAAACTGCCAGTACCCCACTGTATGCATGGAGTTTTCCTGATTTTCTACTTCAGTCTTACCTCTGCATACCAGCATTCTTGTGTTGTTATAGTTACATGATTTGGGGCCTCTTATTATTGGCTTCATATGCCCTCCACACATTCTGTGCATAGGATGAGGTCAAGATCTATTTCTGTATTCCCTGAGAGATCAAAACACTT
>NW_022196913.1:44278705-44294866 GCF_008632895.1 Mastomys coucha | reverse complement strand
TTGTTTTCTAATATTCTTTTACCACATATTAGTATGGAATATTGATGAGGCTAGCTCATTGTCGTTCAATATTTATCCTTGATCAGAGTTGATAGACATAGTCTGGTTCAATTTCTCTCTGTTCTTTCCATGGATTGCATAGCCTTGTCTGTTCTTAGTTCTTAGCGTTCTCAGGATGTAGGTGTGCATCCATCACATTTTGAAAATATTTAAACTGAAGAGAACAATATTTCCCCAAACTGATGTTACATTGTAACAAAAATTGGTACTATTTACATTACAATAGAATTAATCTAAGAAGATTTTCCTTATCAATTAATTTGTCCTATATATTTACTCATATTTAAGCAAGATGGCATCTTATTCCAACAGCAAGGTAAACACACAGAGTGAGTTTAGGAGAAGAGATCTGGTTATAAGTTGATGTTAGTTGTAGGGAGAATAGACAATAAAGCTCCTTAAAGGAAATGCATTTGCTGGATACTCTCTTCTCATCTGGAGTCTTGTGGGTACCTATGCTTTCTTCTAAGGCAAACTGAGATTCACATACACACATGAAATAAAAAGTATTCAAACATGCCTGCAATTTCAGCTGGTAAGGAGGCTGAGGCAGAAGGCTTGGGTTACATACCGAGTTCTAGAGCAACCTGGAAACATTCATAAAACTTCACCTAAAAATAGAAAAGTGAGACAGGGAATGTAGGGGAAACTGGGGGAAACAAGTAGAAGATGAATATGATCAAAACACCTTTATGCACATATGAAATTATCAAAGAATTAATAAAAATATTATATTTAAGTGTGCATCTGAGAGACAGAATGAGACAAAGAGAGAGAGTTATAAAGAAAAATGATGTAGTTCAGGGGCAAAGTACTTGCTTAGATGTTCAAGGCCTTGGGCTCCATCTCCATTAGGATGAGAAAAAAGAGGATATATCATTATATGTGACTATCTCATTTATATAAATGACTTGAAATATTTACAACTACTTAAGAAGAAATTCTGCTGAACTACTAAATTCTTCAACTCAAAAGCGTTTAAAGAAGAGCATTAGTTATATACCAACAAAGAGAAGGTTAAAAAAAATCACCAAGATGTTATGATATAGAGAGAATCGTTATAGCATTCTAATGACTAAACCAGGAAGGGCGCTGTATAAACTAAATAGGGGCTAGAATTCTTTAGTTTGTAATAAACTTGATTGTACGTGTGAATTAACGTAGTCTAGTTTGTTTCCTTGTTGCTATTGTAAACACCATGACTAAGAAAACCTGGGTAGGAAGGGGCTTAGTTGCCTTATACTTTCATGTCTCAATCCATCATCAAGGGAAGCTAAGGCAAGAACTCATGGCAGGAACCTGGAGGCAGGAATGAAAGAGAGCATGGAAGAGCTCTGCTCACTGGCCTGTTCCCCATGGCTTGCTCAGCTCCTTTCTTATGCAACCCATAGCCATCTGCTCATGGGTAACCCTGCATATAGTGGGCTGGGCCTTCACATATCAATCATTAATCAATAAATGCCCCATAGACTTGCCCTGATGACTACCTTGTGTTGAATTGACAAAAATCGACCAACACATAGTAGTGGCTATTTCGAAGCTGAAAATTATTATAAAAATAAATTCCTGAATTATTTGCATAATTTAAACATTAGTTAAAAGACATAGAAAGGAATTCTTTTCTGAATTCTAAAACTTATTGTAATACCAATTTGAGAAGAGACAAATAAAAGAAATTAATGTGGTTACACCAAGTTTACATAACTCTTCTAAATAATATTGGAATGAGTTCTTATCAAGTGTTTGAATATTCTTAAAGGTGTAGATGGGATAAACTAAACCACCCTTGTCTATATGTCATACAGAATATTAAATAAAAAGCCACAAATATAAAGTATGTTAACTGTAATGTACACTGACTGCCTAAAAAGGATCTCTGCTCTCTAGGTTACAGCTAGAGCCTTTATCTAAGGATCGATATCTTTGGATGGACTGTTTGGAAGTCAAAGCTCTATTCTAGTCTTTGCCGTGATTCTTGTATAAGGTCTTTGACCCTTGATGTTCATGAAACTCTTGTGTTTATACTCATCTTGGACAAAGTTCTCAAGTTCATAGTTGAAAGCCCAGTGCTATTGTGCCTTTGGAATGTTTTCAGTGAAAATTGTAAGAAGCACATCATTTGCTGTGCCGCTCTCTGCTCACCTTTCTCTAGTCATTGTATACGAATTGGTGGCTTTGGTACATGATTAATTTTGGGGGCTGTGGGGGTCCAGTCTGTGATAACTTCACAACCAGAGGGGACCATCTACTACTGAAGCTTCAATTCATTAGGATCAAATTTTAATATTGTAGACAGTAAAATAAATAGTAAACAAAACACGCACATCAAAATAAGTACAAAAACAAACAAACAAGCAAACAAACAAATACCCCCAGAAATCAACTTTGATGTGTTTTTAATGTCTTGTTTTAAATAAGTTAATATTTTAAAAATTACATTTTGGGGGTGGTTTGAATGACAATGGCCCACATTGACTCATGTATTTGAATGCATGGTCTCTAGTTTGTAAACTGGGAAGGATTGGCCTACTTGGAAAAGGTGTAAAACTGGGGTGGACTTTGAGATTTCAAAAGTCCCCATATGCCCCAGTTTCCCTCTCTCTCTTTCTCTTCCCCCTCTCTCCTTCCCTCCCTACAACTCTGGATAAGACGCAAACTGTCAGCTCCGACTCTAGCACCATACCTGTGTGCTTGCTGCCATGCTTTTCATCATGATGGTAATGAACTAACCCTCTGAAACTCTAAGCAAATCCTCAATTAATTGCCTTCCTTTCTAAGATGCTTTGGTCATGGTATCTATTCACTCAATAAAGCACTAACAGAGACAATTTTCACCTTTATGTTTTTTATAGATGTACAGTTAATAATGTATATATTAATGAGATTAATCCCCATAGTCAGTATTATATAGAATGTAAATGCAATAGGGGCAAAGAGAAGTACTTTATGGGCAAACACACACACACACACACACACACACACACACAGTGCATCCTTATGCTATGCTAATCTTCTTACAATAGTTAAACATTGAGTGTGAAGTTTAGCAATTAACCAAGGTGTGGTTGTTCTTCTTTCTCTTCAAGGCCAATGTCATTTTCTGCACTCATGGCCCCTTAACTTACCTAACTGCCCAAGCTGGTTAAAATGCCAATTTTAGAAGGACAAGTGTGTTCTACTCCATCCATAATTCAAAGCTCTAACTATAGCTCTCCCACCAAGAATGGAGAGGCCAACTCTTCTCCACAGACTGAGTTGAGTTATTTATCTTAGGGACATTACCTTCAAACTTCTTGCTCAGCTGTCTTGCTTTTTAGAATGTATGTTCAGGCTGGACCATGACTCATGCTAAGAGAACAAACCAGCAACACGAACGCTGCTGTCCAGTGGCTGGCCTTGGGCTCCTCTCTAACACTGCCCCTTTTCCACATTCTCTTTTCTCTAAACATTCCAATGAGGACAACGAAGAGGAAGTCTGTACTTAAGGTCCTTTGCTATTCGCATTCTGTCCCTCGGTAAACAGAATGGTGTTTCTTCAGGTCACTACAGATCATGAGGCTGTGAGGTGGAGTTGTCAGACTGAACAAGCAACTGTATTTCATCTCACTTGATCTGTCTGTCCATCCCATGCTGTTGGTTAAACGTCCTTAGGAAAATTCCTTGATTTCACAATGAACAGGCCACCTCCCATCATTCTTTCCATTATTCCTGCATGCATTCCTTCTTTTATTTTCATGTCGTTTAAAAATAAGGCATTTCTTCAGCCCAGTTAACTTCTATCCTACCTCAATGGGGATACATTCCTAGCTTTGGCTATTACTTCTATGTAGATTAAAAACCTTACTTAGACCATCAGACAGGATCACTCTGTGAGCTGCATACCTTCACTAAAGCTTTCTTCATGATATAATCATTTAAAGGGTTCCATAGTGCTTTAAAGTTATAAAATCAAAATGAGATAACTTTCATGTATTTTCTGTTGCAGTTGGTGGGTCTTACAGTGTCAAGCAGATATGAAGTCTTAAGAGATAGTCTTGAATCTTATAGCTTCATAGTTCTTGATGTTATCAATTTACACTATGAATTGATGAGTGTATTTTGCAATTTTTAAAATGATTTCCCTTTTCTGTCAGAAGAGCACATAAAATCTAGTTAAGAATTTTATATTCTTTCTTAAAACTATGCAGTACTCTGCTAATGGATCTGCCTTTGTACTTGTTCTTAGTTTCACTTTCATCTGCATTTCATGATCCTTACAAAATAACAGTGCTAGAGTTAACATCATCTCTCCCATATTCCTGCCAATAGCTTGCTATCTTTTCAGAATGTCATGACAATCCTCCTCGGTGTGGTTGTGCCTATGATGGGCTTCAGGCTCCACACTGGATTAAGTTTTGCCTGCTTAACCATTTGTAGGAGCCCTCACATGCTTTAGAGCTTGAATTCGTTTTAGCATGTTCTTCCCACCTGGACACATTTCTAATCCATTTCTTCAATTTAAACTAACCTGGTTCTTAGCCATGCTTTTAACACTAGCCTCTGAGGTTACTACACTACAATCATTACTCCAATCCTCTGCAAGACATCAAGTGTGGGAAGACATACTGTCTCTGTGCAGTCCATCAGTTCTTTCTCTATGTGCTTCCATACCAATGCTATCTGGACTTTCCACACAACACACACATGTCAGTATAAGCATGTTGCATTTTCCCTGATTTATCTTAAAAATTGTGCCTTTTCTTGACAGTAGCACCAAAAGTTACATTAAGAAAAAAGCTGTCACAGGCACCATGGATTTTTTTTTCCTTATAAATGACCAAAGTAAAACTTTTGGTTGGTATAAATGGTCAAAGGTGAAAAGTTTTGATAAAAATTTTACTACATAGAGAATTGTATTTTACTTTTCTGCTCTGTCTAGCAAGAGAATTACATAAAATAATAGTGTCATAGGACTGAAGAGACCTGAACTGTATACCTTCAACAATTAGAAATATTGCAATATCAAGAACCAAACTAAAACAAAGGAAACTCAACTCACAAATTATTTATTTATGTTTACTTTTTAAGTTAATATTTTAGTTGTAATGCAAAATAATGTATTCCATCATCATCATCATTATTTTCTCTCTCTCTGTCTCTGTCTCTCTCACACATATACACACACATACACATTATACTTGTTTCTTATTTGCCTTCAAGTATCTACTTCACCCACTTACACTGACAAAATTTTATATTGCTTATGTGATCAAAAAGAGCAAAATTTAATCATAATCACAGAATTATGGGTAAATATCTTTTATTTTTAAATGTTTTTTTTCTGTAACATAAAACAAAACCTCTTACATCTATGATCACACTGAACACATGCTAATAAGTATGAGATGATTCCAGTGACTAAATGGGCTAATGCCTAGCAAAGAAGTTGAACTAGGTGTCTCCTCCATCAGATATCACACAAGGTATATATCATATGTACAATTTAATGTCATGGTTTTCATTCAAGCATAATAAAATATTACAGAATTTTAAAGATGAAGAAAAGACAATCCGATGCTCTGTTTATGAGACAGCATCATTTCCCTCTTCTGCTCCAGCCTAGTCATCCAAGCATACTTTTAAATAGCATTTCTTGTACTTGAAAAGTTATTGAGTAATCAAGCTGTGACCTTTAGTGCTCCACCAAGAAATGCAATTCAGTTTTGTATGGTATCCAAACTAATCAATATCCCATTATGATCACAGATGGGAATTTTACAAGAAAGTCAAAGCAGTGAGGGTATCAGAAAACTCTTTGGTGTTGTTTGTTTGGTTGGCTGGTTGGATTTTGTTGTTGTTGTTGTTGTTTTCCTTTGAAGAAATTAGATAGCATTCCATAGGAAGTCATATCAAGTAAAAATATCTGATTGTGTCTTTGAATATGAAATAAAGCTTTACCTTCTAATTATATTCTCAGATCAAGAAAATAAGATCATTAACTCATTTTGACTCACAATTACAAAGAGGGAACATAGATAAATCAACTGTCATCTTGCATGTACATTAGATGTGCAGCTACACAGATGGCATAGGCCAGGCCATCTATGGTTCAGTCCCCTGAAATGCCTTGAGACTCTATACTCACATACAGCTGAATTGATCGTTAGGCTACATCACCTAGTTACATAGGATGTTGTGAGCCTATTTGTTAATTACTAATAATCAAGTCATCACTGTACTTCCATTCAAATAGACTGAATATTCTTACAAGGTGCTTAAGTGTCTGGCCGTTTTAGAAGTAGAACCGAAGCAGAGGGTCGGCTATTGATTTTAGCCAGACTAGACTTCCACAGAATAGTGGCATCTATCAGAGGTGATGGTGCAATCTGCCAGTTGATTCACTGATATACACTTCTACTGCTGTTCAAATGAATATTTCAAATAAGTAAACTCAAATAAATATGTAACCAGGTATTTGCAGCAAAGAGAGAATCTCACAAATATGCTAACATATATGGTAAAGCTGCTAGAGACATCCTTCTCTACACTTTTTATTTCTTAAATATTTATTTGTAGGACTCTAAAACTAAAGATTTGTTTTTTTTCTACAGTGTTACTGTATTAAACTGTAATGATGTTTTGACAAGTCAAAGTTAGAACAAGCATTTTAGAATATTACTAAAGTGGCTCCTTTGGAGCAGTGTAGATAAATGTTTATCATTAATCTCAATAAAACAACATATATATGAGAGGAAAGTAGATTGAGTGTCACTCCCACCAATAACAAGATGGATATGTCAGGAAGATCCTCATGTTATTAGCTAATTAAAGAAGCAATTCATTTTACAAAGACATGGCCAACAGTCCTAGAAACAAATGTTGAATTTCAAATGATTATGAAAATTCTAAGGGCGAAATTTTTAAGGAGTCTCACTGTGCTTCTCAAATTTCTGTCTCTGGAGAAGCATGCCTAACAAAATCAAAGGAAGGAGTTTCTTGGCTGCTCGGGTCTCAGTCCACAGTTGGATGCCCCCACTGTTTTTGTGCCTACAACAGGGGAATGCCCAAAGGCTAGGAGTCTGAAAGAGAATAATGCAGATCATGTCACAGTGATGAGGAAGAGAAGAGTTGATAGGAAGAGACCTGGGGGCCAATATCTCCTTCAAGGTCATATCCCTAATGACTAATGTCTCATCAACTCCTGTAGAACTGCAGGTTATGATATACCTTTAACATCTGGGCCTCCATATCCAGTCTATCACAAATCTTTCTGTATATTTTAGGTCTGTATGTCTCTTCTCTATTTGGGGGGGTGGTGGTGGTGGTGGTGGTGGTGGTGGTGGTGGTGATGGTGGTGAAGGTGGTGATGGTATGTGTGATGTTATATTTCTACAGCCTTTCAGAGCAATCACCTCTAGATGTTTGGAATAAGGGAATTATTTTCTAAGAATGACCAAGGAAGTAAGCTACAAAGTCATGTCACCTACTTAGAAAGGATTATACTTTCTACTCTGACATCTATGATGTGGATAGCATTAGCTTCTTTGAAAGAGTATTGGGTCAACATCTCTCCTTAAGGCAGAGTCATATGTTTCTCAGAGAGTTCATTAAAGCCTTGCTTATTTGCGTCATCGGGATTAAGAAAGAGAACCTAGGGTCAGACAGGAGTATAGAAGCTTTCTTTGGGACTGCATGGTGGAAAAAAAAATGGAAGAAGATAATAGCAGTAACTGATATTCCTTGCAAAACCTGTTATAGGCATTCTTTGTTCTAACTTCTTTCTATGGATGGAAAGTGTTTTAATCTCACATTCTCCATATTATTATTGTACTCATATTATAGATGAGGAAAGTGGGGCAGACACTGATTCTACAAGACATTTCTAGGAGGAGCAAGATACCAGTTTGTACTAGGACAGGCAGCTTCCTAGGCTGCCTGAGTGCTCAGCAAACCCAGCAAAACAACACGTGCTCTCTCCTTATAGTAATTGGTTCTAGCAGACATGGCTTGATTTTCTTCCTAATGACTGTAGGGAAGATTTTAATAGCACCAGGTAGGCCTAAGTTCTGAGGCATGTTCACTGGCAGGCATATGATCTAGTGCCCTCTAGGGGGGGAAAAGAGATGGTGAACCAAGTCAGTATTTTAAATAAGTAAATGCAGAAAAGATTGCATTAAGAAAATAGATATTAGGATTTGCAAAGTCTGCCCTTAGTGCTACATATCTCTGTGATTTTAAGATAGATATTGTTTAGGGTTATTGGAAAGGGTAAAAAGTTCTGGATGCTTCACCAATGAATGGGAGGCAGGCT
Organism: Mastomys coucha; assembly: GCF_008632895.1. Taxonomy (NCBI): domain Eukaryota; kingdom Metazoa; phylum Chordata; class Mammalia; order Rodentia; family Muridae; genus Mastomys; species Mastomys coucha. Next base: position 44,286,516 of record NW_022196913.1, on the reverse strand, counting down.
CTACTTTTCAAATATGGAGCATTACTGAGCACAAAGTAGAATATTACAGCATCAAACATAATTACTGTCATATCACAGTATCCAGAGGTGTACTACTTGATTAAATTAACAACGCTTTAAATATACTCCAAAGACAGAGATAATAATTAATGAAAACTCCTTGTTCTTGTATCAGGAGTCTTGGTATTACTCCAGAAAACAAAACAAAACAAAACAAAACAAAACAAAACAAAACAAACAAAACCAAAAGGTCATCTGTATCTTGCATGAATATACTCTTAAGCTCCCAATACCCAGCCTGATTTATAATCAATCTGGTCTCCACAAACCAGGGCTCTGCAGATGATGAAAACAGAGGCCTCTTTTTCTTTTCCTGCTAAGGCAGAAGAAAATATACCACTAATATTTTAGATAATTGGTACTCATTAACTGCTTGATAAATTAGTGAATAAATTCTGGTTCTAGTTACACTAGAAAGGTCAAATACTCTCCAGTTCTTCTTTATGTATTGTCTAACTTCTTGCCCATCTTTGTTGTACTAATGAAATGGCGATATCTATCATGGTGTAACTGAGCTGGGGCTCTAAATTACCTTCGCCTGGCACCATTCCAATATACTATAAATGAGGTAATTGTCCTTGACTATAAAATTTGCATTTTCAAGACTTAATTGCTATCATTACATCTTTTTGTAATTCTATTAATTTAACTGAATGGAGCGTTTGGTTTTTATGGTTAAAAATTTGCATTAAAACGTTGTACATCTAAATAGAATTTTAATATTTTTATCAAAAGTTCTATAAGCTGATCCCAAAGGAGATAAATAATTTCTCGGGAAAATGTGGGGAGCTGTCACCCAGAGGTTTTACCTTCAGTGATCATTAATGGACCTTTAAGTCACCGGCCGATGCTTCATTCTGGGACATGAAAAATCATGAAGGACATGCACTATGAGGATTCTTCCCACTTAATCCTTAACAGGAAGTTGGTTAACCAGAGCCATACCATAGATGCCCTTTGTCAGGCTCCTCTGAGATGCTTCCCTGTGTGATCTGGATGTCTATAAGATTGGGTTAGGGTTAGGGGTAGAGTTAGGACAGTCTATGTATACAAGTGTCTCGGTTTAATAGGAACTTTATTTGTCCCTACTGTATGCTCTATTTCTGAGTAAGACAACTTTACTTTTTCATTGCACAAACTGTTAGTAAAGCCACATAATCCTTCACTCTTATTGGAGGGCTCAAACTGAAAGTTCCTTCTACCTCCACCATTGGAATCCTCAGCATCATTGTACAATCATGCATGCTTTTTTTTTTTTTTAAGCAAATGTGGCATCTTTATGGCCCAGTAACAAACATTTAAGTAGAGTGACATAGAATTCTGGTTAACAAAATAGACTAATTTTTACGCAGTAATTTTCCAACCTTTTAGACCTTTGAAAGCTATAAGCATTTTAGTTATTAACATAGCTGTGATTAGATTCTCTCACATTTGAAGAAGTGTAAGAACCTGGAGGAAGCCTTTGTTTTCAGAGATTCTGGAGGAACAGTGGGTTCTCATGGATCTTCTGGTATCATTTACATATGGAAAAGATGAAAAATATTAGCAGAAGGTCAGTTAGAAAATGTCATTAGGGATATCAAAGGCGCCTTCAAAAGATGAGGAACAGACACACAGCCAAAACCTTTCACGTAAGTGCAGAGTACGGGTTGATGGAGATACCAACAGCCTTGATTCCAGGCCATTGTTTTAGGCCCCATGTCATACTTTCCTCTCTGGTGCTGAATGATCTGTACAGCTTCACTGCAGACTACATGGGAGTCAGTGGGAGGAAGCCAGTACCACCCTGGATGCCAGGCTCCATTCTTCATGCACTGTATCATGTTTCATTAGCTTCCTCTATATATTCACAGACACACTCCTGAAAGCCCAACAAAGCAAAGGATATATGCTAGTCAACCACGAAGCCCTTGTGTACCGTCTTTGCTTCTTTGTTCGCCAAGCAGACACACCTACAGATTCTGTCCCTGAGATCATTGCAGTTCATTCAGGAGCATCATATTAAAAGTAACAACTCCTACTTCAAAACATACTCAGAGTATGATCACCAGAAATGAAGAGCCATGCCACATTACCATATGATGGAAAATGTAATATATCTACTTAGTGATGACATTAGCTGTTAACAACAGGTGAAAAGAAAAATATTATGAATTGATTAACATATCAAAACATTACAGCATCAAAGGACACAATATGGGACTTTTTGACTAAATGGAATCCATTATTTCAATCGTAGATATACTTACCAACACTAAAGAAGTCAGCCAACAGATTAATATTTGGTTAGAATATTCCTTGTTCATATAGAAAATGAATTTGTGCCTCTGTATTTTCTCCTCATCTTGCTGACGCATGATGCAGTTAACCAAAGTTTAGGGAGAAACTTTGTGTCATTCCTACATAATATCAATTTAACTTCCCTCACTGGAAGAAAAGTCACACAGATTATATAAACTCATCACCACCATGGGCTAAGAAAAAAAAAAATTCTCACATGATTGACTATGCCTTCCCTACTCATGTTTCTACAGGTTTTTTTCTCTTAAAGAAAATCAATTTAATATAATAAACATTACTGAGTTTCTGGTATTCACTGAAAACTCAGAAGTTAGAAAAGCATGCCCTTTGGCCTAAGTAATGTATTTTCTTGTATGGAAAGCTAAAACTGTTACCCCTGGTCAGTTTCTTGCATGCTAATTGAAATAATACACACACACACACACACACACACACACACACACACACACTCATATTGAAGCTTAGAACCTGTGCTTGAGGGACTGGAGAGATGACTCTGTCAGTAAAGTATCTGCCACACAAGCATGAAGACCCAAATCTTAATCCCATCACACACACACACACACACACACACACACACACACACACACACACCACTTTGGTAGGTATCTGCAACTTAGCGTGAGTCTAGAAAGCACTACATGATCATTCTAGTGAGTACCTGTGGCTGTTATGTTCAGAAGGGTTTGTTTGGTCTAAGTCCTAATTTGCAAGTCTTCTCCCCATGTCTTACCAATCAATTATCCAAAGGTGAGTGAATAATAATGGTTATTATTTATTGTGTCTTTATGATATAGTTTCCATTACCTTAGGTTATGTAGAAGCACCATAAACTAAACTTTATCTCTTCTCGATTTATATATGGAGAAAATGAGATTGAAAGAGTTGGGTGACTATTAAAGATCAAAGGTGAATGGGTAATGCTGCATATATACACCGAGTAGAAATCAGCAGCATAAGCTCAGTGAAATAAGCACATGCTATTCACTCACATATTCACTGTGTACACACACACACACACACACACACACACACACACACACACACACACATACACACACATACAAACATATACACACATATACATACACACATAAGCATACACACATATACACACATACACACATGCAGACATATACACACACATGCACACATATACACACAATACACATACACATTCTTATTCATGTGAATATGTACGCACATGCTCACACATTAGATCAAATTTAGTGGAGCACATATGCTCACTTCATCCAGTATGTATTTAACCAAAACATTTTAAAGTTCTGGTATTCTTCACAGCCTTTAAAATAAGACTTGTTTTTGGATGGAGTAAGGTGGTTCTTTCCAACACATTTATAGCATGTAATATTTATACAATATAACAAAGACAAGTAGTGCAAAGGTTTTTATGAAACTACTCTTAAATATTTAATCTCCATATATTATAACTTAATTATAATTATCTTAAGCATTTGTTTAACTATAAGCAATTGTCAGTTTAACAGTTGGTGTGAACTGTGTTTTAGGCGTGGTACTGACTGTTACTGGATGTCTCTAGAATCTCGTTAAGTTCATAGTTTATATTATTATTAGTAGTAACAGTAGTAGTTTTAAGAGTAACTTTCCCTTCCTTTTATGGACAATATCCTTTCTGGCACATCAGCAATAAACTCTCTCCATGCTTTACTTTATTTATTATGTATTTCAGTTACTTTATTTACATCTTAAACTGCCAGCATTTAGTTAAAAATTATAGCGATATCACAGTAATAATTTAAACCTTTCTCTGCATGAAGTGATTTTTTTCTCAAATCTTATCAAATTGCAAATTGTCAGTAATGCATCACACAACATTTCATGTCACATGGTATTTAAAGGGAAACACGTTAGCTTACATCTCCCATCTCTCTATCACTCTGCAGGTACCTAGGCATGGGGACTGACTTGGCCAACAATATCCAAGTGTGACCTGGTGTGGCCTGTTCCACCTGAAAACCATAGCTAGGGTCAGGGCTCAGGGCTCAGGAGATGTGGCAGCTACCTATCCATCACAACATACTGCTGGTCAAATAGGATGCTATCGTGAGAGTCCTTTGTAAATGGAACAGTTATCAACTCTTATCACCTCAACAAGATTTAGTGATGAGATTCTGTATGCCAGAAAGTCTATGCTTTATAAAGATTAAACATAGTCTTAAAAAAAAATATAGCTAGAGCCTGGGAAAATGGCTCTGTGGGTGGGGGGAATACTACTCTTGGAGAGGACCTGCCCCAGGGGAGCTGATACTCTCTTTTGGCCTGGGGGGGGCATACTGTCCTCACATGCATAAATTAACCCACCCAACCACCCCACACACACATAAACATAATTTAAAATTAAAATTAAATCTCTGAAAATGAATAATTATTGCTGCTATCTGTGTCCTTAGGAAGTGCTAGTTAGTCTGAAGACACACAGAGAACAAGCCAGGAAGTTACAGTTTTACAAATGCTACCATGGTGATAACATGAGATTCTGAAGTCCTCTGTGCACACGAGAGGCCTTTGACCCAGTCTTCTGTGGACACTGTTGTAGATAAAAGGGAAGCTGTTGGCAATAATGTATCCTTTAGGCTTTAGGAAGCTATTTTCCTTTTAAGGTGGATTGATCAGAGTCTGATAACACCTTCAAAGCCAAAAGAGTTCTCAGAAAGAACATCTGCTCTGCTCTGACCCTCGAAAGCTATGTGAAGGACATGACGTCATGATAAGGTACAGCGGCCCTGAACATTCATTCATCATTCCCTGCAGAAGCTGAGAGTAGAAACAGGAGCCCTGAATAGGGCCACAAATATACCAAGACTGAGTACTAGAATGAGCATTTGACCCATGTTTCCCAAAGGACTGGTTTTTACCATACAGATAGGTTTTAATTTTCTGTCCATTTGCTTCCAAACTACTTGACTCTACCACCCTGCTTCCATTTTGGAACTGTTCCTTAGTTGTTTTTGAGTCCTGAATTTCAGGTTGAAGCATCTGTCTCCAGCAAAATATGTGTCATACTGAAGCCAAGAGTGTTGACAAGAAGCAGGCTCAAAGCTGGTAAACCGTCACCATACAATCATCTACTTTTGAAGATGGTTATATACCTTGTGCCCTGCTAACATTCTACCATATCCCAAGCTACCATTAGAAGGGAAGAATGTTCTAATGTCTTAAGGCATGGTAGCTGACAATTTATTATATATTTTATAAAGACCTGGAATCCTAGTTCACAGTGCAGTGTTCCTAGGCAACAAGGAAGGCTAATAGTCCTGGTGATTGCCACACACTCTATATTGATGCCAAGTTATCAAATCGTGGTCTATAAAGATGTACAATTTTTATATGTCAATAAAAACCATACTGTGCATGCTTGTGCATTGCGATGTGAAATACCATTGCTGTTTAGAAGACACATAATCCTCTGGTATTTAAAACTGCTTCCTGTGGAGCTGGACGCCCCAAGTTTTAGACTTAGATCTGTGACTTACTAGTGCTAACCTTTGCTATGATTTCCTCACCTGTAAAATGGGATAGCAGCATTTGCATCACAGACTTCTTGGAGTGAACAAATGAAGTAACTCATATAAACTGTCAGAACAATGTGTGCCACATAATAAATGTTCAATCAATGCTAGCTGTTATTATATTCAGCACCGGAGTCACACGGTGGGTTTACCTTGTTGACACTCAATGCAATTTGTGATTGAAAGAAGTGATTGACAGAAATGAGCAGCCAATACTGCCGTAACACTTTCTATAAGTTTGGTTTACTAAAACCACCCCAGAAAGTCATGCAAGCAAGCAAGCATAGGCATAAATAGAAATGAAGTGGACTGTATAAGATTTCAATATTCAACCGCAAATGTCATTTAACTCTTTAAAATGAGGGCTGGGGGGCGTATCTTCTGTCTGAGGACTGTGGCAACAAAAGTGTGGTAGTACCTTGTCTGTTCCAAAGAGAACTGTCACAAAGTGGAAACTTCAAAGTGTCAGAGAGTGTTTCCAGTACTGACTCATGAGAGCCACCTCGGCAAGAACAATACCTCCTGCTGTTTTCCACTCTGTAGTCAGAATATCAAAAGAAAGTGGTGATGATGAAATGTATTATTTTAATCAAGCTTCCACATTCAAATCCTACCCCTCCTCACTCTGACCAAATGTCACAGCAGGAGTGATTTTGATCCTTTGCCACTATGCATGTTGAAAGAGTCTGGTGTAAAACTTGGCCCTGGCAAACAAAGGTCTGTATATTTGGAAACAATCAACTGGCATGCTGACTCAGTGGCTTCCATGGTGTTATCTGATGTGGATCTGTCTGTCTGACTGGCAGATCCTGCACCTCCGCCAGCCCTGCAGGGTGTGTGCTCTGCCAAAGCCAGGTGCTAAAAGAAAGAGGCAGAGCCTGAAACTGACTCCCAGTAAACTCGCGGAAGCAGCATTTCTTTTTTCCAACCATTGCTCTTGGTCTGGGTCGCTGTCTGGACCACTGTTCTGTCAATAATGACTTTCATTATTCTAGTACTACGAACTGTCAGCTCACTGGGACAAGTGTTTCCTTTCACCAGGAGTACACATGGCTACCATGTTTCCATCACTCTTAATTTGTTCTCTTCAACCCTGGAATTTCTATGAATAGTGTGAAGACAGAGGCTTTTTCCTTGAAATCCCTTGAGAATTCCTTTATAGTCCCTGAAATAGGTGTTCTCACGCATCTGTGATTCTTCTATTTCTTCTTCTTAGGAATTGCCTGTTTGTATGCTTTTCTCATTTTTGGGGGGAGGGTGGGACAATGAGAGAGGGGATGGGGATTTCACCATGAAATGTAGGCTGCCCTAGAGCATGGAACATTTCTTTTGCCTCAAGGCTTCCAATGTTGGGATTCCAAGTGTGTGCCTCACTTGGCTTTATGCTGAAACTTTTATTTAGAAAGGATTTCAAAGATGGGAATGCTTCAAGAATAAAAATAGAAGCTAGGTATTATGAGCATCAAATGACTAGTTCACATAGTTCTAGGGTATCCTGGGCTACAGAGCATGACCCCATCACAAAAGAAGCAAACCTACCTACCTAGCTAAGGAATAGGAGTCCAGAGAATACATCTACTCATTTTACTCAGATTTATTTGTGATTATTTGTATGTATAATTATGTAAATGTTTATGCATATGTATACATGTGGGTTTTTTTGATAAACAAAACACCCTTAATTTTAATGTAGTAAATTTTTTTCAGTTTTCCTCCTCATGGCCTTTTCTTTGAGAGCTTCAGAAATTATTCCTTACTCCTAAGGCATTAAGACTTTTCATCCCCAGTTCCTTCCAGAAATATAATGCTCTCTTTTACATTCAGTCAAAAATCCACACATTCTGTGCATAGGATGAGGTCAAGATCTATTTCTGTATTCCCTGAGAGATCAAAACACTT
>NW_022196913.1:44278345-44278673 GCF_008632895.1 Mastomys coucha | reverse complement strand
TCTCCACTGGTCTATAATTAGATTTCTGTTGTGGGATAATCAGAGCTGGAATCTCTCAGTTAGAGATGCATTCTGGAAAATGCTTGTCTAGGCAGTCCTGCTGATGTACAGACAGTGCAGAGCACACATATACACACCTGTGCCTTAGCCTAACTCACATGAAGGCAAATGGTGCTGCCAGGAATGCAGGGCATCTCTGTACTGAATATTCTGGACCATCGCTGCATAATGCTGAGTGTTTATAAGTATAAATACTGTTAAATATAGGAAAGGTGGGATAAAAACAAGAATAGAGAACTTAGCAGGCCTGAAGACTTCAGGACCAGAA
>NW_022196913.1:44277597-44278335 GCF_008632895.1 Mastomys coucha | reverse complement strand
TCGTGAGTGGGTGCTGAAGAGCAGAGGCGCACTTCTGTATCTGAGACTTCACAAACACAGTCAGCCAGGCTATATTCCTGTTGTAGGAAGAATTACTTCCTTCTCAATAAATCTTTTTTAGCTTACTATAACTTCATGTTTCATAAAGTTTTTTTTTTTACATTGTGATTTATTATAACTTTTAGCTTAAAATATAAACACATTGAAGCAGTTGGAATTTTTGGAGTTTGTTAAAGTCCTGTGTTCACAGCTGTATATAACATTGTACAATGTGGACACATGTGCACATGTATTTGTGCATGTTTGTAAATATGTACACATATATGTGGTAATATATAATATGTGGTAATAAATACATACACATATATATGTGGTAAAATACTAGGACAGAGAAGAAGCAATCACAAATACATAGTACTACATGGATGCATGTTTACTATATACAATATATTATAAAATACATATTTAACTTTTATATTGACACATGTGTATTCAGAAATTCATTGTGTAAATGTGCATACTGACTTCACATACTGACTGACACATATGTATGTATATATATGGAATATATATACTATATGCTATACTACTATAGACATATATGCTATACATATATTACTATACATATGCTATAGAAATGTAGTAAATATATATCTATGTGTAGCTAAAACATATATACTAGTATCTGTATAGTTTTTATTAATTCCAATGGATTCTTTGTGTAATAGTTTAGCTTAT
>NW_022196913.1:44265467-44277586 GCF_008632895.1 Mastomys coucha | reverse complement strand
ATATATACTAGTATCTGTATAGTTTTTATTAATTCCAATGGATTCTTTGTGTAATAGTTTAGCTTATACACAGTGTGGTGTTTCAAACAGAACCCTGTAAAGTATACCATGCATGTCTTCATAAATCTCTCCTTGTGGCTGTCTATCAGTGGTATCCTGGTGTGGGGGTTTCTTTCATTGTCTGTTACTACACTTTCATGTAAAGATTGGTTGGAAAATTATAGATTGTTTTCTAATATTCTTTTACCACATATTAGTATGGAATATTGATGAGGCTAGCTCATTGTCGTTCAGTATTACTCTGAAATTTTCTCCATGGGCATTTTCTATGTATCTTTGTTGAATTTATTTTAGTGGACTTTTACTTGATTGATTTTGTTTTCTTCCTGAGAATGACATATATTTTTTCAAGTACACTTTGCAAATGGTGTGTTTTTTCAATAATCTGTTTTTAATTGTTTTAGTCACTTGGTTAACTTTTTTTACTATTTTTTTTTAATTTGCATGTGTGTGTAAGGGTATGGGAAGTAGAAATAGGTAGGTCCAGCTTGTGCATGCCGCAGAATGCTTGAGGAAGCTAAAGGATTACCTACATTCTAGAATCAGTTTTTTCTCTGTACTGTTGGTTCTGGGAATTGAACTCAGGCTGTCAGGATTGTGAGGCAAGCACCCTCATCCCCTTCAGTGTCTCTCTAACCATTTTACTAGTTAAGAGTATCTGTATGAATATTCTCTTGGATTTACACAATAAATATATTAATTTCCTGTAAATAATTTTACATTGTGTTTCCTATCAGTTAGTGACCCCAAACAATGTGGGGAAACATTGGCATTCTGGGTCCTTCCTTCAGATGTCAAGATTATTTTTTTCTTCCTTATCAATATTCATTCTTTAATAAATATATGAGATTGTGGTCGTTTCTATCAGCCATCTAATATAAAACATTGAATAATCTATATTACTAAAAGCTTAGTCTCTAATGACAAATTGAACTCAGAACTATATCCATATCCACTGGGTTATGACATTGGGAATTTATTTTGTTGTTGCCTTGGTATAAAAATGTGATAACTGTCATGAAAATTAATATATATATATATATATGTGTGTGTGTATGTATGTACATATTCGTGTGTGTGTGTGTGTGTGTGTGTGTGTGTGGTATATGGAACATATAATGAGTGTTTGAGCTAACTATCATTGCTTCAATACTTGTTGAAATTATAAAGAACCTTAAATTTTATAAAAAAGTTACCAAGTCAAACACCAAGGATACCTTTTAAGTAAAATGCAGAGCATATTGCCAAACTAAAACAGCATTTTAGTGTTAACTTTTATAAACAGACATATTTAATGACCACAATGCTAGCAGTAATTCAGAAAATTGACACGTTTATTAGTATTTAAACCTTAAACCCTCTTCAGGTTCTCTTCATTACTACAAAATACTCTTTGTGGGGAAAAATGAATAATAATCACAAGCTGAATATCTGTCACTTACTTCAAGTCACTTCACCTAGAAATGGTCTCCATCTCTTTGCAGTGGTGTATTGCCATGGTTTTTAATCTTATAGGCCAATTTTCTCAAGAGTGTCCATTGGAGTTTGTGTGGCCTTTCCTCATGAACAGGACTATGACAGGACAGACTTAGTTCTTGCAGCCATGTCATCAGGTGTGTGCTATCAGTTCATCTGTTACCTGTAAGGTTCATGACTATCACTGCACAAAAGTGCCATCTACTAGGAATGTCACAGGAAGCATTGGCTTTCCTTCTGTGACCAAGGCAACCTTGCACTGTTGTGAATTAGTTAAATTTGAACCTTGGTTCCCTGTGCAATTTTGAGTGAGGACTGGCCACCAGAGAACCTAAAGCCAGGTGCAGATGGCAGGAATGATATAGCAGTCTTGGTTGTGGTCTTAGATCCGTGTGTTCTTAGATGCTGCATAGTCAATGAATGTTCTCAAGAATTTGCTTTCTCATTTGGTTGACCTGAGATAGCATGCTAAGAACTAGCCTTGGCTTGGAGAGGGCTTCTTGAGAGAAGGGGTGTTTAGGAGCAGCGAAAACAAATGACTCAGAAGTCAAATCATGGATTCCAGCTAGTGGCCTACGTTCTGCTGGAGACAGTTTTCCAGACAGATTTCTGTGCTTTCTGCTTTCTCTGGAGATTGCCAGACAGCTCTCTATTTTTTGCTCCAGATAGTTCCCCAAGCATCTCTCTCTTGCTTTTCTAAAAAATACTCTGGATAATTCATCTTTGGCAGATCACAAGCCCAGTCTTTTATTTTACATATCAACCCAGTCTTTGGCTCCAAGTTCTTTTTTGCTTATCCTAAGAATCAGCATCCATTGATCCAGCCCTTTGATTCTTTGGAGACAGCAAACACATTTTTTTTTAAACATTTCAAAAGAATGCAGAGATCTATATGCCTCTGTTAAACACAGAAGATAAGCTAGCTGGGTGGGATCCCACCCTGAAATTACTATTTCTACCAAGCCTGGGCCTAGACCTAAATTCCCTCTTGTTCCAGGCTGATCTTGAATTCAGGAATCTGTTTGCCTTGCAAGCAAAAAACAAAGCCGAACAAAACAAAACAAAAAACAAAAAAAACTTATCTGGGTGGGATCACCTGTGATCACCACTCCCTAAATAGTTGGCACATAGGGCAGTTGCCTTAGTTCCTTTAGATCTGTGAAGAAGCCCCTTATATAATTCATATTGCATCCTTATGTTTGGCATAGTTGAGAAATTACATATTTTTGAACTCATGTTTTTGGAGCTCTTTTCCACAGCCTTAAGGGCTGTTCTGAAGGTCACAGCATTTACCATTTTGTTGAGACATTAGCCACTCATTTGCCTCCTGGAGTCATGCTGTCTCTGATTATCATGGAGTCATTAACAGGGAGGATATTTCTTGGAGAAAGAACATAAAACTATGTACAGTGCTAAACAAACAAACCTTAGGCACCCAGCAGCCATCAACAGACACTTGTGGAGGCCAGTGCCTGCTGGCGCTATCCCTGGGGCAGGAACCATGTCTTTGTACCTCTACCAAGACCTTGCCAGAGCTGGCATTAGCATCAGGATTTCAAACTCATTTCTGGGCCTAGTGCATCCCTGGACTTCTCATGGAAGGTTTGGCTTCTGAAGGTCCTCTTGTGAACACTGGACACAATGAGACATGATCCCAGGCTTTCTATCACTTACCATTTGGGTACACTTCCATTGCATCCTACTATCTTCCAGTCCTTAGGGTCAGCCTGAAAATTCTGTCCTCCAAACAAATGCACTGAGGTATCAAGTTTTTCAACCTACAAACTCCAATCCATCTGATTTTAAAACAAACAAGAGTCTAATTTTACTTGTTTGTTTAATTTTAAAGATATTAGGGTTTAATAATTAAACTTGAATTCATGATTTCTCTCATTCCTAATCAAAAAAAAAAGAGCAATGTCAATTCTAACTGTCCACCATAGTAGAGAAAGAACATCGTTTTGCTTGGTTACTTTAGAATATTAAATCTATTTCTCTGTTCCATGTGTCTGACTGTTTACCTACAACATCATATTCATCTAGAGATGTTCAGTTTCATTTTCTGTTGAGTAATTACAATGAGCATTTGTTCTAAAGGCATTTTGTATTTATTCAATCCTAAAACTGTGAACAGGGATGGAAACGTTATCAATAAATTGCAAACTGAATTCAATGACACATTAAAATGATCATAAGCTATGACCAGTTTAGTTTCATTTCAGGAATGCAAGGATTGTTCAGAGCATATAATGTATTACCAGGAATACAACATATAAATAGAATCAAAGGGTAAGGGAATCATAAAATTGATACAGTAAAGCCTTGGGCGAAATTCAACATTCCTTTATGAAAAAAGCCATGGGGCAGGGTGTGTAGAACTAGTAGCATAAGAATAATCATACCTCATATAAAGTATATACATGGCACATCTATATTCTACCTTATTCTGGGTGTGAAGAAATGGAAATCATGTCTTCCAAAATCCTGAATTATACAAGGTTGTCCAATATGACTATTCTTATTCACTGTAGTGTTTGAAATCTCAACTAAAGCAGTCAGTGAAAGGAAGAAGTGAACAGGATACAGATAGGAATAGAAGATCAAAGTATGTCTGTGGATGATACAATCTTATGTGTAGAGCAGTCTATATGGGCAACCAGAAGCCTCACAATCTGTCAGTGACTTCTAGCAATGCTGTAGGATGCCAGATCAATACGCAAATTACACTAACCAACAACAAATTTGATGAGAAAGAAACCAGAAAATCAATACCATTCACAATAGTGTTGCCATCCCAATAAAATAACCTAAGAATAAAGCTAATGAATATGTGAACAGAATATGAGATTATGTTAGTCATGGTAACTTATGATAGTCAGCAACCTGTAGAACAACAGATGGGATGACATATTAGATATCATGTATGGGCTGAGTACTGGGTTCTATTCACCCTATAGAGACCAAGAACCTGGTAGCTGCTCAGTTCATAGTGAAGATGCCTCACCAGTGCTCTTTGGTCCACCTTGGAAGGGCAAAGTGGCTTCTAATGTCAGCAAGTAATGTCATGAGCAAGCAGGATCAATGGCAGTCAGCTGCAAGATGACAACAGGGAAGATGAACTTCTCAGCAGAACATAAATACAAATAGGCAAAAACTTCTTTTCTTGGATTTCTTCTCTATTTTTTATTATCTTGTAATTATATTTTTAATTTTTGAGAAATTTATGTATGCCTATATGTTTTCAAGAGATCTATGTCCATTACCTACCCCCAACTCCTTCTTTATCCCCTTCCCACTATTCCCTCCCAATTCCATGTTTTTGTTTTGTTTTTATACCCAATGGATACACTTAGTACTGCTGGTGTGTGTCTGGGTACAGGACCATCTACTGAATCATGGGTAGTCTCTCAGATCCTCTGACACAGGTACATGTATCAGCCCATGACTTCATGCACATACACACACACATAGATATATACACCACACATGCACACATACATACATACACCACACACACACATACATACACACACACACATAGATATATACACCACACACACACACATACATACATACACCACACATACACATACATACATACACCACACATACACATACATACATACACCACACATACACATACATACATACACCACACACACACATACATACACACACACATAGATACATACATCACACACATATACATACATACATACACCACACACATACACACACACACACACACACACACAAAATGTGAAATTATAAAGAGTTTAAAGGATTAAATCATATAATTTATAGAAAAATGGGTAGAACTTGGGACTACCAAGATAAAGACACATTAAATCTTTTATCTTCTCTCTTATATCTGAAAATGAACAGGAAAAATGTTGTGAAAGTAAGAGTAATTAAAGTATTGTAAGGGAGAAGTGGAAAGGGAAGGAATGGTAAGTTCGAGTTCTAGGGGTGAGTACACCCATACCGTGTTAGAGGCCTTTGTACACGTGTCTATGCACATGAAAATATCATAACAAACCTATTCTGTGCAATTAATCTGCATAGTATAAACTTTTAAATGTCAACTGGGGTCTTCAAATATTGAATGTACCACCATTTTGTATACTCTCACTTCTAATCAAGCTATTTGAAATTAATACCATCTGGCAAAGGGGAAATCAGTTTTCTCCAGAGACATATTTCAGCTACAATCTAGGGCTCATGTCAAGAAGTAGTTAGTCAACACAAAATGAACTCCATGTTTTGTGTTGTATATATCCAGTGTGGGGTTGGGGTGGGGTGAGATTTTGTTTTGTGTTGTTTTACTTTAGAACTTTTTGTTATTTCTAATTTAATTATTAACATGACAAATGCTGAAGCTCTCAAATTGAGTGTATTATTTTCACTTCATTTTTCATTATTTTTTGGCTTCTTTGCTTTCCTGTCAGATTAGCATTATTCTGTAGCTCAAAGACTTATCACTTCTCTGTGTAATGTCAATCCCTTTGACTTTCTGAAAAGTTTTTTTTTTCCCCAATTGTCTATGGCATTTAGAGCCAGAATAATCTTTAGTTGTTTGACTTTGGGTCAGGTACTTTACCACTGTATTTAAATTATCTTTTCATATTGAAAAGTACAATGATAATATAGAAATCCTTGGGTTATGATAATAAATGAATACATGCAAAGATCTTAGAATAGCTATTGGTAGAAAGTATGCCTCTTCTGTCAGCAATTAACATCCCTTTATTGTTGAAACCTTTTGCCTATGCCATTATTAAATCTACTTGTTCTTGGATCATTTGTGCATATTTTTATTTTAGATATCAATATCGATCTCAGATTCAGTTACAAAATTAATCCATACTTTTTATTATAATAATACACTATTACGGTAATTCATCTTTTCTTTCACTTGTTCTTAGATTATTCACATAAACTCTATGGTTTATTTGCTATTGTGACCGTGTTGGCTTTGCTCTTCTACTTGATACCAACCCCTCCCACTCAGGGATTCTTTTATTCTAGTCATCTTTAGGATCTGGAACCAGGCCAAGTGACAGAATCAGATTCTCTCAGTCACTGTGACATGCAGAAGTTCATATGTCCTCTTCGCAAGCCAAATAAATGGTCAGCTTTTCTTAGGCCCAGGAATAAAGGCTGAACTTCAGGGTTGGATAGGTGGCTCAATAGTTAGGAATACTGGCTGGTTCTGTAGAGGACCCAGGTTCAGTTTCCAGCACCCACCTGGCAGCTCACAATCTCTGATACTCAATATCCAGGAGACCTAGGGTCCTCTCTTCGTCCCCTCTTCTGGGGGAATGTGTGTGGTACACAGACATACATGCAGACAAAATAGTCATATACATTAAGTGATAATAATTAATAATAACAATATTATTTTTTAAATTAAACTTGGTCCCTTGACTTAGGATTTCTTGAAAGTCAAAGCTGCAGATACAGACTAATCCTAACTATTTTCTGCCTAGATTTTCATTTTCAAAGTGTGAAAATAATTTTTCTTTTTATTTATACTTGGGGAGTATTTCCTCTCCTCTTCCTTTATATCTTCCTCCTCTTCTTTCTTCCTCATATTTTATATTTATTTATGTACTATTTGCTGGATGGCCATGCCATTGCACAGAGGTGAACATTAAAAGACAATCAGTTCTTGGGATTAAATGCAGGTCATCAGGCTTGGTGGCAAGCACCTTTACCTATTGAGCCATTTGCCAGCCTTCGTTTCCACCTTCTTTCAAGGAACAAACCCTCAGTTTCCACTATGTCTATCAAGTATCTCTTCACTACTAACATTTTCTTTTTTGTCTCTCTTACCTAGATATATCCTTTTCTCTTTTCTCTTGGTCTTGCCCTAGTAGTTCCTCTGAGATTATGTTTCTATCTACCATTGGTTATGCTCAAAGGCAAGAAGGCATCTGACACTTGACCTTTCCAACTTAATTTAGTTTTGCTTTTGTATGCAGTCAACATTCTGTATCTGTGGTTTGTTCTTTTTAGATTAAAACCAAATGTGGATTTAAAATATTCAAAAATAAAAAAAATCTGTCTCTATTGAGCATCTGCCAATTTTTATTGCTATTATTTCCTAAACAATAGGGTATAACAACCTTATTATTTTACTTTATATTACTATTTAACAACTATTGACACAGCCTCCACTGTATCAAGTATTACAAGAAATACAGTGAAGACAGCAAGTACAAAACACATCCATGTATGTGCTACATTAAGCCTGAATCAGTTTATATGAAGCCCACCATTTAATTAACATCATGGACTTTCTTATCCACAAAATGTCCTGAAATTCCTCCATTTTAGCGATTGCAAGGTACAGCAGTAATTTGATTTATGTTGTCCATGTTTAAATGGCTAATATTTCTTTTGCTTTTTTTTTTTGATGTGACAAATAGGCATGTGCACCAAGGTTCACACATGTACACATTGTGTGCACATAGCTCTGAACACTGAGTGCCCCTCTAGCCTCAGACAGGCAAATGTTACAGGATGTAAATTCAAGGAGAATTCACATTTAGGATGACAATCAACTCATTGGTAGGACCCTCATTCTGAAGGATTTGAAAAAACTAATGATTGATCTTAAGCCCTAAAAGCCTATGCCTCTTCATTGTGGGAATCCTAGATCCCACAGATTTTGACTCTAATTTGTTATTAATATGAACTGAGTTTTTTTTCAGTTTTAAAGGTTCAACATGTTAGACTATTATTTTTGAGAAGTGGCCAAACAGCAGTGCTTTCAAGTGAGTGAATTGGGTTTGAAAACCACAGTTCCTACTGTTAGACAAAAGCTAGAAATGTACTGTGACTTCTGAAAAGACTTAACCTTTAATGTTTGCATGGTGTTTAAACAATAACAAAATATTGAAAGGGAACAATGGTATTGGAGAGTCTACTCCAATAGGATGCATACCAAAGCAAAAATTGTAGAGAAGACCAGATTTGCATGATTTTCCGATAATTTATCTCTGTCATAGAAAAGAGGTTGGCAATAATTTTTGAACTGCATCTTGGGTCCCACAAGTATTGATCCCTCTCCCAAAAGTGACTATTCACCTAGGACACCTAGTTCAGAGTAGTCTTAGACTTCACTAGAAAGGTCTCGTGAAGGAATAAGACAGTAGACCAAAATGACCAGAATGTGATTCCTTTGTGGAACATAGGAGAACACAGAAGAGTTCTCTAACCTAGGCTCCTAGGAACACTGCAGAGTTTCTTATTGAGCAAGTTCAATCTTGAAGGACAAAGAAGATGAGGTGGGGGTCTATGACAAGAACTAAAGTCCCATGTGAAGGAGAAGTAATTTCTTCATATTGAAAAAAAGTATACACTCTTTGTTTATAAGAACAGCTGTGAGAATGGGATCTGTCCCAATATAGAGGAAAGGCACTCAGAGAGAGAGAGACAGAGATGGAGACAGAGACAGAAACAGAGATAGACAGAAAGAGACAGAGACAGACAGAGAGATAGACAGAGAGACAGAGAGACAGAGATAGAGAAAGACCCATGAAATAACTGCCAGCATCTTTCTGTCTCTGTCTCTCTGTCTTTCTCATACACAGAGATGCACAGACACACACAGATACACACACACAGGGTAAGAAGGGGCTAATGGTCACCTTACTAAGCAGACATAGGCTGGAAAGGCACAAGAAAATTTAAAATTTCCTTCAATGATTGAAACTTCAGTCATTATATAGAGGCAATCTGGTTAAACATGTAACAGAGTCTGATTTTATCAGTTATCTGCAATCAATCAATCAATCAAACAAACAAACAAACAAACAAAAACCCAGAGCCATAGCTCCACCTATGGATGGGGAAAATGTGAAAAAAATGCAAAAGACCAAATTATAGATCTGTAAGATTATAATCTGCAAGTTCCATGGCTTTTGAAGCAGCATTTGTACAGTACAATGGGGTTAATGAGAACATTACTTCATAAAGTGGCTGTAGGAATCCAGAGAGAGAGAGAGAGAGAGAGAGAGAGAGAGAGAGAGAGAGAGAGAGAGAGATCATGCATCAAAACACTTGGCTTCACTAGAATACTCACTGTTAAGTCAGACTGAAAATACTCATTGTTAAATTACTTTAGCATTTTTTTTCTGTCCTAACTTTTTTGCATGACTCAACTGAAGACCCAAAGAGGAAAGGAAAATACTGAGATGGTACAGAAATAAAACACTTCAATGATTCACTCATTATCTCCATCATAAAGGAATGCTGATAAGGTAGGTGCAGCCTGCAGTAATGATGAAGGTACCTTACTCAATGATGCCGAGAAGCCTTCCTGTTAGTCTCCAGGATGGAAATATTACCACAAAGCCACCATCCTGCAACTAAGAAACCAGTTTGTCTCCTCAGCCTTCTGTTTAATTATTTGGGTTTTTAAAAAAGAAATCTTGATTTGTTTATCTATTCAAATTTCTAAGTGAGTATCTATAGGCATATAGACCTCTTAGGAAAAAAATCACTATGTCTAGTTAAAATAATTTTCCCTCAAAATGACAATCTTTCTGATGATGTTTTATGGATATGCATTTTCTAAGATTATGACCACTACTCTCATAAATACCATCATTTTTTATATGAAGGCAAAGAAGTAGAATACATGAAGAACAATAATGATCTATGACTGCAAAAGTGATCTTGACATCATCACATCACGACTTCTGGTTATAAGCCTCGTGGTTCTGAGTTTGATGTAGCCTACATTTTATATGAGACCTGAAAGTGTTAAGTCAATCACCACAATGCTCTGACCTGTATTGTCCTACAATATTCCATCGATTCCCTCCACATCAGCGTTTGTCTCTCACATTCATAAATTGTTTAGTTAGCTGAATTCTGTTCTGAATTGTTAAGATGTTCAGATTCCAGTTGGATATAAGCAAGCATCTGCCATTTCATTAGATTTTTAGCCTAGCTAATTAAAACAATAGCTTCCCCTTCTATGTAAACATGGATGGATGGTTCATTCTTTAGACACAGTGTTGTTGGGTTGACTTTGGTCCGGTAATGTATTTGATCACTCCTTCACTGTTTGCCCAGAGACTAGTGCATTTTTTTTGGAAGTGAGTTATTCCAGTACTCCCCACATGTTCAGTCACATGTCCATGTTTGTGCTTCCTCTATATTGTTTTCCATCTTCTATCGATCTATTTTTATTGAGGTTAAGGTAAGGGCTATGAGATTATTTTGGACTTTTGTTGAGAAAAATACATCACGAAACTTAGTCATGGTTTGAAATACATATCCAGGTTGCTTTGGTCAGTGTTTGGAGAATCCAATTCTTACGCAGGAGGAGCTAATCATGTTTAGAAGAATTTAGAGCTGGTAAAGACGGTGTCCTCTGAGAGTGTTATATGCCTACTGGATGGAAGAAGTAGGCAGTTTATACTTCTAGGTCAGTGAACGGCAATAGAAATGTGGATAATAAAATAATTGGAAAATAAAATTTCTGTTATACCAAAGACTCGAACTCAGGCTCTTTGCATAAGCAGTATGCACTGCTAAATGCCAAGTTATCTCTCATCCACTATTACCCATTTTATGGTATTGCTATAGGCATTTATTAACTATATTCACTAACTTGTGTGCTAGCTCTCCATAAATCTTTACCCCATTAGCTTATCCCGCCAATTCTCATACCCCTAGTTCCTAGCAATTGCTCTTCCCCTCTGTGCTTCTGTGCTCCATTCTCTCCTTTCACATGTGAGTGGGATTGTCCTCAGCTCCTTAGTGGAGTCGCAAGTCTTATTTTAGATAGCAGTTTCCACTGGCAAGAGGCTGGCTGAAGCTGAAGTGAAACTGCACTCTTTTCCTTTGTTGAGCTACACAAAGGAGCTGACAAGGGAAAGCCTTCTATTCTAGGGGAAACACCAGTCACTCTCATTTTTTACACGTGGTGGTTGTCCTCCATTATTCAAATGTAAGCACTCTGAAAGCTCAGAGAGTTTGAACAGTTCCACTTGGACCCACTCTGATCTAAAAAGGATCATCCTGTATGTACCTCCAAAACTTGACTGCTACATTTAATCTCCATGATTCATCTTCTTGCTACCTGGCACCAGTTTGGTGATCAGTGAATCCTTCCCTTGAGCAAGTTGAGACATTAAAAGTCTGGGCCTTGCATTTGAACACACCCAAGGTACAAAGCGTTTCTGCTGAGTCATGTTCTCAAGTGGGGTGGGGTGGGGTATGCTTTATTTTACTACACTATTTAGAGGAAATGGAGACTACAGGTAAATGTAAGATAAATAGATTGTAAAGCAAGAAGGATAATACAAATGCCCTAGATAAGTCAGACAGATTCTTTCAAATATGAATTTCTGGGCACCTAGATGCCTGGAGGGACCAGTATGGACAAGTCCTTAGATTTTGTTCTCTGCATTGCATCCTTGCACCATAGATCTGAGCTTTTCTAGAGACAGCAAGGTTTTTATTTTCAATGCCTGTTACTGCCTGATCTAGAAAAACAATTTTTATTTCACCTCTAAATATAGTCAGAACAAGACACACATAGGACAGTTGCCTTTTTTTTTTTT
>NW_022196913.1:44222505-44265457 GCF_008632895.1 Mastomys coucha | reverse complement strand
TTTTTTGTCTGTTTGTGTTTCATAATAGGGATTGGATCTCAAACAATATATGCTCTACAAGCACATGACTATCTAGCTATGTTCTTAGGCCATTTTTCACTTTTTATTTGGAGGCAGGGTCTTACTAAATTGTTTAGGCTGCCTTTCAACTCATAAACTCACACTGTAGGCCAGGGAACATTTGCTGTGGCCTCAACCTCCAGAGTAGATAGATGAGCTTTCAAGCCCAATAGGATGACTTAGCCTCAAAAACCTGTTTCCTTACATTTATTCTATCCAGAAACAGATGGATCCTGACTTACAGTGGTTGTATCTAGAATTTTTTAAAACTTTACGACTCTGTAAAAATGGTTCATTTCATTAGAACTTCTTCCTGGAGTTCTGATTTTCCCCCAGAGGCTGGAGACAGCTGGTGCATCCTGTCCTGGTGGCTATCACTCTAGTGAGAGCTGCTATTGGCCACATAGCCATGAGGGGCACAAGCACCATTCTGAAATATCAAGCAGAAACTTTATAATATTCACCAACCACATCAAAATTCAAATGTAAGACTCAGACGGGTTGTGATGGTGGTGTGTATCTTTAATTCCAGCACTCAGAAGGCAAAGAAGCAGGTGGACCTCTGTGAGTTTAGGGTCTACTGAGCTAGTTATAGAAGAGCAAGGACTACACAAAGAAACCCTGTCTCAAAAACAAAAACAGAAATTCAAAATTAAGACTCAGTAGAGAGTACCAGACAGTGATGGGAGTCATTTATTCAAATGTTACCTTATTTGCTCACTCATTCTCTCATTCACAGATTACCAACTTAGTGCTGGGTACAGTGGTTATAGCCAGACCATGTACGCATCCTTCAGGGTATTGCATCCCTTAGGAATGGTGACCTACAGAAGAAAGAGCACAGGGAGGAGACAATACTGTCCACCATCCTGCAACCTCAGCTCACAAAGCATGGATGTTGGGCTCCCAGGTACCCATACAAGATCAGTTGCTAACAGGAGTCCCAGTTGTGGTCAACGCCTCTATTGGCAGCAAGGGATGAAGCTACTCTTTCACACCAATCTTGTTTATGTGGCCTTGATCTCTGTTTTAAGCTACTCTGTGTCACATCCCTAACAATAGGGATGTGCCACACATCTCTAATTTTGAATAGAGATCTGATTATAATTGCCATTGACAACTGTGTGCTGTTTTAATTAACCAACATGGACAGGACTGCGGAGATGGATCTCATTGCTTTAAAGGTTTGGGAATGTTAATAGGACAGCATATCATTTTAATTGTTACTTATTTCATATTATAATGCAAAAACCCCTAACACAAAGCTTGAGAAATGCTCCAAAGTGGCTGAAGGATCACCAGGGTTAGCTAAGTAACAGTTCCTATGGTCGAACCAAAGGATATTATATTTGTTCAAATATCAATGCACATTGAGTAGCCTAGCTTTTGTTTTTGCTGCAGTTTGGGCTACTAAAGGCTGGGAATCTCAGATAGAGCTTTCTGAGATCAGAAAGCCAAAAGCCAGCCTCGTGCTAATGTGCACTGGAGAGTGCCTAGGGAAAGTATAACAGGGACACAGGCTACAAAGAGGAGAAAAGCTAGAAAAAAAATGCCATTATTTTGTTCAAATCTTGTAATAATATCTTAGATATATCTCACTAAATATGACAGGGTTAAATTAATTTTACCTGGGTTTTTGTCCTTTATTCATGTATTCTTATATTGTTATAATCAGAAACTTCACACTATATGTTGACCTATGGTTGTGGTTCACATTTCATCTCTCATAAATAATACTGAGCTAGACTAGAAGGAAAGAGAAAGTCTCTGCCAACAACAACAACAACAGAAAGTTCATTGTAGATTCCTTCTTTAGCACTATGGGTTTTGTGACAAATGACTGTTAGCCTCATATATAATATATATGTGACAGTCACCTAGGAGGCTATAAACATGCATATGAATAGTCACATATAATTTAAACCCAAAGCACTTTACACAGGCTGAATATTCCTAATCCAAAGTTACAAAAGCATCCTCTTACATCTGAAACTTCTTAGGCTCGGGCATGATTCTAAAGGGAAAATTCCACCTCCATTAAAGTTCACGTTGAAGCCTATTTAAAAGACTGTATGTAATTACCCCGAGGCTATATCTTTAAGATACACATGAAGATGAAACCTACCTAAACTCATGCTTAGATTTACACTTCTAAATATCTCATTAGGTGTATGGAAACCTTCCAGCGTCTGGAAATAGAATCCTAATCTGAACTACCATTTGTCTTAAGCCTTTCTGTTCAGGGGTGCTCAACCAATACGGTATGTGGAACTAAATAAGCAACAGCAACAACCACAACAATAATAAACTATATAAGACATCCAACAGACAAAGAGCTGGTGATATGATGTAAGAAAGAGGGATGTATATCAAACATACCTACGAATTTGTCTTTGGATAACATGTTCCATTCTTCAACAAGTAGCTTTGTTCTAGGCAATGGGTTTACGGATATTTCATACACATACAAATACATCATCAATGCCACCTTCTCAGGTAGGTGACTCTGCTTTGTACCTTGAGGTATGCCATCTCCAATGAATAGGTAAGTGTCTAGGACTAATGAGGAACCTTAGATTGCTAAAGGTTGACCTGAAATGAACTTCTTCATAAAGTCAAATGTCTGTAAGAGAGACAACCATCAGTGGGAAAATCACTAGCTTATAAGATTAAGGGTAAGAAAAAACTTTAAAAAAAAAAAGTACGTCTCAAGGTCACAACGTCTTTTCACACATCAAAGTTTGGAAGTTTGGGGAAAGTTAGAGTAAAGAAAAGAAACCTAAGGTGCACATAAATTTGAGTCTGGGAACTGCGGTGCTAAGAACTCCTCCTACCTTCTCCACAGTCACACCTCTGCCACTATCAAGTTGCTGCTTGTTGGAAAGGTTCTTCATGTCAGTAAGCTTGAGAACCTGTTGTGAAGGCTCTAGACAATCCCCCAGAAAGTCCAGAAAACACGCACCTGGGTTTTCCTCTATGGTGTTGGGTTTAGGATTTCCAACACATTGTGAAGTTCATCTGTGTCCTTTCGTCCTCTCAGATATATGTATTTGTCAACTGCCCTGCCCCTTTTATGTCATATGAGAGCCAAGTATTTGAAGAAAAGCAAAATCCCCTCCTCCCTTCCGGGGGGGGGGGGCGCGATGAGAAAAGTTATTCACAAGCCTAATTTTAACACAGCATTTCAAGATATTTTTGCATAAATCCTTGGCATTTGAACTTCCCAGTCAGCATTTCCAAGAAACCTTTCATAGTCATAGCTTTTAAAAGGCAGATTTCCTAATTCAGTCAATCCCACCTATCCTCTAGGTGTGGCTCTGGGTGGAGAGACAGAAGACACACCCTGTTGCATCCACACTGAGCAGCTCACAACTGCCTGCAACTCCAGCTTCAGGAGATCCAATGTTCTTCCTCCAAACACACGTAGCACGTGCAAACACAGTGTGCATGTGCACTCTTAAATGCCCCCCAATACACACACACACACACACACACACACACACACACACACACACATGCACACACACACAGTTTAAAACAAATCTTTGAGAAAAAATTATTGAACAGCTAATACATCTCAGGCACTGTACTAAGCACAATATATCTAATTTAACTCTCCTCACTGGCCTAAGAGAGAGAAAGAGAGTAATGTCATTTTATGAATTAGGATTTGTGAGCTTAGATATCATGCACTTGGTAATGGTATGATTGAGCCCTGAAACTGTCAGACTCTGATTATGTTTGACTTTGATCATTTTACCCTTTCTTCCATGAATATTTTAATTCAGACTTTGTAAACAGGGATCATGTTATCCAGAAGTAACTCCATCCAAAATCCTAGCAGAGCAAAAACTAATGCCCCTTCCTAACTTTTAAATCTTGTTTTAAGGGATCTTTCTTTGTTCTGATTTGTGTGTGTGTGTGTGTGTGTGTGTGTGTGTGTGTGTGTGTTGGGGTGTTGGGGTGTTTCTAAATCAAAAATGCAGAGATATTCAATTTAAGAGGAAAGGGGGTGGCTGATCGGTCCATCTGCATTGTGCATGGTCTTGAGCAGCTGTCAGATGAGACTGAGTGGATTCTTCACAGCCAGCAACAGGCCACATGCACAATGGGTCGTGAGATGGGGCTACCCCTAAATGACATAGATAGTGTGTAAGTAAAATAAGCAACAGAGGCTAAATGAACACTGAGTTACCTCTGGTACATTTTTCATATCAAGTGGGGGTTAAAGGGTGTGAGCATGCGGATATACTGGGTTAAAGAGAACATTATTAAAATCAATTGGGTTGCTTTCTCTCTACTCCATGTTGTAGGGTAGACTCCAGGAAGATTTGTTCTGTTTTTGTTGTTGTTTGTTTGTTTGTTTGTTTTGGTTTGTTTTTTTGTTTTTGTTTTTTTGTTTGTTTTTTTTTGTTTGTTTGTTTGTTTTTTGGTTTTTCGAGACAGGGTTTCTCTGTATAGCCCTGATTGTCCTAGAACTCACTCGGTAGACCAGACTAGCCTTGAGCTCAGAAATGCACCTGCCTCTGCCTCCAAAGTGCTAGGATTAAAGGCGTGCACTACCACTGTCCGGCTTTTTTTTTTTTTTTCCTATTGGCTAGTGCGGGTATAGTCCAACATGAGAATCAGACAGTTATGATAGAAAGCAACACCAGACGATACTCACAAAACAAGTGTTTATTTTCTCCTACGTGGAAAGCACTCTGCAGACCATGGGAACGGAAAGAGGGGAAAAAATGTTATCAAAGAGAACCAGCCATATGAGTCATGGGGAGGAAGTGATGAGCCAGGAGGGTGGAAGCCATGAAAGCGAAGAGTTGGCAGCCTTCCTCTCTCAAGTTGTTACATTTAAACTTTGTTAGAGTGACTAAGAGAACAGTTCAGCCAGCCCACACTACGCTAGCTGCCAGACACAGCGTGAAGTGAACCAGAGATTCCCAAACACGCCTGACTGCGAAGCTTGCTGCTTGAACCAAAGTTTTGAGTGTATTAGTAAACTGAATTTAAGTGCTTGTTTTCATAAAGAGCAGTGTTTGGACCACTCATCCCAGGTCGAGGCTCACTAATACCTTAGAACTTTCTATACTAGATGACAAAGAATTTCCCTGCCATGAAGAGAATCGGCTTCTGACCTCAGACCTTCTTTCTTTTTTTGGAAAGGGGGGAGTAATGGAGCACGGGAGCAGTTTGGTATTTGACCGAATCCTTCCCAATTATCATGCATGTGTATATAATAAAATTAATTCTGTGTGTCTGCATCAGGGCCTGGGGCAAGAAGCGTACAATCAGCTTTGTATGTATAATACATCACAGCGTTGTTCATGAATAATACAAATGCATCGAGCAGATACTAGTGAGAGGGTGTTTGTCTTTGCATGGAATCGAAGTGAACATGTAATATTGTGATAATATATATTTGATGAATTCAGGTCTGACTTGTCTTTGCCATACTCTGCTAATTCCCCGACAAGGCTTGCCACAATAATTGAGTTTCCAATAACATTATGATTATTTCCACATGATAATTTAATTGTGGGTATTTTTTAATATTGTAATATTGTAGATTTGTGATTATTATGCATTTGCATGCAGATTTTCATGGTGACTTGGAGCACATCCCTACATTTATAACTTAATTTTATATATTATTGCATATATATTTGGGGATGAACTCATTAATGCAAATAAAAAAATGGAGGTCTGTTTAGTCGTTCAGCTTTCATTATAAATGGCTGAGAGCCTTGCTCATTTTTTATAACAGTCTTAACAATACTGTGAATAAACCAAACAGAACCTTAATTCAAGAATGGATTCATTAAAAAGAATGGTAATAGCTATGATAATTACAAATTGTAGCATATTTGTTCTACCTAATTGCTATATAAGACACTATATATTATTCTCTACAGAATGCAAAAGTTCCATGTGTGGGTTCCATTGACTGTGTCCTCCAAGCTGTTTGCTGTGAGGGAGGTGGAGATGGTGACTCTCAAATGCATCCCTGGTAAGTAATGGACTACTTAAGGAAGATACGGTCTAAGTGCGATTCACACTGTGCATCCTGAGAACGAGAAATACACACCCAGGTAAAGAAGCCGAGTCCATCCAAAAGCTCACATTAGAAAAATCGAAGATAGAGTTTTATTTTTTTTAAAGTGTTATTACAGAAGTGTACTGGTAAATAATTCCTTGGGGAAAAAAAGTATCCTCAAATTTGATCTTAAAGACAAATATCTAAAAATCAATGAATATGAAATAATTATGTGGTAATAATTTAACGGGATGGAACTAGTATCAGTTTAGAAGATTTTCATAATTTGAAAGATGGAAGACTAAAGTCATTTCAGGATCCCAAGCAACACAGGAAACACTGACAACAGACACAAAGAATTATGGGCAATAAAATCTTACTTTTACATAGTGTTAATTTTAAAGAGCAAAAGACGCAGAGATTACTTTTGGTGGAACTAATTTTACTTTTATTCCGTTTTACCTACCCATGTACTTAAATTGAGAAAAGGGAATTTAAACTATCATTGACACAATCAGAATTGATTAAATCACCCTTGGCGGGCCCAGGATACATTATTTAGCATAATTTAGACTTTCTCCATTTTAATATTAATTTTATCCCAACTTATCAAAATCGAAATGGTGAATGGCAACATTATGGAATATTTGACATTCATTTATTTTAATCCTTATTTGGTGTTCAAATTCTTCAGGCATTTAAAAATTGATGCTAAGCAGAATCATGACCCAATCACTGTTGGTGACCCAAGATTTCCAAGGAAACACCCATCAGAAAGACCCCCAATGCTGAATGAAGGCAGGTTGTAGTATAGAGGTTGGCAGGATACAGCAAGGGATAAGCCAGGAATTCTCCAAATCTAGGAATCTCAGTTGAGTACTCTTGGGGTTGGACATAGCTCAGGGACAAGATCCTTCCCTAGCAACTGCAAGCCTCTGGGCTTAGAGCCCAACAGCACAGGAAAAAGACCAGAATCCTGTTGAATATTCTCCTATTGTGCAGAGTTATGGGGTTAAAGAAGCAAGGAGGTAATGTGTTCATAGATTTAATGAGGCCACCATGATTAATGAAAAGAAGACATCCTTAAAACCAAGTAAATCAGATACAGTTTAAATTTCTATGAGATTCCTATCTTGGTTTCCTTTCCAGTTGCTATGATAAAATATCCTGACAAAAGAATCTTGAAGGGAGAAAGGATTTATAAAGCTCATAATCAAGGATCACAGCCCATTACCATGAGGAAATCAAGGCAGCGACTAGTCACACCCAGCCAAGAGTGGGTAGAGAATAAATGATATCGGCTTACTACTCAGCTCACTTTCTGTGCCCTTACATGGTCCACAACTCAAACCCTGCTACTAGGGCTGCCCACAGTCGACTGGGCCTTCCCAAATCAGTTAGTCTAACCTAAACCTTCCCCTACAAATATGTCCTCAGACAATACTTCTTTAGGAAATGCCTCCTCCACCTCATGGACAGTCTCTTCCCAGAGGAGTCAAGATTAGGTCAAAGTGACAATGAAGCCAGCTGTCTTACAGTCCTCCCATTAAACTGAGCACAAAATAGCCTGCAGAATTATGTTAAGAATTGGAGCTAAGAATTCTGCAGCAAAATGGTTCAAGGTTTGACATCTGAAGAACAACACAAGTATGAAAGAATAGTGGCTAAATGAATGTCTACAAAGGTGCTAGACTCTGTTTATGAGTAGGCACATCCTCATCTCTTGAGGACAAATGAGAAAGCTCCAGTACACAATAGGGAGTACATATATGTTCAAGGTCTTGCAGGTCTTTGGACATAGAGGTAGGGTTCAGGAGTCAGAGCCAGATACTTGCCTCTGCAGCTCTCTAAATCAAAAAACTCATATTATTAACTTGCATGGTAGAACTGCCTCTACTCTGCCATCAGAGAGATGGAATGTACATCCCTAAGTTCTATTATGTTGATCATGAATTGACTTAAGACAACCAAATCTTGGAATTTACAAGAAAAGTTAGGGATTAGGCTGAATTATTCTTGGTGATTGGTTCTCCAAGGATGATATTGGAATCATTGGCATCAACTTGGGAACTTGTTAGAAATGTATGTTTTTAGGGAACCTCGAAAACCTATCAACTTGGGAACTTTAAAGTCCAAACCAAGCCATCTGGGTTACCAAGCTCTTATCTTGATCTTAAGACTGCTGGGTAATGAGGAATGAATCCTTGTGGAGCAGCAAGACCTATACTTTAGGGAGGTCACTTGTTGCACATGCAGGCCAGGAAATGTTCAGGAAGGGTACTTAAACTTGAAGATGAGAAATCTTAGGTGGATCCAGGGCACTCTAGCAAGTATGTCAAAGCAGAGAACAGAAATGACATTGAGAATTAATATGCTGTAGTCAGAACATTTGGGCATGTTCCTTGTCCCAGTGTTCTTTCTGGTAGAATTAGTAGCTGAAAGCATTGGGAGCCAATGGGGACACAGGGATCAAGCTGAGCCCTACTAACCTGGACTGCACCCTCCAGAGAAGCGCTCTGACTCTGCCATCAAGTGAGACCCCAGTAAAAGTTGCCATCCAATGGAGCAGGAAACATGCCTTCACCAAACAATACAGTCTTCAATGTGTTTGTCTCAGTTGTCTCAGGTTGTATAACTATCAGCCATCGATTTCAGTTCAAAACCACCCTGCTGGTGATGTCTTGTTACAGCTGTCCACTTGAGCTTAAAAGCATGGGACCCGGCTGAGGATAGGAAGTGTCAGAGAGGCACCAGTGAAGAAGATGAAAAACACCACTCTCTTGGACATTAGGTGGAAACAGATATTTTGACCAAAAGCAAAAGAAAAGAAAAAAGCAGAGAACATAGTTAACCCTTAAGTCATAGGTGGAACAACTGCTCAGTTCTTCTCAACTTGTTTGCCTATTATGAGTTTATTATTTTTATCTCATACAACCTTTCCAATAGACAACTCTCAACTTCATTTCAAAAATAAAAAATTGAATGGTTTTGATCTTTCTTAAATGTTTGTTATTCAAATTTCCCCTTCTTCTGCCTTTATGGTAGGATGTAGAGTTTGAAGAGGGTCTGTGTGTGTCCTGTGTTATTATCTTGCTGAATGTCAAAGAAAGAGCTTGATCAAGTGAGATTGCAGGGAAAGAGCTCAGCTTGTTTGTGTTCTCTATTTTTTACTGGAATTGAAGCTGGGGACTGAGGTTTTCAGTTCTTCTCGTTCCTTTTCAGGAAAGTGGGGATGAGAATACTTGGAGTTACATGATATAATGATAGAAAAGTTTAAGGACAAGACCAAATTACTACCGTCATGCACTTTTAGTATTCATTTTAATTAATTGTTGTTGCTGTTGTTGTTTTGAACTATTAACCGAAATGAAGAGAGCCTGCACAAGTCGTAAGTAATTGCTGAACGAGATCTCTGGGCTTTGCTAGAAAATACATTTACTTTTTTGCCAGCCTTTCCCTGAGGCCACAAGAGTACCTCTGTGTTTTCTTCACTAGAATATTCTAATCCTTGACAATGAGAAAAGCAGGAGGTGGCACCTTTTTTGAAAGTATTAGCTGTAGGAGCTATAGAGATGGCTCAGTGGTTAAGGGAGCTTGTTGCTCTTGCAGAAGACTTAAACTTAGTTCCCAGTACCCAGGTCAGGTAGCTTATAACTGCCTGTAACTCTAAAAAAGAGTCCATGATGCCCTCTTCTGGATCCCATAGACACACATACACACACACATGTAACCCGCATATGCAAGCACATACACATACACATAAAATGAATACATAAACCCTAGGGCACTAGAGATGGCTTAGCGGTTAAGAGTACTTGATGCTCTTTCAGAAGTCCTAGAAAGTCCATTACCAAAGCCTATTGGGTGGCTCCCAACAACCTGTCTCCAGTTCCAGAAGATAAGATCCTGTCTTCTGGTCTCTAAAGGCATCAGGGCACACATGGTGCACACACATACATTCACACATACACAGTTAAAAAAAAAAACATAAAAAGTCTTAGTTCTAGAAACAGTATATGGAAACTAACAAGCGTATGACCTCATCTCTCTTAGCCTGTACTCTTATTAGTGTTTGTCTTCATGGACAATCTTGGGTAGGATTCTAAAGCTTTCTCCCAACAGGAAAAAGCCCAATGCAGGGAAATTTATAGTGTTTGAGGAAAATCACAGATTCCAAAATGAGTTCTTCTATATTGCACTCTTTTACCGTAGATACTCCGATCATCCAAATATTTATTCCATTAGCCTAACACAAAATGTCAATATGCATTCTTTAACCTGCAATAAATACATGAAAACTGACACAAAATGCATCAGAAGTTCCACTAGTAAAAAATCATCTAACTAGAAAAACTAAATAGTGTAATTATCACTAGAAATACCAGTCCTTAATCCCCATATCTAATGTCATTTCACCTACTATGGAATATCCTCATTAAAATTCATACTTAGCTTTACTGGAAATTAACATTGTTCTTTCCCTATGCCTATATTTTGATGAGTTGAAAATTTGCATGCACATATTCTAGGTGATAATTGATGTCCACCAGTGACTAGATAGTCAAGAAAGAGTAACATGGCCCCTTTATTTCCCTAGATACCATCTACCAACTAGTAAAGCAGAAGGTACTGCTTTTGTGGTTCCTATAAAGCCACTCTTCATAAAGCATTGGGATTATAATTTCTTCCAAATTCTTTAAATTTGTTAATAAAGAGTTTATGCAAAATTATATTTAACCTCTAATTACAAAATTCTGATTCCTTCTCTGTTGTGTTTTAATTTCCCTTTTGTTTTCTAATCCTGGTAAGATTTGTGTCTTTGTAGTGGGTCCTTGGAAGAGCAATCTTCTGTTCACACTTTAGTTTATCCATCCATGACAGAGAAATGTTTTGTGAATAATGACTGGATAAACTTTGTTCTGATCACAGTAGCTAGTGATTAATCCCAACGAAATGCCCTTGACAACTTATAGTTGATTTTCAAAGCTGAGGAAAAATAAGTAGAAGTGTTCCATGTTTTGTTTATGGATACCACGGTTCCATTTGTTCTTATTAGTGGGAACAATGATACCCTCCCATGGTGTGCTGGTGATACATGTTTCTTGCCACCCCAGTTCCTTTATGCAGAGCAAGAGCATGAGGAAGTGAACAGATCTGCAGGGCCCTCCCATGGGGGTTCAACAGGCAAGGGAGTTTTTCACATCTCTGTGGGTAGCAAATCTGAAAGGCTGGAATGTGTGAGGAATGATTCCCTGTACCTTGGCCAATCAGATTTCCTGAATAATTGCTCGACATTCCATTTGCCTTACCACAGTGTGTATCATTTTAATTTCCTCCAGGTAATTATATGATGGATCTCTCATGCGCACATAGGCACTCATTTTCCCCCTTCTGTGCAACAGCTATAAACAAAGACTGCGTATTTCAAGAGGAAAAAACAAAAATGTAGGACTCAAAGCCTAGGAAGCAAGTTTAATTCAATTGAATGTATTTCCTGTTCCTCCTTATCTCCAGTGGCTTCCTGTTGGGAAGAGATTCATTCTGTTTGCAAAGATCACAGACTGGAGATAAAAAGAAAGACATCTTCACTGGGAGGTCACATTCCAACTATATTTTTACTCATCCATTTTTTTAATGTGTGGCTTTTGCCAGAAGAAAGACCAGCTTTGTGTACATTTTTATTTTAAGGGCCATGTGATGGCAGGGCCATCCTGAAGGTTTCCTTTTTTTTCCCCGAAAGAATTTGCTTCTTGCCCAAATTCTGTGAAGCCTGACAACCAGAGAGTCACGATGTCTGTAGAATGCCAGTTACACTTCTTAATGCATAATTTTCCCATGAGTTTTTCTCTTGAGCATAAAAGGATTTGTTAAAGGATCTTTGTTTTATAACAGAGAGGATTTCTTCCATTTCGAAGAAATTGGCAATAAGTGGCTAAGCATGGGAAAGTCATGGAATAATAAGAATGGCAACAGATTGCTCCTGTGAGGCCATTATCATGGTTGGCACAGGAGACAGCATCCAGGCATGTGCTATTTGCCTATACATATCACACAGACTTAGGTCAAGCTAGTTTCCTCCATCCTGTCTTTCAATTCCACTATTTGCCAAGAAGTAATAAGACTATATTTCCTCCTTGACTCCCACCCAAAGGATAAAGCTCTGCTCGGCTAGTCTGTTTTTCCTTTCACTGAATAACATACCAGTTAAAGCTACTTACAGGACACTTACATCATGTTTGCACAACATAAACTGTCATTTTAAGAATTCAGAAAATATCATGAAAGTCCTATTAAAAATAAGACAATGTTGAGAGAGATTTGACCAAGATCTGCCTTCTTCTGAGTTTAGATTTTTGGGGTAACAGTTCGATTCTTACCCAAGTTCTGTTGCATTCTATTGTATGGGATAAGTAATCACCTTAATTAAGTGCCCTTTACCATCTAAGAAGTCAAATGATACCAGCTTTGATCTTTCCTTTGGGCTGTAAGCCAGCTTGACAGTATGAACAGAGAAGAGACAAAGGTAGATGCTCAGAAGATGCAATTCCCCATATTTCTGTGGAAACATGTACTCTCACCCTTTGCTTTTTCTTATGCATATGTATTTTTAGTTTATCATTACTTACATATAATCTGGAATCTGAATGATGTCAGTATTTCTTATTAGATGTTTTTGCTATATTTCTAAAATCCTTATAACAATAGTTTTCAAAGTCCTAATATTTGACCATGTTACAATTTTGCCTTCCAACTGTAAGCTTATTCATCTTAGGGTTTGAATTTGCCTATCTGATTCCTCAGGCGTGAGTAGTAGGCAGTTGGGAGTCAGTACCGGCTACCAAGTGTCTTTACTTTCATCACTTTTAAGGTTCATCACTGCAGAATTTCTCCTTATTTCTGTTTATCATTGGTATAATAAATTCATAATTTACATGCAACCTATGATTGTCAAATTGAATTGAGTCAGTATAGTCTGGAGAAAGGTTACAACCATTTCCATGTAACCCCCAACATCCAAAGCAAAGTGGACAAATGGAGTGACCTTACACAGAAATGCTCGGTAAAGAAAGTAATTAATTGACAGAATGAAGATGTGATCCATGCAAAGGGGAAAATCTGTGCTATTGACTCATCTGATAAGGAATATGAAATCAGCAAATGCACAGATGCTTTTCAGCATCACCAACAATCAGGAAAATAACCATCAAAACCATTACAAAATATCATCTCACCTTGGAACAGCCATAAAAAGGAGGGGAAAAAGAATACACATGTTAGAGGTGTGAAAAGTGAAAGACTATTACATACTCTTCCTGGGAGTAGAAACATACATAACCCTGGTGGTAAGCTGTGGTGACTCCTCAAATTCTAGAAATAGAACTGTAATGCCACTTAGAAAGCCAGCATTCATCGGATATCTAAAGACACCAATGGCGCCAGTATGTAGATGAGTTCTGCGTTGTCACAATAGCGTAATCATAGACCTGAGATCCTGAATCAACCTAAGGATCTGTCTAGCGGTACATACAGGTATGTGACCTACACAACAGAATAGTATTCAGCTATTAAAAAAATAAGAGTTTGTCCTTTTCCAAAACATGGGTAGAACTGGAGCTCATTATGTTATATGAAATAAGACAGGTAGAGAAAAGCAAATAGTATTTGTTTTCACCTATATGTATATGTGTGTGTGTGTGTGTGTGTGTGTGTGTGTGTGTGTGTGTGTGTGTATATATATATATATATATATATATATATATATATATATATATATTTCACATAATAGAAAACAAGATAGTGGTTCCAGAGACCAGGAAGAGTATGAATATGAAGAGGAGAGAGGCAACAATCACACATTAGCAACTCTCTTCTTAGGATTTTGATGGGTACAGATGGGATCATGGTTTCTGAATGAGAGCTACAGTGTGTGTGTGTGTGTCTAAGCATATGTGCTGGTACATATGTATGCACATGTATGTGTGTGTATATGTATGTGTGTGTATGTGTCTACATTACTGGAGGTCAGAGGCTAACTAACCTCAGGTGTCATTCATTCGTTCCATAATTACTGCCTATCTTTGATTTTTTAGACAGGGTTTGTCACTGGCCTGTGAATTATGAAGTAGAAGCTGACTGGCCAGCTAGTCTCAGGGATCTTCCCATCTTTACCTCCGGACACCACCATGACTGGCTTTCTTACACAGGTTGTGGGAATGGAACTCAGCTTCTCAAGCTTGTTAAAGAACACTACTGAGCCATGTCTACCTGAGAGAGAGTCATTTTGCAGTGTAGATTTTCTAGTTAAATCTCGTTAGTTCTATGTGTACAGGGGATGAACATTGCTTAGGGAGACACAAACATTTTGTTAATGGTGAATTATCCTGGAATAAACCTTGGTTCTTGTTTATCCAGAAGTACATATGCTCTCAGAATATGCAGGAGAGTGACCATGGAAACTTC
This sequence comes from Mastomys coucha, assembly GCF_008632895.1. Lineage (NCBI taxonomy): Eukaryota > Metazoa > Chordata > Mammalia > Rodentia > Muridae > Mastomys > Mastomys coucha. The sequence goes on along the minus strand of NW_022196913.1, from coordinate 44,250,906 downwards.
CCCCTGTCCCTTAGAATGTTCAGGACCCTAGCTGAGCAGTTGGTCATTGTCAGGAAGATGGAAGGGACAGAAACATGAAGGTGCAGAAGTGTAGGACACAGATGTCACTGTAGAATGTGGCTGAGTCTTCCCATAAGAGCACTTACGCAAATTCATGCCTGGGAAACAAACTCTGAGCCCACATCCTCACTTCAGTAACATTTGATGAACACAACATTTTAAAATATTTTAGTTTTTTAATATAAATTTCATACATGACACCCCTAATTCCCTCTACTTCCAATATATCTCCTCCTCCAACTTCTTCATTTCCTCCCCCGTCTCTTTCTTTTGTATAACCCATTTAGTCCAAATATGGCTACTTGTATGCACATAGATATGAGGGTGACTACCAAGAATAGGCAACCTATCTTACAACACACCCCTGAGAAACTGGCAATGCCAATACCCATTAATGTATGGCCCTTCAAATAGAGGTGGGACCTCAAAAGCCCCTTTTTGTTGTAACTATTTTGGTTTTTGCTCAGTTTTAAAATCCATTTCATTTTGTAGCTATACAACTATCTCCCATCTGAGAAGAAAGGCCACTTTTTTATGACTTGGAAAGCTAGCAGAATTTGGTCAGGATTTTAAAAATCACACCATCATGCCTCACTCCTCGGATTAGACTCCTCATTGTTCTGATCCCAGAAGACCTTTTCTGTCCCACCCCACAGCGAGGGTACAAACCTTCAGAGAGCCTTGCTTTCAAACACCTGACTTCTGCACTGGATTGTCTAGAATTGTTGTGTCAGCATTTACAGAATAAATGGCAGATGTTTATGCTGTGAAATACTTCCTTTTCCTTGTTTACACTATTTTTAATTCCTTAGTTCTTATATTTTAAAGAGTAGATCATCAGTCTGCCTCCCCATTTGCTCTCTTCTAATTCCTTCCCTAACCCTACTCATTTTCCCCTTCTGACTTCATGTTTCCACATGCTTCTCTTTTTCCCCCAGCCTCTCCCTCCCCCTGACTCCACTTAGTACTCCCAGAATGTACATGGATCTAGGACCATCTACAAGAGCATAGGTAGATTCTCCAGCTCTGAATCTGTGAAGAAAACAAACTCCCTGTCTCCCAGTAGCCATCAATCAAAAACTAACTCCCTCTCCCAATAGCTACTAACTCCTTCTCCCAATAGCTATCAATTGGCAAAGGCTTCTTGTTGGGACTGGGACTTGTGGCTCCCACTCTTATCCAGTTTTGGGCTTTGTTTGGCTTGATCTTGTCCAGGGCTTCCCCATGCAATCACAGCTGCTGTGAATACTCATGTACAGCATCTTTTATGTCCAAAAAATGCAATTTTGCTATTGTTATCCGCTATCTCTGGTTCTTAGAATCTTTCCACCCCTCGTCTTGCAGTAATTCCTGAGCATTTTGAGAAAGGAGTATGATCCAGATGTTATGTTTAGGGTGTAATACTTCTCAGATTCTTGTTCTCTGCACATTAACTGGTTGTGTGTTTCCATATTAATAGCCATCTACAGCAAATAGAAGATGATCTAATGAGGATTGAGAGATGCAGTAATATATGGAAATAAAGGTCAGTATTTACAGATTCTATTAATACAAGTTTTCTTTTCAGGATGGTAAAGCCAGAAAACATGCCTATTGTTAAATAGAGTCTGAAGGAGCTGAGAACTTCTGGTAGAATGGCCTAGAACACAGACACTAGAATGAGTGGCACTCTTGTGTGCTAATTCCTTCCTGCCACTCTCTGGCTATGTATCTTAACCAAAGACCCTTAACACGTAAAAGTTAGAATGACCTCACATATATAACAGATAAAGACACTGCCATTAACAGCTGAGAAGATTGTAAGAATTAGTTCAAGAATGGACCTATAGGTCATGAAGATGCAAGGACAATAAACTATAAGTATCCTTCACCATGGACATGCTTGCTCATTACTTCTAGTCTGGTTCTTCCAAAGCCTGTGTGGAAAGACATGGTATCCATCTTGACTATACCACACAGTGGAAATTTCAAGAGGGGAAGCCTGTTGGGCGGAGGTAATGTTACAAGTGGCATGTTGTTAGAGGGGTTAGTAAGGACCCTGGCTGCTTCGCTTTTCTTCACTTTCTGGCCACATGGTACAGGAAGAAATACTTCCCAGTGTTAATTGGCTACTTCTCTTGGTACAAGAATTATTTATACGTACATATCTTGGCTATCTTTGTCTTTTTAAGCATCAGGATATCCTTTAATTACTATAAGGAATCAAGTAAAACATCTCTTTAAACCACTGGGGACAGGGAGAGTCTATGCTAAGAGTATACTTAAGACTGACTTAGAGGAGCTTGAAGAGGGCATTTGACTTCATTCATAGGAGATCAAGCATAATGGTCCATCTGGAACTCTTTGTTATAGAAGCTCTCTGCTCTGGTACACACATACATATCCTAGGAGAGCCAAGGGGCATAGTCTCTACCATTCTCTAAGGCATCTCTGCTTGTCTAAGAAAAACAAAAACAGTGAGAGGCAGACAAAAACTGGCATGTACTACTTCAACAAACTTAAAACTGGGCCTATAATTCCAGTGACTCAAGAAGCTGAGGCAGGAGGATCACAAGTTCTAGGCCCATAGAAGCTCCAGTGAATTTGAAAGGAACCTGAGAAAGTGAATGAGACCCTATCTTAAAATAGAAACCTAAAAAGAGAGCTTCTACTAACTTAGTAGAGACTGCTTAGCATGAGTGAGGTCCTGGGTTCCACTCCTAGCACCACACATACAGTATTTAAGAATTTACACACAGAGATTTAGGCAAGCAGGAGCCAGTCAGGGCTTAAAGTAAAGAAACAAGTTACATCTGAGATTTTAACAAGGTCATTCTGGTAAAAGATGGGTAAAGGTAAAGTTTGTATTTAGGGATTATGACTTGTCCTCAATAATATGAAGAGAAGTCAGTAAATACCTATAGAAAAGGATAGATGTTAAAGACACCTAGGAGCAGTTAATAGTGGACTGAAATAGAAGGTACAGGAAGACAGCACCCAGAGCAGACAGCTATGGACAAATGATAGTTTGTGAAGCTACCACAACTCAATGCAGGAGGACAAGTTAGAGGCTAAGGCTGTATTGAATGACAGGGATATTTATTAGTAGGCATGTTGATGTTGGGAAGATGTTGAACTTTCAGTACATTACTGAATGTACAGGTCTTTGGTTTGGGAGGAAGATCTGACTTAGAGATCAACCTTTGGGAGTCTGCAGGTAGACAGTGTGTGAAAGTGATGACTCATGGTTTGACAGTGTGGACATAACAAAGTTCCGAGAGTGACAGCTAAGGTCACCATGGTGGGTTTCAGTGTCACCGAGGGGCAGAGCCTGAGTATGGAGAAGTAAGTGCAAAGAAGGCTATGCCTTCAGGTCTTTATTGATCATCTTGGAGGATAATTATCAGGGTGCAGTCTGATTGCTTACTATATTGTTCTGAGCAGCTGGGACCATCTTCCCAAACCCTGGGTTTGAGGAATGGCTTGCCCTATCACTAGCGATTCCATGAGAATTGCAGGGTGTGAGACAAGGGATTCACACCCAGTCTCACTCACATCCCCCTACATACACACACACACACACACACACAGAGAGAGGGGGGGCTATTTTAATAGTATTTTCACAGGGTAATGATTAACCTCAGTTCCAGAAGTGTGCCACTTAAAGGTTTATTTACATCATATTTTTGTTTGTGTTCCCTCCCTTCCTCCTCTCCTCTGTCTTTCCTCTCTCTCCAATTTTTTTTTCTTTTCTTGAGTTTGCCTTATTCCAGCATGGACTTATGTCCCAACTTAGTTTGGGAGGATCAACGACAAAGCTCTCATGACCTGCTTAATGTAACGAGAAACATTTCCATCTTTACTCTGATTGTGTGAGACAAATTCTAAAATTACCATGTGGGTTTGAATGTTTGGTATTATGTGTGAAATCTACCTCCCAGTTAGTAATTAAACTAGGTGCACTGTGGTTTGTGGATTCCTTTTCTCTTTTAAGTTGGGGCCTGGTGTTATACATCTCCTTTGTAGTTTTCTGGGTAGTGTCTGAGAGTCTGCATGTGAGCATCATTTAGCTTCAGCAAGGGTGGGCGAAGTTTCTGTGGGGCCTTCACTGAGCTGAAGGGGAGAAGTGCATAACAGGCACACTGTGAAGAGAGGATCATGCATCTTTAAAGAAAAACTGTAAGGGACTCTAACCCCTCTTGATTTACATATGGTGACATTTTGCAGAAATACGGAAACATTAGCAGTGACATAATGAAATTCTGCCTATCAGCCATGGATGGAAAAATGTGACTGTTAAGGTGGCTTGTCCACAGTTTGTTATCAAGAAAATGTTCTTGCAAGCAAAATATATTTAGTGAAGCATGATATGGAGGGAGCACCCCTCCCTCTCTCCCCTCCTGGGCTATTCATCTTCCCCACAGATTTACTGTACGAACACTCCCTTTACATGCTAATTACACTCAGGTCTGGTGAATTTGTTAGTGGTGACACTTCTGGGACCCAGTGGGACCACAACTCATTATGTGGCAATGTCCAGATATATCAGATATTATTAGCTGTCATTAATCTGCTGTGGAAACACTGAGTGGGAAGGCTGGAGAGAGGAAGGTGGTCTGTGCAAATGGAACCTCGGTAGCAACCCAGGCCCCAAAAGGTCAAGAGGAAAATCAGCCATGGAGGAAAGCACAGACTGCACAGGATACACGGGCTCTGGGTTTTTACCCCAGCAGTTAGCAGGGTAGACCTGGAAGGAAGAAGGGACCAGGAAGCATCACTTAGTCCTTTGTTATCTTAATACCCCCTTGTGGCCATTTCATCAGCAGAAACCTTTTACTGTAATTATGTCTATTTATACGTATCATCTTTATTCTCTTCCTAGACTCAGAGAAACACCAGTGACCAGAGTAGACATTGGATCAAATTCCACTTACAATTCTATACAATAGTTCCTAGGATAAAAAAAAATCCTGAGGCACAAAGCTGCTGCTTCTTAGCTCTTGAGATGAGAGCTCTCACTAGGTAGATCAGGCTGACCTTGATCTTGTAGAACTTCTGCTTCCAGAGATCTAGGAGTACAGGACGGTGTAACCAGCAGCCTCTAGTTACTGTGATCTCGTGGGGCATCTTCACTGGTCTCCATCTAAGCTCTTTCCTCCACATCGAACTGTTGTTGTTAGTTTGCATGTATTCTCTGAAATGAAATGACAATCAAAGTAGCCACAGGACTCGAATAATATGAACTAAGGGACAAGAGAATGCACATAAGACTCATTGAAAGGTATTGACAAAGGATGATCAAAACATAAGTCAATGTTGAATGCTTTACCCTGAGTGAAACTCCTAGATCACTTCGCCAAGACTCTTGAAAACAGCACAGAAGGAGGAGAGCAAAGAAAGAAAGCTGGGAGTTTCTGTGGAGTACTGACTCTGAATAAGATGTGGTCATTGTACACTTGAACTCATAGCACCAGTGATAATCAGTACAAGATCTGTACAGGAATGGTCCTTAAAGACCTCCCCTCTACCTGGGGATTTATACAGTTAATAACTAATAGTAAAGGAAGAAACATTTTTAAAAGTTAAAGTGAATTGTGAAATTTCACTTATTCCTGATGATGATGGTGGTAGTGGTGATAGTGGTGGTGGTTGTGGTGTGTGTGTATGTGTGTGTGTGTGTGTGTTGGGGAAAGGGTGCACACAAGCCTGCAACACTCAGTTCTCCTCTTCTACTATTTAGAAGTTATGTGGGTTTTTGATGGAGTTCCGATATTTAGGCTTGGGGCAAGTGCTTTGACCTTCTGAACTATCTTGTAGGCCCCAGAGAAACATAGTCTTTGGTGTAACTAGTATTAAAGTTGCCCAAAGTCCTGTAAACAACTCCTCATTTATACTTCTATAAACAGCCTTTATGGTGTATTTGGGTCATCAAAAACAAAGGCTGGGAAAAGAGAAAGCAGAATAGTAAGTAAGGAGGAGACTCGTTGGGAAGGCAAAAGGAATCAGTGGGATTGGGAGGGGAAAGAAAGTGTGGAGATATAAATATGATCAAAATATATTATATACATGTGTCAACATGTCATAATGAAACCCAGTATTATGTATAATTAATATATGGTAATAAAATACATAAATAGAGTATAAGTCTGTGTGAATGGATGTTGTTACTGCTATTTCATAAGTTTAGTAATGGGATTTAGGATGCTGGCAGGAATTCTGAATCCATCTTCATTTGCTGATGAAATGGCCACTTGGAGCATTAGAAATGATCTCAGCCTGTTGTAAGTGAGGCAGTCAACTTTCTGTAACTTCAACAAACACTTAAGGTGATCAGGTCATGCCAAGAAAGGATGATTTTTAAGACATTCCCACCCATGACCTGTTGGTTTTGTTGCTCTGGGTTTGCAGGGTAGGAGGGTATAAGTGCGTTCATGGCCTAAAAGCAAAAGAAAGCAAGCAGGGGGGCCATGATGCTCTTTAGTATGAGCTAAAGCTCTCCCATAGACCTCACCATTTAAAATTTCCACCATGTCCCAATACCACCATCAAAGTGGGCCAGGCCTTTAGCACATGCCTATTTGGAGATACTTTGAAGGAAATAGAAGCTTAGTAAGGGGTCAGCATGACCTCCATTGTGTAAGAAAAGAGGCACTACCTAGTGGCTTAGACATCATGTGACCCCAGTGGTGTTCTCTTCTTACAGACCATAGTTGATATTTAAGGTGTTACTTCAGAGCTCCAATCCATTGATTCAGTAAAAAGATAAGCAGCATTGCTTTCCTAGAAAATATATAGTATATGCCCTATACTTGTGCTTGCTTTTCATGCCATACACATCTATAAATCCATACTCTCTCTTTAACATGATTTTTAGTATTTGCATAAGACTTCTTAAAATTCATCACATCAACCTTGATTTCTACTTTTTTAGATTTAAGTTGCACAATTTTCTTACATTAAATGTAATAGGAAGGACAATTTTATCACAGGGTGTTTTCATGCTGTAAAAAATCTTTTTCAGAGTAAATTCTAAAACATAGCACCACTTATTCAAATGATACATTTCTAAGGACCTTAGAACATTTTATCAATTACATGCAGAAAGTCTGGAGAGATTTCTATTAGAGTGCATGGCATGGGTGAGTTCTCGGTGTCATTGCAGAGTGAGGAAGTTCCAAGGGAGCCCAGGTTTCAGTTCCTAGCTTTTCCTAGTTCATTGCTTTCTCCTCAGAGTATCCAGCTTTTTTCTCTGTTTCTTCCTAAGCTACAAAGTAAATCTTTATGACCCACAGACACAGGTCTGCCTGTGTTATTAACACTAGAAGTTCTGATTCTTCCCATATAATTGTGCCTAGGTAGTCATTATCTGGTCTCTGTTTTTTCCCCTCCCCCAAATCCTGCTCAGCTGCTGAGATTCACATTTTATGTGCTGACCAGTTAACTCTGTTTTAGCAGCTATGCACATTATCTATCTTTCTTGTCTTATTATGCATAATACTCCTCCATTTCCAACCACATCTGGACAAATGACAGAGCACCATTTTGTGTGGATGAATAACATTCCACTGTGATACACTATTTCTACAACCCATCCCTGTGCACCAATATGTATATTACTTCCAATAGTGTAGCCATCGCCATGAACATACAGGTGACATTTTGATGGGCTGGTCTCAATCTTATAGACATGCACCTAGAACCGAGGTGCTAGGATTATAATATGGATATGTTCCTAGTTTTTGAGATGCTTCCATAATATTTTCTGTAGTGGCTATAAAGAGTTAGGGGATGTAGATTTTAACTTCCCATCTCTGACTATAGAGAAAATCGCAGGAAGGGGGTGGAAACAGGTGCTGGGTGTCAACCATTCTATTCCTGGCAAGGATCTCTAATAAGATATGGTCGTGACTTTACTTACCTCTATTCTGTGACCAAGTGAGCTGCAGTTGAAGCTGCCCTCATTTGAACCAAGCTCTGCGGGGAAGACAATACATTCTGCCCACAAGCTCAGCCCACTCCTTTCTGCTATCCATTGACGACTGCCTACTGACTCATGATGCTTTGTGCCGGAAACAAGACAAAAGCCTTCCAGAATAGCTTAAGCATGACCAGCGTTGTGTCAGGAATGCAGAGCTTTCAGCCTGTGCCAAATGTCATTCTTCCTCAGAGAATACACACTTAGCCTTCTTTTGTTACCAATCAATCTGGGAAAACAGATGCAAGCCAAAAGAGTGCCTCTTCTCTCACACTACAATTCTCCATTTCATTCCAAATGCTTGATGTCCAGTTGAAGTCCACTGAAGAGTATGGTACAAGATGGAGGATCTTTTCTCAGCATGCAGGCTACTTCCACTATGCACTTAGAGAGGCTTTAACCAAGTAGCTTACTATCCGATGCTCTTCAGTGTAGCTGTTTCAACATCCAAGTGTGAGCTCTGCTAGTGCTCTCAAAAAAATTCCTCAATGAACTTACTTGCCTAGACAGGCTAGAGGGATCATTCATGAAGTCCAACTATGTGAAGCTTGAGTATGTTTGAAATTCTTTTTTTTAAAAAAAAATCTTATTATCTTTATAATTCATGCATATCCCTTTCCTTAAAAAAACTGACACTTTGTATATGTGATTATGGTTCTTGTTGAAACATATTATGTGCAGTTCAGTTGAGAACAATAACAGCATTGCATGTGGATATGTGGGCAAAGTATGGACAAGAAAAACAGAAACACTCACAAGAGTATCTAGGGTGATGCTTGCTATGTGTTAGTAATGAGAATTAGGCATCTGTGGGCTGCATATATACATAACAACTGAAGAGAAAGCTCTGCCTAACAAAACACAGAGGATGCTGAAGAGCCAGGTGTTTCTTTTGCTCACAACCTAGACTAGCAGTAAGCCTAGAGCAGCAGCTGAAAAGCCATGAGCTCCAGGTGAGTGGACTGCAGGCATGCCATGGAGCAGATGACAGGGCAGCTATTAGAGCAGCCTCAGTACTGAGGATTTGCAAGGACTGGTGGGGACTAGGGTGTTCCAGACAGCTGAAGTTGTGACAGGAGAGTAGGAGTTAGGGGAGAGGGGAGGCAGAGGGGGCTACAGGACAGGGAAAGCCTGCCACTCAAGAAACCCAATTCATTATTTCCAGAACTGATTGTTCATGAGAAGCCTAAAACTTGGAATTCTGTGTGAAGTTCTCCATTTCTCATTTGTGCTGATTCATGCAGTTCTAAACAATATCGGCACTCTGGGTCAATGGGCCTATGCTAATCTAGCCTGGTAATATCAGATTTTTGCCAAGTCTCGCTGGATGACAGGGAACACTTGTCTCTCGGGGACGCTTATCCAGAATTAAGAGTTGAACAGTGGTGTGTAGAGCGTTTCTGTCCCACATTTATTCACTGGCTGTCTCCATCAAGACTCTCTCTTTCTAATCCTTCCCAGTTATGTGAGTTACTCCTTCATTCCTAAGTGTCATTGACATCAATCCTTATTGCACTAGGTGCTGCTACTTGGCCCGCTGTTCATATCGTGGGTTTGGTTAAGAACTCAGTATGTAGGGCCCTGGATTATTCTGCTGAGAAGTGTATTCCCATCTTTAGAACAGTTTAGCATATAGCAGAGCTAAGAAAAGAGGAGGGAAAAACCCTATATACAAATACTTTTAAAGGAAATTACTTTGTTGTATTAATAAACATACTGGGCCTATAAAGCTTAGGATATAGAAGAAGGTGACTGTGATGTACAAGACACAGGACTTAGTTTAGATGGTCTGGGCTCACAATGGCGGGACTTGAAAGGTTTTGACTTTAAAAATCATGTAAAGTCAGTATGACACATTAGAAGCCACTTTTGGGATTTGGCATTCCAGTGGTGGTTGTAGAGCATTATTTATGTTTTGTGTTTCTGTGACTAAAATACCTAACAGCATAACTTAAGAGTGGAAGGATAGATACAAGTTTGTGCTGTTAAAAGGCCCAGCCCACATTTGAACCCCATGTGCTTGGGCAGAGCATTGTGTTTGTAAGAGTATATGCTGGAAGAGAGATGTTCTCTTCACTGTTGCCTAAGAAAAAAGAATAGCTCAGGATACAGCCAGGGCTATGATCCCCAACAGATCCACCCTCAGTGGTCTGCCTCCTGGTTGCCACTTTCACCACACAACCTCCCAAAAAATAGGCCCACGTGGGCTGAGGAGAGGCATTTGTGTACAAATTCCAAAATAGCAGTCTGTGTCTAACCTTGAGATCCTGGCCAGAGGTAGCAAGCATCAGATCTCAGCTATCCATGTTACTACCAGTGGAAATGGTGGACACTGGGTGTATCCCTGTTACAGAGACCTGGTTCATTAATTTAGGTACTTTATAGGCATTTTAAGTTATGACCTATTCATTAGGACATGGCCAATAATTTGATGAAATTGATGGGTTTTCTGGGGAGCAACACACACACACACATTTGAAGGACTTATCAAATTCATTTGATTTGGATCTATAGTAGTTATCCAACACGTTCATTGAGTCTTCCCTTATATATTTGTGGGAACATGAGGTCATTTATGCCCCTTGTCCTCACTAGTCAGTGTAGTTATAAATTTAGTTAATTTTTTCTTGTGTAATTGAATGCTCACTATACTTCATTGGCCAAATGAGACTTGAAAGCGATTTGGAGACAATTCAGGGCTTTTCTTCTTTTTTGAAGGTGTAGCATGCGGCTGGCTTCATCCACATCTAGGCACGTCAGGGACATGATTCATTCTTAGGTTCTGTTCCCAGGTTTCACATGGCAATCACCACATTAAGGACTAGAAATAATCTGTGTAGCCAAACTCTTGTGGCCACCAGACCCTTTGGCCTCTTACTAGTCTCGTTTTTTATTTTACAGCACCGATCACTGACGGACCTATCCAAAATTTACCCAGATTGTTTCTGAGGAAACAGTTTTGAAATCATTGTAACAGATTCCTATGTATTTCCAAATCAAATTAATTGAAAACAAAACAAAACAAAACTGTCTGGGTCTTGGTCATTTCCCTTATGGTTAGGTTCTGAAGCGCTGTATCAAGGCAAATAGAGCTACGTCAGTTATTCAGTTAATTTTATTTTTATTTTATTAGTGATTTTGTCCCATGAGTAAAAAAAGAAAGAAACTAAGAGGTTGCTGACACTGTTAGGATTTTAAGAACCACAAGCAAATGAAATGATGTGTTACATAAACCATGACAGTGACACTTAATGAGAATGATATAACAAAGTGCAAGTGGCCTGGGTTTTCTGGGGAGTGACCAAATCACTGAAGCTGGGAAGGAGATGTGGTTCTCTAGACTTCTGGGTCTCAAATGAATGGCTCAAGAAGAAAGCATAAACTTGACAGCATTGTTCAGATAATTTCGTGGATGCTCTGATACACCCTGTTGAGTATTGTAATCATTCAGGGCTTTGGTTTCTGTCCCTTAAAACTGGGATGATGTTCCTACCTCCACTGCACATGGACATTTTCTCTAGGTACCTAGTTAACCTAGAATCCTCTTTGCTGCCATCACAGGTAGGAAGTAGGCAGTTGTACCTCATGGTCTCATTTGTTACCTGCTAATAAATATGGCTTTATTTTTCTTCATTTAAAGAAACAATGTCCAGCAAAAGGCATACATAAAATGTAAAAAATACTGAAACTGAATTTCCAAGCCTTACTACATTAATGGATAGCACACTTTTGTTCCTGAAGTAAAGCTGCCAGCATGTGTAACAATTATTAATGTCCCAAATTAAGTAGATAATTAATGTATTAGCACTCAATGATTCTTTTATTGGCTGGCTACCTTTAGTTGCCAACTTGGACTTAGGGCAATTGATCTGATTATTTTGGTTATCCTCATCATGAATAAAAAGTTGGGGACCAAGCAAGTGGAAGTTTGGTTCTGTTGAGGTTAGAGAGTCTTTAAAAGGACAGTATGTTTCACATCTAAATAGTCCTTTCCCAGGAAGCACATAAAGCATAAGAAAGACCAGCTAGAAAATGCACGACAGGTCATTATGACAATACCTACATGGTGTTTCAGGAATAAGCCACCAAGCAATGGAAACAGTTACAGTTATGTTCTGCTGTCACTCAACAGAAAATCCTTATCTTTTGCTTTAGAACAAAATGACACAATTGCCACAGGTACTTTATGTAGTACATGTGACCTAATGGGGAAACTAAGGACACACCAATAAATTTGCTTTATGATCATTGTGATTTATAATAAAAAGTACTAAAGGCAGGGTAACTTCAAGTGTCCCCTCTTATCTGCCTCTGTTCCTCAAGGCCACAGGTAAGCTGAGTATAGCAGACATTTCAAGAGAGAACAAGAGAAGAAGCCCAGTGACACAGCTCTGTCCCAGGATTCTACTCACAGAGCTTCTTTTACAGAACATCGTTACCACCATTTTGTTTTCTCAGTCCACATTGTTGTTAATCTCTTACATCTATCATTTCATCATAAGCAGTTAAAGACAGGAGAAAACTTGTTTGCCCAGCCTTGGATCCTACCTGCAGTTTCAGGTGTTCAGTGGAGATCCTGGAACATGCTACTGTGGATGAGGGGCAGCATGATGGCACAAAGAATGTCCACACTGGCTAAATTTTAGAGTGAAATTGTCATTACTTTAGGAAAAGAGTAAAGGCTATCCGAGGCAAGTGGAGATAGTCCAGAAAAAATTTAACTGGTCTTCCAACAGAAGTCACCTTTTCTTCTCTTTCTAGAGGTCTTGTTTAGGGATCACAGCCTCACAAAATTTCCACTGTGACAGCCTGGCCTTACTACAGCATTCGCTAAGAGTAGTTGCTTCAGTTTTGTTGATTCTGTGCTGTCTCATTTGGTCTGTGTGGATAGATATCAAGAGTTACTAAGGAGAATGGGAATTTAGTTATAGATTGTGATGGTATGGATGCCATGTCCCTTTCAACATTCATGTTCAGACTCATTATCAGCTGCAACAGACTATTCAACAGAACTAGCTAGTTGTTCATCTGAACAACACTCATTCTACTATTTTCCCATACTTTATGGTCCTGGTTTTATAAACACAGTTTGTCATAGTAAATTCAAACTATAAAAGGAGACCTACAAAGACCTTGCTTATGTACTGAGCAAGAGCCAAGATGTCTACAAGCTTTGTTTTGCTTTTCTGGAAGCTTTGTTACCACAGAACAGATCTTTGTGCAAAGACTTCCACGGGGTCCTGAATCCCAAATGTGAATGAGTCACTCTGAACAACACAAGGTGGTGTTTATGCTCTGGCCTCTTTGTTGTTTCTTGTAGGCTGACAGAAATCAGGCCAACTGAGTAATTGCCGTAACACGCTCCCTTCCCTTAATATCTACACCAAGTCTTCCTTGCTTGGCACTTCAGCTTGCCTTCCTGTACCCATCCATGCCAAATCTGGTGCTTATTTCAGGTCTCTCTGAGCTACAGGCATAATTATCTCCCAAGCAGCCACTGGGGACTCTTGAAAGGAAGGGGGAAGATGGAGAGATAAGAGTACTCGATGAAACGTGATGGGGTTTCTTCTGTAACATAAGTGTAGAGAGAGTGAGATTGAAGATGCTTGCTGATGAAGTGCTTAGTTAGGACACATAGTTAAGACCAAAATATAATCTTGACAGTGTTGACAAAAACTATAATCTAACATTAAAATGTCACATAGGTAAACTTTTGTGATTCATGACACAGATTATGTTGTTACTCACAGAGAGAGATGTCTGGGTTTGCTTGCATCATAATCAGGTTGTCAATCATACATGGGGATGGTGCTTTGCTATCTATATATCCTCAGGGGTTCCTAACCATGCCAATGGTGAACAGTGTGGCTGCTTGTCCTGTGAGACTGCATCACTGAGCTAAATGTGAAAGCGCAGTTTCTGTGGCCACGGAGACATGGGGGAGAGAGCGAACCGAACAGTTTGTGCACAGCAAACTGCAGCAGGAATAAAGAAAAGAAACATATTACCAGAAAAACAAATAAATAAATGATGAGATGTTAGGTCACCATGATTTCATGATTGTTGCAGAAAAGTAAACAGAAATCCTTTGACTATTTATATTTCTGGCTTGCTTCAGTAATGTGTCATCTATTACCAGTTCTGTTTATAGAAAACATTGCCTTTGTAAAAACATGCTCGCAATAAAAGAATAAAATCCACAGAAAAGGATTTCATTACTAAATAAACTTGTAGATTCATGACTCTGGGAAGTATTCTCAGTAATAGCTTCATGTTGCCCTTAGACAAAACTGTGGTGAATCTTTAAAAGGAAAAGAAAACCTTTCTATTCTTTTTTAACACATCACTTAGTATATTTATCTTCTAAGCGACATGAGGAAATGTGAGATAGATCATAGTCTCTTAATACAGGATAATAGATGACTGTGCTGTATGTTATCCAACTTTCCCAATAAAATTAAAAGTCGGGCTGTCTCTCAGAATTGGACATGTGTGATCAAGCTAATAATGAGCGATGTGCAGTCTGTATTCTAAAGCAAGTTACTGCAATTTACAGTACAGTCTAGATAGCAAACACACAGAGGACCATGTGATTATGGGGTGACAGCGTAGGGCTTCACATTAAAATGTACAATGCATCCATAAAGGCTTCTTTTCAGAAATGTAATTAGCTTTCTCATGGACTGGTAAATATAGTATGTAGAAAACCCAGGGGGTTTCTGTATAGACACATGCATTCCCACAGATCTTTGAGAATCATAAATGGTTGTCTTCCTCTGAAATGGATTAGGTGGAATTATATTACGACATGATTGTGAATCTAATTAAGGTGGAACAGTTGGGTTTTCTCACCCCTCTGGGATGACCATGTGTTTATATAACAACTAGGCGACAAAAGTGCCTCTGGCAAGATGATTCAAAGGCATGGATTTGTATGCACATATAAAAGAATGTTTATGATAATTCAAAAAATTGATCTGTACCTTTAATTTCTGTCTCTAGCCCAGAAAAACCTGCTCTAGAATATAAAGCATTACAGATACTAATTTGGAATTTTGGCAAAATCTTGTTAAAGAGGAATTTAGCTGCATAATTTCTTCTTGGAGAGAAGAATAGAGTTCCACAGTAAATGAGGTGATAAATAGAAGTAAAGCTTCCAAGCAGGAAGATCTCTTTCCTCTGCTGTGTAAAGAGCAGGTCATCCATGTACAGTGCATGAAAATATAAACAGCAGGCAAACATTTGACATGGCTAGAGCCCAGAAATGGAAGTAATGAGAAGCGTTTGATAATGCATAAGATGGTAAGGTGCCATAGTGCAAACAGAAAATGGAAACGTGTTGGTAATTGAAGTAAAACAGCACACTAAAAGCTAAGACACCGGCAGCATGTGTATAGTAGAGGACAGCAAAATCAATCATCAATGGGAGGAGAGGTCTTTGGTCCTGTGAAGGTTCTGTGCCCCAGTGTAGGGGAATGCCAAGGCCAATAAGTGGGAGAGGGTGGAGTGGTAAGCATGGGGAGGGGGGAGCCAACGGGGGTTTGTTCTTGTTTTTGTTTGCTTGTTTGTTTGTTTGTTCCTGGGAGGGGAAACTGGGAAAAGAAAAATCATATGACATGTAAATAAAGAAAATATCTAATAAAAAAAAAGCTAAGACACACGAACCTATAGTTCTACAGAAGATATGAGGCAATAACAAAACTATGAAGACATAGAGATGCTGAGAGGGTACAAATTTAGAAGGATAGAACCTAGAACTGTAGTGAGAACAGGAAGGCATGAAGTCTTATCACTTGATAAGGAGTGGCTATATACTCACACTAATAGTGAGATAAAGAAAGAAGGTAGACCCATGGTATCAACCCAGATTTCAGGAATTTAAAATAACAAAAACTTACATGAGCTATTTGAAGTTATTGACTTTGAAATTGTTTCATATGAAATGAGTGTATATGTGACTTGCTCTGTATGTGATACTGGCCTTGAACTCAGAGATCTGCCTGCCTCTGCCTCCAGACTACTGGGATTAAAGACATGCAGTAGAATCTTTCATAATTGGTAGCCTTATTTTCTGTTTAATGTTGAGTAGTAGCCTTTCTTCGTGTCTATGTACTAATTTAATATGGAGAACTGTTAAAAATTCCATACCTTGGATATCCCAAAAGTTGACCAGAATCTCCAGGAATAGGATTTAGCAGCTCCCTAAAGTAAAACTGCACAGCTGATGTAAATGCACAGCTCTGTTAATGAGTCAATACACTACTGCCCTATGATGAATCAAGTCAAGAACTAACACTTGGATCAAGGACTATCTGAGGTCCGTTTTGTTTCTCTAGCTCTCATTTGTTCATCCTGAATGGTTATTAACAATATAATGCTGACAATATCCATAGATGGACTCTCTTGCCTGCTCTTCAGACTATTTTCCTCCTATTGGGTTGTCTTGTCTAGCCTGAGTGTGAGGGGTTTTGCCTTGTCTTATTGTACCTTGTTCTGTCTTGTCCTCAGAGAGGCTTCCTGAAAGCAACAGAGGACCCGGCACAGCCCCATGCTTGCTGTTTCAGTTACTGTGAGTTCATGTGAGCCTTGCTTAGTTGATTAGATAAGTCATGTTCACCTGGTGTCTTCCATCTCCTCTGAAACCTACAGTCCTTATCTCTTCCATGGGTCTCAGAATCAGGGAAACACCTGCTTCTCTCTTAGGCATCCCAACAACCAACCACATACCCCTAGTCATCAGTCCTGTGTGGCTGTAAACCCTGAAACAGTGACATACCTGACAAAATATACTCACTGAGTATATAATTACTTTCTTGTCGGATTTAAGGTCCATTCCACAATAGGAATTCATGCCTGGCCAGTGAAATGTGCATAGGTGTAATGTATTTCTTTTGCCCATAAATAGGTATATCTATTAGGTATGTATGAACATATGCATTATGTTCAATTCATTAATGATAATAATTATAATCTTACAATGATACAACTATAATCTATACCTATAGTGAATAGAACATTCTAAATTTATTCATAGAAATTGATTATAAAATATGCATAAAATTAAAATATATTAATTATGCCTTTTCTCAGACTAGAATATCTTTTAATATTTATGTTTGATTTTTTATTTTTGTTGTAACTTTCATAGCATCTAGAATGTTATTATAATAATTAACAGTTTTATCAATTATTCTGTAAGATGAGCATTTTCTTTAATGATGATGGAAACTATAATAATTTGTAGTTCTCTTATAAAAATGTCAGGATGAATGCTACATGATTTGTATGTATTGGTGCTTTGGGGTTTTAAGACATTTCTATCTTTAGGTACCATTATTATTTTGAGCTTTTATATTACTAAAGTTCTGATAAACACAGCCAGGATGGGAAATCAAACCTGAAAATTATTAATAAAAATAGAGTGAGTTCTTCAAAAGACTATCTTTGGATATTTAGTTTAAGTATCAGTTTACGTAATGGTCAGTATCAATATCTGGGTTTAATTTATAATTTTATAATGTAAATATTAATCAGCTAGATCCAATAAACCTGTTCCCTTTCAAGAATGGCTGTGTTAGAGAAAGTAGAGTGGAGCTTCTGCTTGTCTAGTGTATCTCCTATCTTCCAGAATCAATCTCATTTCTTATAATTAATTTTTATTGTTGTACAAAATAATGGATTCTGCTCTGATACATGTATGTCATTGTAGTTTGCTCAAAATTTTCCCTCCAAGATCCCACCATGCCTGAATTTCCCAAGCACAATTACCTTCCCTCAAAAAATTACTCTTTGAGGCCTAGTATGTCTCTCAACCTCTAGGGTGAACAAGTACTGAATCAGTTCTAATCTCATAGAACTTTCTAGAGATACTCCTGAGGAGTGTTCTTTGTCAGCTGTGGCTTTGAGTAGATACATCTGCCTATAACACATCGAAATAAAAGGTAAATTCTCTCTCATGTCCATTGATCACTCAGACCTTGTCATGTCTGGATGTACAATTGAGCCTTCACCAATCTGACTGTTCTCCATCATCAATAATTAGAAGACAGGCAAGATGGATGGACAAGGAGGTAGAGAGCCGATCATCAAGGAGTGTGGGCTGCAGGGGACTTCCATATGGTAGGAGTTTGTGATATGCATAACTTTAAAGGGCTCTTTATTCCAAGGTCCTAGTGCCCCCTATAGATCAAATCAAAGGACTACAGAGAGGAAGATTTCAAGTGTGGGCACTTGAGTCCTTTAGGAGGCATTCTGACAGTTCTCTGCCTGGTTGATAGATACAACTAAGACTCCTTTACAACATCTAGCTGTCTCTGTATTCTGTCCTGTTTTCTTTCTCTTGGCCTTATAAATATTAATCACCAATGAGCATCTTACATCCCACATTCTCAGTTTCTGCTTGTGCAGTAATGACTAGATATCTATTACACACAAAGTCTCAGTAACAACACAGAAAAGCTATATTGTACTTTTAGGTTAAAACTCAACATTTAGGAGTATTGTTATGACTGAGATGATGATAGAAATAAGAAAGTAGAATTGACAAAAGTAGGCACAGCAGGCTGCTCAATTACTTTCCAATGTATTTTCATTGTTAGGCACTGAATAAACTTGCTTGAAAATGGCTTTCTGGGAACCAGTGAGATAGATGCTCAGCAGTCGAGAGCACTGGCTGCTCTTTCAAAGGACCTGAATCCAATTGCTCATATCTACATGGAGGCTCACAACCATCTGTAACTCCAGTTTCAAGGAATCTATCTGATGCCCTCTTCTTACCCTATGGGTACCAGGCACATAAGAGGTGCATAGAGAAACATGTAGGCAAAACAGACAGACAAATAAAAATAAATACATTTTTAAAAAACAAACAAACAAAAAGGCTTTAGTCAGATTTTTATGTACTATTTTTAAAAAGTAACAGCTGGTAAAGGAACATGCAAAATTTCATTTCCTCTCTTTCAAAACTTCAAAGAACTTTTTTGAAGTTTTAATGTATGAAATATAGTTGGACAATTTGCTTTATAAATATGTCATCCATGATTTGACCTTTGATGCATGAGGTTCACACAGGTAGGTAGATGTTAAGTTTAGTGATTACAAGAAACAGCATTTGTATAAATTTTCCAATGAATAAATAAAAATTATGTAAAAGGGAATTAATGGGACACACATAAGGACATTAGAGATTAAGTAAGTCAGTGTCAAAAGGAAGCTCAGGCTGGTGTGCTGGCTGGCCTAAGAATTTCTGCAGCACATTCCTGAGCTCTTCCCCTATAAATAAATAAATAAATAAATAAATAAATAAAGTGCTGCACAGACCAAGGTAGCAAGCACAGGGCCTACAAGGGTCTGCACAATGTTCTCTGTGTGTATATTCTAGCTTTCCATTTACTATTGTATGATACTCCCGAGGTTTGAACAAATGGTCTCTGCTTCTCTTGGGGATATTTTCCTTCTGATGATTTGCCTTATCCAAGTTCAATGTGATGGGTTTTGCTTTAGCTTATTATATTTTATTTTGTTATGTTTTGTTGTTACCTCTTGGAAGCTGTTCTTTTCTAGTGGGAGCTGGAAAGGGTGTTTCTGGATTGGGGGGACTGAGGTGGGGAGCGACTGGGAAGAGTAGATGTAGGGTAAACTGTAGTCAGGATATATTTATCATATAAGAAAAGAATCTACTTTGAATGGAAAGACAAACAAAACAACAGGTGTTCTATGAATTTACATCCTTTTCAGGAGAATGGACAGCATTTGTAGAGCAGCATGTTACATGAAATAAGAGGGATTCAGGAAAGCAAAAGTTGGCATTTGTTCTTATGTGGAACCAAGGCATGAAGGTGGAAAGTGGATTATTTGGGAAGAGGAAGAGGGTATCTTTGGATAGAAAATGGAAGGTCATTCTGGTCAAACAACATCATGTACTTCAGAGACAATGGCATCGTGAAACCCCTTGTACTTGTGAGGAATGTGGACTACGAATGTTTAAATGAAGAAGAGTAGAGATGGACACTGGCTTAATAACACACCATATAAACCCATCTAATTACTGAACTATGTGCACATGTCCTTTGATCACAGTATGAACAGACCACTTAAGAAGATCATTATAGCAACTGTATTTTTATGTGGCTCCCCAATGATTCTACTTTGCTGTATAGACATGAAAATAAAAAGTTGCAGAATTCTTTTAGTAAAACCAGGGTTTGGGGACTTACTCTCTCATGGAAACATCACAACTGCCCTTGTTCTGTTTCAGAAATTATTATAATTTTCTAGAGAGAAGTCATTTTGTTTTCTCCATAGCTATTGGTATCTGCATGAATGATACATTGCTTTCTAAAATATATTTCTTAAAGTAGGTTGGGTGTTATTTTTATGTCAGGTAGAGATGTTGAACACAGTTGTCATATTTCTTAAACTTAGGAGCTTATCAGAAGAACGCAATAACTAAGAATTTCACTGAGAATAGTTGTACTTACCCATATTCTCAACATTTAAGAAGCTGAAACAGTAGGAATCGCTGTTGAATTTGAGGCCAGCAGGGCTGTAGAATGAGCTTCTGCCTTAAAACTAAACCAAAGCTAAACTACACCAAAATAGAAACGAACAAGAAAGAATGTTGTATGGGAAACATCAAGTGTTCAGTCCAAAGAATGTATGTATTGAAAATATTGATTTAATACGGACAATGAATACATAGTCACTATGGCCTACAGCATATAAAGAGGTATCCACCGCAGGGAGGACTGAATCCTTTTTATCTTTAATCATTTAAGCCAGGGACCATTTTTTGGAGGCTGAAGATGAATACCAATGATTATGAGAAACTCTTGAACATGTGAATTTCCCTCTAGCTGATAAAATAAGTGCCTTTCGGCTTAGGGAAAATTTGCTAAGGTATTAACAATTATCTTTGTAACAGTTATCTTTGTATGATTGTCAGAAATGTAAGCAAAAGAAACAAAAACTTTGGCTTTAGCAATTAAAATAGTTATTAAAATTAAAATTACTTCACATTTAGAGAATTCCTAAGGCAAATAGACTTAACTATCTCTAAACTGTATTTCAATGTACTACAGTTTTTTTATTAGGTAGTAATTTAATTACACTGTTTAATCTACTTTAGACAGAATGAGAGCTTTTTTCTTTTTGTGATTTTCTTCTTAAAACTTTTATTCAAGCTTGTCAGTCATTTTGTGACTGCTTTTTACTTGTAAATGGCCTTGTGTAGGTCCCGATTGACCTTCCTGAAGTTGCAGAATTTTATGCCAGTCAAGTTTATGGGGAAGAAATGCAAACACAGGAATCCCAGCCAGCTAGCAAGGTGTGGAACTTAATCAAAACTCAGGACCCAGAGTTAGTAGAATTGAGGGTTACAGGCCAACCTGGGCTACACAGGCTATAACCTGTTTAAAAGCAGAACAGAAGGCAGTGAAATCTTACATCTCCCAGAGAGTAAGAGTTTCATGTTTTTGTCTTTGTATTTTTTTTTTCATTATTTATTCCCTTTGGCAGGATAACAAGGGCTTTAATGGCAAATAGAGAAGCACAAGGTTTTGGGATCTTGGTTTCCTTAAGATTGCAGTGCCTCTTGAATAACTAAAAGGAAAAGAGAAAACATGGATATTTTGAGAAAAGTTCAACACAGATGCAAAAAAAGCTGATGCTCCATTGCTATGAATATTGCTGCTTTGAAATTTGAAAATCTTCCAACAGGAAGGAAAGAGTCCACTTACCCCTCTTTAGAGTGGACTCAATTTTATACGTATAAGACACTCAAGACTCCACCAGAAAGCTCTTAGGACTCAGAAACACTTACTGTAACATAACAGGCTACAAAGTCAGTACACAAAAGCCAATCATTTTTCTCTAATATCAAAGATAACTTCATGTAAGCCAGGCGGTAGTGGCACACGCCTTTAGTCCCAGCACTTGGGAGGCAAAAGCAGGTGGATTTCTGAGTTTGAGGCCAGCCTGGTCTACAGAGTGAGTTCCAGGACAGCCGGGGCTACACAGAGAAACCCTGCCTTGAAAAAACAACAACAACAAAAAGATAACTTCATGAAAAAGAGAATAAGAGGGAAAATACCATTCGCAATAGCTTAACACAAAAAGCAAAGTATGGAAATAAATTTAACCAATAATGGAAAAAGCTCCACACTGAGAACTTTTAATACACAGAAGAAACTGAAGAGGAGGAGATGAAATACCTCTTATGCTCATGGACAGAATTAACATGTTTGAAATGACAACCTTCCAGAAAGCAATATACCGAACCAGCTCAACATACAAATACAACATACACATACAATGTACAAATACAACATACACATTCAAATGGTATTCTTCATATAATTAAGAAATAAACTCATAAAATTCAAATGGAGGAACAAGGAACCAACCAAGTAAATCCTAGTTCATGCCATTAGTTTCTGCTCTGAAATTATATTAAAGAACAAGTCCTGACACAGAAACTTTACTGTCCTGACACAGAAACCAACAAAACAGAAGGGTAGGCCCAAAATCTGGTCTTCAACAATGCTCAAAAACATCCTCTGGGAAAATAGATAGCCTCTTGAGTCGAAATATCAATGTATTTTCAAAATAAATCTTTTTAGATTTGAAAAATGTTATCATTTATCCTAGATTCTGAAGTTATATATGCATAATTTAGCTTATATATAAAACACTGTATAATATTTATGATTTTAATTGGCTTTGGCAATGAGCATCACTATGTTAAAGATATCTCTGGGCTGTGCCTTCAAAGCAGAAGTACAGTACATATGTGTATAGTGGGAATCTGCCTAGGTGAATTGGTTAGAGATCAGAAATTACACTTTAAACAGATTGTCTAATCTACTTGACATTTGTGGATGCTCAAATATATTTTTTAAAGTGTATTTGATACTTCCATGTTTCTTATAATGTTTATATTTTTTCCAATCTAAAATAGAGAGAATAGTCTCATATGATTTACTGAGCATGTTGGATTCCAGTCTTAATTGATTGAAAGTTTATGGAAGCTCATAAATACAATAGTCAAGCTGATGTGATACTACATTTCAGAAAAAGATTATCAAGGTTTGATCTATATGAAGCTTTTCATCAGATAGAAATTCTCTCTCTTTCTCTCTCTCTCTCTTTCTCTCTTTCTCTCTCTCTTTCCCTCTCTCTCTTTCTCTTTCTCTCTCCCCTCTCTCTTCCCTCCCTTCTCCTTCTCCTCCTCTTTATCTATTCTTCCCACTCTCTAACATTCAAGTAATGGCAGTTCATGTAAACCTACTACTACTATTTTTCAAAAAGAACATACACATTCAGTAAGTAGGAGAAAAGCCATTTCAAAATGTTATGCTTTCTTAAAGATCCCAGTAGATGTGTTGGAAAATCAAATTTCGCTATTAGATCTATATACAGGGAATGCTCCTTAGCATTCAGGAATTGCTTCACTAGTTTGTGTGTTGCTGTGACACCAAGTATGTAATGACTCCAAGTCTCAATCCATTGGCCATGATGTGGAAAATACAGAAATAAATGGAGAGTGATTTCTCAAGCCATTTTGTCATGGCAGTTCCTTTGGTATGATTTAGGAAACTACAGTGGGTAGAAAAGCTTCCCTTTTAAATGTCAAATACAAGATTCATTTCTGTACTGCTTTAATCCAAATGTCAGAATTCTGAGTGGAGCTATCAATCTTTCCAGAAATTTCTGAGCTTTATGCATCAAAATTGCTGTCCTTTAAGAGAGAGAGATCCTGACTTCAAGGAATACCTAATATCCGATTTTCATAATGCTGCAATAGAGATCCATGATGGAGAAGAAAGTACACTATCCTGCGACACTTCCAGAGCACAGTCTAACATCAGGGGAAAGACCCATCTGACTTAAGACCACCTCCTTCTAGAATGGGAAGAGAATCTGCTTCTACAGTTTTCTCTCTTCTTTTCCTTACTTTTAAATCTTTTTTTTAAAAATATAGAACCCATTTATTTTCTTACCTCCTTTAAAAAATAATCTTTTTTTTTTCCAGAAAGCACTTGCATTTGTCAAGATAAAGTGACCATTACTTGTTCTTTGTATTTTAACATCCCCCTGGAGTTCACTGTAGAATCCAGAAGGCTTGGAGCATTCCAGTCCTCCACTGACAGTGAAGCAAAGAGTTCCACTTTCCACTACCACGGACCAGGAAACAAACACCCTAAAGGGAAGAGTAAATGGGTACAAAGAAAGTCAACCTTCAAAATGAACAAACAAATATATCTAAAGGTTAGGCAATAGTGGCCAAATAAATTTTCTTTCAAACATGCTCTGTAAATTCACTTCAGATGCAGTGTATGATGTAAGTACTTAGAGGATTAAGATTACATTTGTATTTCTGGATTAGGATTATGTATGTATTTCTTGACATCACAACAGTAGACATTAAGGATACTGTTTAAATTGAACAGAATTTTAAAAACAAAAAACAAACAAACAAACCAAAAACCTTCTCTCCAGAAGCTTCTCATTACCCAATAAAGAGAAGTTTCCACTTAGCAAGTGGGTAGGGTAGACAGATGACTAATAGGCCAGCAGACAATCCTCTGCTGCTGTCTCCATTCTCTCTGTAGGCTTCAACATTGATGCTAGCTCTTCAGACACTAAAGAATCGGTATAGGAGTGGGGTGGAGAACTGAAAGTTACTTCGTTCCACAAGGGCTAAGGGAATGTTCAGTGCCAAAATGACTCTTTAAGGATGATGCTAGTAGATTTGTAAAAGATTTAGGAATTCATGGTCACCTAAATCGGGAGGTAGAGAGAGATGCTTTGATGCACTCTAAGCCTTGGCCTCTAAGCTTTTGTGAGATAGGTGGGCTCCTCATTCCTTCCCATTAAGGCATCCCTGTCACACACAACAGTCAACCAACATGCACTTGTTTAAATTAGTTATGTAGTGATAGGTCTTGGAACACACTTCTCCAAATATACCCCTAAGTAAATCCATTGTCTAGTTCTGAAGTTTGGAGAAAGCCATATGTAATGGTGGTTTTCTTTTATTTTTTGGTTATAGCCTATGCCAGTTAATGGATCAAATGAGAATGAAATAAGTTAATAAAGTAACCCTAAAGAGGATGAAACTCTGGTGCATTGCCCTCCTGTAAGAAATGTGCAAAATTCTCTGGAGTAATAGGGGCAAGAGCCCCCTGAGGTTCCCATTATTAAAGATGACTATCAATAGCTAACAATAACTTAGAAATGGAGCCCACTGATCTATAGAGGTATACTGGCTGGTTTTGTGTCAACTTGACAAAAACTGGAGTTATCACAGAGAAAGGAGCTTCAGTTCAGGAAATGCTTCCATAAGATCTAACTGTGGGGCATTTTCTCAATTAGTGATCAAGGGGGGGAGGGACCCTTGTGGGTGGTACCATCCCTGGGCTGGTAGTCTTGGGTTCTAGAAGCAAGCAAGCCAGTAAGTAACATCCCTCCATGGCCTCTGCAGGAAGTTCCTGCTTCCTGACCTGCTTGAGTTCCAGTCCTGACTTCCTTTGGTGATGAACAACAACATGGAAGTGCAAGCTGAATAAACCCTTTCCTCCCCAATTTGCTTCTTGGTCATGATGTTTGTATAGGAATAGAAACCCAGACTAAGGTAAGAAGATAACTTAGAACTTGTGGTATAGATAAAAACCTGACTTATAAAAGAAAGCAAACTGGATCAATCTACCTCAGAAAGTAATCCATAGGAATCAGCAGCAAGACACACTTGCAAAACCAGGAAACGGTCACAGGCGACTGTGTGTTTTTGACCATCTTTCAGTCTGGTACAAATTTACCAGTATAGTTGAAACTGCTTAGCTCTGAGATATTTTTGCTAACACTTGAAGGAATTGAACTAAGAACATCACTATTGAAGTGAACTCAGGATTACAACTTGCGAGTTACTGTATCATACAGTGTCCTATGCAGACTTTAGAACCATTGCTGTTTAATGATCACTTACATGTTTTGGGGGTGAATACAGCGTTGCTGATTGGTTTTTCTCTGTATTCTCATTGCTCTTTAACTCAATGATCCCCTTGTTCATGGGTTCATGTGACCAACCATTTAAACAAATTTCAATTTAAAATTTTTGAAAAACTATGTCTATGCTAAAAGTGTACTGACTTTTAGCAGCTGACCAGAAAGCCTAACTAACCATTATTTTTCTAGCAGTTAAATTTTTCTAATTTTGGGAAGGCAGAATCACTCTTTTATTATTTTCTGATCTCTACAATGCAGGTGAGAAGACAATACTGTTCATAGAAATAATAAATGAAACCATTTGTTACTCCACATTATATTGTATTGTCATAGAATACAAACATTTGTGAAAATGTGTATCTGCAGCTTGCTTTGGGACTTTAGCAAAAACATCTGGACAGTCAAACACTGAATATTGTCTATAGCTTAGACTATGGGCATTATTCTCGTGAGACTGACTAGTCCACTAGGTCCAAAGAGGCAATATATTTTACCTTCCAGTGATTCTTGAAAGTTCTGGACACAGTTTTGAATATTCATAGATGGTAAATGAATATTTGTTGAGTGGGATTGAATGTCTTGAATAATAGGCAAAGCAGGGCCTGTAAGAGTTTGGAAGTATAATCCCCACCCCACTCTTCATTATTTAGGAACTAATTATAATAGTTTTCAATACCTTGTACTTTCTATGTTGGGTTTGTTTCATTGCTTGTTAGCACCTCCAGCACACCAGAAGGTAGACAGGAGTTAATAGCATGATTAGAATGGATCATATGCAAATAAGCCTTGCTGGTTTGTTGGGCAAGTATATTGCAATCCTTGCTTAGCAAAAGGCTTTAGCATCTCCCTGTATTTTCACTGTCATACACACCTCACCCCACTGGTGACATATAAAGTCAAGAACATGCATTAAGTCTACAAGTTTTCTCAGTAAAATGCCCATTACCACTAAACATCCCTCCTTTCTGAGCCGTGGTAGGTGCTGCACACAAGAAAAAAACGAAAAGATATTCAGAAGAATAGGGTAGGATTGAACAACTAGGTGCACAATTTGTCATCTGATTGCAGTGTTGCTGAATGCAGCTACTATGGAGGTCTGTGTGTTTTCTGAATGACACAACAACAAAAGTCTATCACCAGCATGTCACACAGCTGCAATCTGTCAATTGTGCAAGCAAGTGGACAACCCAAAGGGTTGTTACTGTAATTTAAACAGAGAGGAGTTTCTAAGAAAGCCCCTTTACTTCAGAAAAAAGAGAAAGGTGAGGGTTACTGAGGGATGTGTGTTGTATGTCACAGTGATGGTGGAAATACATTAGAAACAGGTTGATAGAAATGTCACTGATAGCCCAGGTCCTTTAGAAGTTCAAAGGGCAGATGAAGCCAATAGAGCAGAAGAACAGAACTCAGCCACCAGAAATTCTTAGACATGAGTACCTAAGTTTGGCTCTTCAGTACCTGCAGTTCCAGAGCTGTGAAGGCAGAGGTAGGCTAGCTGTGTTTGGCAAATTCATGACCTCAAGGTTCAGTGAGACATACTATCTCAAAAAAAAAAAATGAGGAAAACATTTGGTCATGACCTCTGGAATTCACATGCTTATGAACACACACACACATATACACACACATGTTCACATGCATATATCTGTATCCCTGTTTATCACTTGCATGAATCTAATTCTTCCCTGTACAGAAAATTCATGCTTCAGAAAGGTTTGACTTATATCAATCTCTTCCCACAGGAGAAGCAAGGGTTGTGACCTGCCTGAGCTCACAGTCAGTTCACAATCACAAACAGACTATCTGACTCTTTACAGTGTGCAAGCTGAAATAGGGACCTCTGTAGGTAAGGCCCACTAATAGACATTTAACTTAAAATATGTTTTATTCACAATGGATTAGGTAGACCAGAACTCAACCACATGAAGTCATGAAGTATCTATACAAAGAAACTGAGCCACATATAATCTCTATTATTACCAATATGTAAATTTTTTTACATCTTACTAAAACAAGAAAATTAAATTTAAGGATTAGGAAAGAAAATTAAAGTGCCATTAGGGGAAAATCAACAAAAAGGGATTATACTTGTTTTCTTTCACTTTGAAATGCTTTTTATTTATTTATTTATTTTTTGTCTTTTTGAGGGTGATTATCTGAAAATTATTTGATAGTAAATTTTTAGAAATATTTTATTTTGGAAATTTTTTGTTTAAAATATATATGTTTTCTTCCCCAGTTTGCCAACAGACTTAATGTTCTTAATGCTTTTTCTGAGAGAAAGAGCATTAATTTCTTAATTTCTTAATGCTCTTTCTCTCAGAAAACCCCCAAAACAAAAGTCAAAACAAACTTTAAAAAAGAAAATCAGTAATACAAATGTA